>NW_012102754.1:0-104145 GCF_000951045.1 Mandrillus leucophaeus | reverse complement strand
GCACAGCAACATGGCACAAGTATACATATGTAACAAACCTGCACGTTATGCACATGTACCCTAGAACTTAAAGTATAATTAAAAAAAAAAAAAAGAAAACAGAATTTGAACAACGCAATAAGCCAACTAGACTTAACAGGTAAATATGAAACACTCCACCCCAAAACAGCAGAATACACATTCTTCTCAAATGCATATGGAACATTCTCCCAGACAGAACAAATGTTAGGCCACAAAACAAGTCTTAATAGATTTATAAAGATAGATATTATACATATCTTCTCCATCCCAAACAGGATAAAGTTAGAGCTCAATAGTAGAAGAAAAAAAATAAAAGTCATCCAAATTTGAATGGAAGAGGGAAAATTATATTTGCAGATAACATGATCCTATATACAGAAAATCTGAGTCCAAAAGATAACTAGTAGAGCTAATAAACTAATTTAGCAAAGTTGCAGCATATAAGATCAAAACAAAAATCAGTTGTGTTTCTATATAGCAGGTATGAACAATCCAAAAAGGAAATTAAGAAAGCAGTGTTATTTCCAATAGCATCTAAAAGAATTAAACACTTAGGAATCTAACCAAGTTGGTGAAAGGCTTGTATTCTGAAACTACAAACTATTACTGAAAGAAATTAAAGACTTAAATAAATGAAAAAATATCCTATGTTCATGAATAGGAAGGAAGACTTAACATTGTTAAGATGTTAATACAATCCAAAGTGATCTACACATTCAGTGCAGTCCCAATCAAAATTCTTTTTTTTTTTTTTTTTTTCTTGCTCTGTCGCCCGGGTTGGAGTGCAGTGGCCGGATCTCAGCTCACTGTAAGCTCCGCCTCCCGGGTTCACGCCATTCTCCTGCCTCAGCCTCCCGAGTAGCTGGGACTACAGGCGCCCGCCACCTCGCCCGGCTAGTTTTTTGTATTTTTTTAGTAGAGACCGGGTTTCACCGTATTAGCCAGGATGGTCTTGATCTCCTGACCTCGTGATCCGCCCGTCTCGGCCTCCCAGAGTGCTGGGATTACAGGCTTGAGCCACGGCGCCCGGCCCCAATCAAAATTCTAATAGACTTTTTCACAGACGTAGAAAAGCTGATTCTCAAATTCATATTTAATTGCAGGGGGCTCCTTTGTCTTAGTCTTTTCCTGCTGCTATAACAAAATACCTTAGACTGGGTAATTTATAAACAACAGAAATCAATTGCTTATAGTTCTGGAAGTACAAGATCAAAGCACCAGCAGATTTGGTATCTGGTGAGGGCCCATCCTTCACAGATGGTGGCTTGTTGCTGTGTCCTCATATGGCAGAAGGGGTTGGAGAGCTCACTTCAACTTCTTTTATAAGGGCACTAGTGTCATGCATGAAGCTCTTATGACTTAATCACTTCCCAAAAGGTCCTGCCTCTTAATACCATAACAATAAATATTTAGTTTCATGGCTGGGCATGTGGCTCACGCCTGTAATCCCAGCACTTTGGGAGGCTGAGGCAGGCGAATCACTTGAGGCCAGGAGTTTAAGACCAGTCTGGCCAACATGGTAAAATCCCGTCTCTACTAAAAATACCAAATATAGCCGGGCCTGGTGGTGCGTGCCTATAATCTCAGCTACTAGGGAGACTGAGGCAGAAGAATCGCTTGAGCCCGGGAGGTGGAGATTGCAGTGAGCCAAGATCACACCACTACACTCCAGCCTGGGCAACAGAGTGAGACTTCGTCTCAAAAAAAAAAAAAAAAAAAGTTTAAGTTTCCACATTGGAAGGACACAGCATTCTGCCCCTGGCCCTAAACATTCACATCCATCTAACAGGCAAAATACATTCATTCCATTCCAATAGCTCCATATGTCTTTTTTTTTTTTCTTTTCATTAAAAAAAATTTTTTTTTTTTAGAGATAGGGTCCCACTATGTTGCCCAGGCTGGTCTTGAACTCCTGGCCTCAAGTGATCTTCCTGCCTCGGCTTCCTAAAGTGCTGGGATTACAGGAATGAGCCATTATGCCCAGTCACTCCCATAAGTCTTAACATGTCCCAGTATCAACTTAAAAGTCTACCAAGTCCAGACTCTCATCTAAATCAGGTATGAGTGAGACTCAAAGGAGCGATTCATCCTGAGGCAAAGTCTCCTCCAGCTGTAAGCCTGTGAAATTAAACAAGTTATGTGCTTCTAAAATACTGTCAACTGAAGAATGACGAAGTTCATACATTTGGTAAGGAGATCTTTCTTTCTCATAAAGGATTGCAGCTTGCAGCGTGGCCATTCTGACAGGCTGGGAGGCATAGCCTCCAGCCAGAAGCCAGAAACAGACACTTTGAGGGAGGTGAAAAGGGAATAGGAATTTATGCTGAGCAAGACAGCCAAATATACATATTCAATACTCTATAGGAAGAGTCATGAGTAGTTTTGAGGAGACACGTGCACATGCACAGTTGAGCTTTGTGCTTCTCCATGGGACCCATATTCAAAAAATGGCAGCATTAGCATGAGCTGAAGATGAAGTTTTTGGCCCTCTGATGTCAAAAGGTGAAGCAGAGGATGTGCTTCACTCTTACTGTGCATTCTCTGTGCCAGAACCACTCAGTGGTTGGTGGGTTTTTTTATCAGTCAAAAAGGAGTGATAGCATCAGGCAGTTTGTTGATATCAGAGGTGAAGTATTTTGAAAGGTCTGGTTTCTGTTTACTTTTAGGGAAGAAAGCCTCATTGTGGTTAGCAAGGGAGTGGGTGTAATGAGGTGAGTCTAATCATGGCCAAGAACTCAGTTTTCAAGGTTACTCTCTGGTTCCCTTGGCCAAGAGATGGTCCATTCAGTCAGTTGTGGGATGTAGAATTTTATTTTTGGTTTACAGTACAATGGTGGGACAAGCATAGGATAAATACTTGCATTCTGAAAGGGAGAAGTAGGAAAGAAGGAAAGGATAACAGGTACCAAGTAAGTCCAAAACCCAACAAGGAAAACAACATTAAATCTTAAGGCTGCAGAATAATCTTCTTTGACTCCATGTTCCCACTTCTGGACACACTGGGGTGGGGACTGGGCCCCCAAGGCTCCAGGCAGCCTTGCCCCACAGCTTTGCTGAATGCAGCTCACAAAGCAGCTCTCATGAGTGAGAGTCTTCTGCCTGTGATGCTTCTAGATAGAGTTGCATGCTGGGGCTCTACCAGTCTAGGATCTTTGGGGCAGCCCTGCTCCCATGTTCACTGGGCACTGCCTTAGTGGGGGCCCTCTGTGGTGGCCCTGCCCCTGTGGCACTCCTCTGCCTGGGCCCTGAGGCTCTCTGGGGCATCATTTGAAATTTAATCATCTAGTTATGCCCCCACAGCTCTCGCATTCTGTGCATTTGGAGAGTTAGCTCCATGATGGTGCCGTGGTTTTTCTTCTATGACTTCTGGAGGGACAGCACAAACAGTACCTGGGCCTTGCTTGTGCCACAGCTGGGGCAGCCAAATGGGAATGTCAGGAACAAAGCTTTGAAATTGTTCTGTTCTTGTGGCTCTGGTATTTTGGGTTTATGATGGGTGGGGACTGAACTGCCAGCCACACAAGTGAATAGTAAAGCGAACCCTGGAGCAACAGTTAGAGATATTGGACCTACATAGGAGTCAATAGGCTATATAGGTACCCTACCTTCCTTTTGAGGGTACTACTTATAGGCATTGTCCTTTTTTGTTGGCAAGTATAATATAGAGGTTACAATCATTGGCTACATATGACAATACACAGGCTAAAATGTTTTATGTGCAAGGCAATCAGTAAAACTTTATGCTTTAGAAACAAATCAGCAAAACTTCGTGATTCAAAAACAAATCATTGGCTGGGCATGGTTGCTCACACCTGTAATCCCAGCACTTTGGGAGGCCGAGGCAGGTGGATCATGAGGTCAGGAGTTTGAGACCAGCCTGGCCAACATGGTGAAACTCCATCTCTTCTAAAAAATACAAAAATTAGCTGGGCGTGGTGGTGTGTGCCTGTAATCTCAGCTACTCAGGAGGCTGAGGCAGGAGAATCACTTGAACCCGGGAGGTGCAGGTTGCAGCGAGCCAAGATTGTACCACTGCATTCCAGCCTGGATGACAGAGGAAGACTCTGTCTCAGAAAAAAAAAAGAAAAAATTCATTGTCCTTTTCAACATCAGCAGGTTACATATTAATTAGTACATCAACAGTTTGAGGAACTAATAATAAGATTTGGGAATTCACCACAAGATTGTTTACTCTGAAACAGGATGTAAGCTGTGAATCACAAGATCCTTCCCAGGTGATTAATGTGGAAGCCTGGCAAATGTGATCTGTAGGTTATCACCTTAACCTGAGAATATCTTGATTTCATCTTTGTTCCTGAAGGATATTTTGACTGGGCATAGAATTCTGGGTTGACAGTTCTTTTCTTTCACCATTTAGAAGACTCTGTGCCACTTCCATATAAGCATGTTTAGGTACACCCTCAACATTCAGCGGGGTGTTTGACAACTCTGCCTTAGCTTTCACTTCCTGCTTGCACAGACCCTCAGAGTCAGCCAGAGGTGAGATCTTAGAGCTTCCTCATATCTTTCCTGGACATATGCACAGCTCAATGCATGTATGGGGACATATATATTCCTAGGAATATGTCAGAGCTATTCAAAGCCTCTATGGACATCTCATTCTCCAGGTTTTCCTTTTAAGTTCTTTCATTAGTCTATGATTTGCTCCAATTGTTATCCATCACCTTAGGCAGCTGCAAAGTTGAACAATTAACTCTAAATGTTTTTGACTCACTCATTCATGAAAAAGCCTTTTGCACTGAGTGAACTCCAAGTTGGGTCAAATAAAGATAGCCTTGCAAGTGGAGTTTCCCAGGGAACCACTAGACAGGTCAAATAATGACAATTCTCCAGGAATGAGGTTTTGAAGGAACTCTAACCCCATCTTCCCCCTCTGGTGGCTGCCAGGCTGCTGATTTTCACTATGATTGTGGGCTGCTGGTATTCAAGGATATTGCAAAACTGGAGAGGAGGGATGGGAATAGGGCAAGTTAAAACACCACAAAGCTTGTTGCTTCTACCAAGATTCAGCTGTTTTCTTGAATAAATGATCTCTAAGTTGCTACAAGCCTTAGGTTAGCTTCCAGAATCCTGAAAAAGTTGATTCTGACAATTCTTTCTTGCTAGTTTTCTAATCACCTTTTTAAAGAAGAGACAATTTTTAGAGGTCCCTATTCTGCCATTTTCACCATTATGGTGACCATAATGTCACCATAAGAACCCTTGTTCAAAATTCCCTGGTTCTCTGGAGGTTTCTCCATTATATCAAGAAGGTAGACAAGTACTGTCCCCTAGGGACTGGGTGGTGGTGTTTCTGTGAAAGAAAGGTTTTCCACAAGTAGCCCCAGTGCCTCCTCCCTTCCTACCTGTTGCAGAAGAATTGCCCTGCTTGTTTAAACATTACTTTTGCATGCTGCCTACAGAGGATGAAATATTCCTACCTTTCTCTGCCTCCCTTCATGCCATCCTCAACATTCACTTAGATCTCAAAGCCTGTATACAGGGAAAAAGGAGCCCAGTCTCTTTAAGGCTATTGGCTGGGAACAGGGTCCTCATTTACCTAAAAGGACATGGGGAATGGGAACTTGAGAGGATAGGAAACCATTTCATTGCAAGAATGCTTCAGACAAAGGTCACTGCAAAGTCTTGTAGACAGAGATACAGGCCAGCCCAAGGCCACAGGTTCAGGAGACAAAATTACTCACAGAACAGAGATTAAGGCTGATCCCCAAAATGGGATGGGATCAGGGTTAGGAGTACCCAGTAAGTACCAGTTCATTCCAGAATCCCAAGGATAAATGGGACGGGGGGTACTCTGTTCATTCTGGTTTGCCATAGTGCAGGATTAAGGGAATGAGGGGGTATGTCTTCTTGTTCCTTTCTCTCCTCTGTTCTCTCTTCACAGTTGGGTAATCATGCCTCCATAAAACAAGATGGGACCAAAGTTAGGGGTACCTGGTAAGCACTGGTTCATTCCGGAATATGTAGGTTGAATGGGGGAATGCCCTGTTTACTCTGGTCTGCCATAAGTGCAGGAACCCCAAGGATGAATGGGGATATTCTATTCACTCTGGTCTGCCATAAGTGAAGGAACCCCTAGAATGAATGGAGGATGGCCTCTTCACTCTGATGCCATAAATGCAGGCAAAAGATAGTAGGGAAACAAGGGGGTATCTTTTTTCCCTTCTCTCCTCTGTTCTCTCTTCACAGATGGGCAATCACATCTCCATACCACAGGACACACCCCTTGGATGCATCCTCAAGAACCGGGAAAAGTTTGACCCCCAAACTCTAAAAAGGAAAAGGCTAATATTTTTTTGTAACACAGCCTGGTTCTGATATGAACTTGGGGACCAGCAATCTTGGCCAGAAAATGGAAGTATTTATTTTAATACTATCCATCAACTAGATTCGTTTTGCTGCCAGCAGGGAAAATGGACAGAAATCCCTTATGTGCAGGCTTTCATGGCCCTAAGAGACAAACCTGACCTCTGCTGGGTTTGTAAAATGGACCCAGCGATGATAGCAGCCATCGCCAGGCAACCTCCTCCAGTAGATTTGGGAGACTATCAGATTTGCACAGGGCTCAAGCCCCAGAGGAACCAAAGGTGGAATTTAGTTCAAACAACATTGCCTCTTCTATCCCCATTATATCCAAGTCTCCCAGTCCCATAACCTTCCCCTGCTTACCCAGGGTCACCCTCTGGACACCACCCCCTTAAGTTATCTCCCCTTCAGGAGGTTAGCAGCCCCAGTGGGCCAACTAGAGTCCAGACTCCATTCACTATGTAAGACCTGAGCTAGATTAAAATGGAGCTATGGAAGTTTATGGAAAACCCTGACTAATACATTGAAGGGTTCCATTAACTAGGCTTAACATTTGAACTTACTTGGAAGGACTTCACAGTCACATTAGGCCAAACTCTGTCTAAGGGAGAACATGAGTCCATTATGGAGGCGGCCCAGCAATTTCCAAGTGCAATGCACATGACTGACCCTGGTGGCTACCTTGTGAGGGCCACTGCCCTTCCCCACGTTGGCCTCCAACTGGGAATACAATACCCAGGAGGGTATATGGGCAGTGAACCACATACCCATAATGGGGATGAAGGATAGCAGAGGAAAGCCTGTAAACCACAATAAATTGGCCTTAATAGATCAAGGCTCTCTTGAAAATCCCACTGCTTTCTTACAGAGGCTACATAAGGCCCAAGTGAAACATACTAACCTTGACCCAGACACCCCAGAAGGATACCTTCTTTTGTATCCCCACAGACCCATCTTCCCAATTGCTATTTGCATTTGAATGGGAAAATGAAAAAGGAAGGAGCCAACAGCTTGCCTGGATGTGCTTCTGCAGGGTTTTAGAGATAGTCCCCATTTGTTTAGGCAAGCCTTGGCTAAAGATTTTCAGGACCTAACTCTTGAGGGGGGCAGATGTCTCCTACAGTATGTGAATGACCTGCTAATCTGCTACCCCACAAGACAACTGGGAATCCAACCTCTAGTCCAGACACTAAATTTTCTTGCAGACAAAGGGTACAAAGCATCCAAGGCCAAGGCACAGCTACTAAGACAAGAGATCCAAAACCTGGGGATAATCCTGACCCCTTGAGAACATAAGTTCTCCCTAGAATGGATACAGGCCATCCTTAAAATACCTATCCCAGCCACCCAAAAGCAGCATCAGGCCTTTCTAGAGATCACAGGATATTGCAGACTTTAAATACTGGGTTATGGTGGGATTGTTAAGTCCTTATATTAGGCTCTAAAAGAAGGGACTGATAGGGACTCACTTCTCTGGAGAAAAGATTAGGAACAAGCCTTTAGGCAGCTAAAGACTGCTCTCTCATAAGCCCCAGCCCTTGGGCTACCTATACTAACCAAACTGTTTTAGCTTTTCATCACCAAAAGCCAAGGTGTAGCCTTAGGAGTCCTAACTCAAACTGTTGGGTCAATCAAATGTCCTGTAGGTTACTTTTCAAATAACCTAGACCCAGTAGCACACAGGTGGCCACACTGCCTCAAGGTAGTGGCTGCAGCAGCCCTCCTACTGGAGGAGGTCCTCAAAAGCACCATGATACAGTCAATCCAGTTTCTCTGATGTCCAACAAATAAGCTCCTTACTGGACATAAAAGTGCCACAATGGCTCACTGACAACAGATTGCTAAAGTATCAAGTCTTTTTAGAAATCCCACAGGTAACAGTTGAGCGGTGCTCCACCCTCATCCCAGCCTCCTTACTGCCATTACCAGGAGAGGATGACTCAACACATTCATGTTGTGAGATAACCAAATTTATGCCAGATGGGAAGACTAAAAGATCAGCCCTTGGACAACCTGGACAAAATATGGTTTTCAGATGGGGGCAGTTTTGTTCAGAATGAAACTATGTATGCAGGATACACAGAGGCTAAAGCTCTATCCTCGGGGACCTCAGGACAGCTAGCAAAACTCATCTTGTTAACCAGAGCCCTAACACTAGGGGAAGGGAAAAGAATAACCATTTATACAGATTCCAAATACGACTTTTTGGTGCTTCACGCCCAAGCCACTATCTGGAAGGAAAGGGAATACCCAGCAACTTGGGATACTCCTGCTAAGTACGGGTCCCAAATCTTAGAGCTACTAGAGGCCATTCACTTGCCCCAGGAGGTGGCAGTAGGGAGAATTCTGGAAATGGCAGGCACTCATCAGGTGATGGTCAAGCTATCATAAAACTGTCCCTCTGAAATGAGAAGTGGCCATGACTGGGACCAAGACGGAGAGGAGTTGCCTAACAGATAGAAAACATCTGGAGCCAGCAAATCACAATTCCCTGATCAGTTTTTTTTGTTTGAGGCAGAATCTCACTCAGTCACCCAGGCTGGAGTGCAGTGGCATGATCTCAGCTCACTGCAACCTCTGCCTCCTAGATTCAAGTGATTCTCCTGCCTCAGCCTCCCCAGTAGCTGGGATTACAGGCACCCACCCCCACGCCTGGCTAATTTTAAAAAAATTTTTAGCAGAGACAGTGTTTTGCCATGTTGGCCTGGCTGGTCTCAAACTCCTGATCTCAAATGATCCACCTGCCTTGACCTCCCAAAGTGCTGGGATTACAGGCGTGAGCCACTGTGCCCAGCCTCTGATCTGGTCTTAAGCATGGGTGCAAAAGTAGGGGACAAAATGGTGGTCTTTGACTGGTATATGACCTTCCTCTAGGGGTGATCAACCAGTAAGGGAAAATCGCTCCAAGTGAGCATGCGCACCACCTCAGTAAGCACATTGCGCATGCGGCTCCTCCCAAGTACTAGCACGCCACTGCACATGCGGCAGCTGAGCAACAGCCCACCCCAACGGAGGGATCAAGGGAAGAGAAGAAAAATCCCGGAACCAAAAGCCAGTTTATAAAAATCCCCAGCCAAAGGCTGAGGAGGGCACTTGATCTCTCAAGTTCCCTACTTGGCCCTCTTCCAAGTGTGCTTTGCTTCTTTTAATAAACTTTTGCCTCTGCTTTAAAACTTGCCTCAGTCTTTCAGTTGAAATCTTTCCTCTGAGAAGACAAGGGTCGGGATCAGTGCAGATTTGCCACTGTTTGCAGACTTGCTGGCAGTAACACTCACAAGGTTCAGAAGTGGAAGAAGGCCCTGACTGCAAGAGACATAACCACATAATTAATTCTTCTCTATTTTTTCCCCTGCTATGCTTAACCCTGGGAAACTGAACTACTGCAGTTTGACAGTAGGAAATAAGAGCCAGGGAGCAGGAGACTGACACTGTGTGTGTGTGTGTGTGTGTGTGTGTGTGTTGCCATCCAGCTGTGCTAATTGGATTTGGCCAATTATAGATAATGATTATAGTGACCATAAATCGTAAATATGACAAGACAACTCCTAAGGTGGTCTTGGCGTGGCCCACATGTCAGAAGGTGGGAGACATTCTAGGATTCTACAAGTTATATAAGAAAGAAACTACTGAACTAACTAGAGATGAGTCTGAGTGTATGGTGTGTAAGACACAGGGGAGTTGGGAAATAGGTGGAGTGATTGTTGCAGAGACGAGTCATATTGATCACGTAGCTGTGGAACAAGAGGAACAACAATCCTGGTTGGTAAGAAGAGAACACCTTAGACTTTGGGTTGTCAGGGCAGAAGTGTAACCGCCCAACAGGCTCTCCTTGCCTGCTGCCTAGACAGAGCTGATTTATCAAGACATGGTAATTGTAATAAAGAAAGGGTTTAATTCATGCAGAGCCAGCATATGGAAGACTGGAGTTTTTATCATTACTTAAATCAGTCTCCCTGAAAACTTGGGGGTTGTGGTTTTTAAGGATAATTTGGTGGGTAGGGGGTTGGAAAGTGGAGAGTCCTGATTGGCCAGGTCAGAGATAAAATCATAGGGAGTTGAAGCTGTCCTCTTGTGTTGAGTCAGTTCCTGGGTGGGGGCCACAATACCAGATGGGCCAGTTTACCGATCTGGGTGGTGCCAGTTGATCCACTGTGTGCAGGGTCTGCAAAACATCTCAAGCACTGATCTTTGGTTTTATAAGAGTGATATTATCCCCAGGAACAATTCGGGGAGGTTCAGAATCTTCCAGCCTCCAGCTGCATGACTCTTAAAACATAATTTCTAATCTTGTGGCTACTTTGTTAGTCCTGCAAGGGCAGTCTAGTCTGCAGGCAGGAAGGGGGTTTGTTTTGGAAAAGGGCTGTTACCATCTTTGTTTCAAAGTTAAATTATAAACCAAGGGCCTCCCAAAGTTAGTTTGGCCATGCCCAGGAATGAACAATGACAGCTTGGAAGTTAAAAGCAAGATGGAGTCGATTAGTTCAGATCTCTTTCACCATCATAATTTTCTCTTATAATTTTTGCAAAGGTGGTTTCAGAAGGAAGGTCCATTAATTTCTCTTAGCTACAATCTGCAGGATATCTGGCCAATTTAACCTAGACTTCTGCTACCGCTATCAACTTCACCACTGGCCAACAAACAATCTTAATTTTAAAACTATCACAATCTTCCCAAAACCACTGGCTCCAGAAAGGAACAGCCTCACTAAGATATAACATAACAAAGTTAACTTTCTGAAAGTTGATATTATTCCCTTTAGACTCAAAAGAGTCCTGTTGTCACTGGACTCTTTTGCACATTTTTTCACAGACCACTTATTGTTCTAAATTCTCTAGCATGACCGATAGTGGACAATTGGATGGTTTTGGATTTCCCACTGGTCAGTTCAGGTGCAATATGTGCCATTGCCAACACCTCTTGCCTCGCCTGCATTCAGCCATATTAACTGGCTTGGTTCTGGATTGGGAATATGTCTACCATCCAGTGGGCCTGATTAAACTACAGGGACTCATAATCATGGTTACTCTGATTTGATGTTGCCTAAAAGAAATAGAATGGATCTGGTCCACGTCTTTATCAGTACAATTAACTAGAGTATCTGATGAACCTAAGTGGCAGCTTATGCTCCTGAGAATTCTTAACCATATGTGTGATAGGTTGGGAGGTAGAGTTGTAGGCGAATGACTCTGTCATGGTACCCCGGCTACCTTGCACATAGCTACATAGGCCACACAGGAAAAGGCATGAACAGCAGCTAATCTAAGTCTTAGCAGGTTGTCTTGTGATCCTCCAGAACACAAGGGGATGAGAGGAGCTTTACACGGTCATCCCTCACTCCCTTTCCTATCTCCTATAGGAGGCTGTCATGAGACAGGTTTTCGTCGCCTCCAAGGTTCTGATGAAGCATGAGACTTTTGTCCCCCAGCAGTTATATCCTGAGGAGGGTAGGTCCTCCCAAGTCCATAATTCCACCTCCCAACCTATCACACATATGGTTAAGAATTCTCAAGAGCATAAGCCACCACATAGGTTCATTACTCAACCCAATGTGAGTTGTGGGATACCCCATTTCTGAGGAGCCAATTTTAGACTGCAACAAAGTAGACAGTCTACTTTGTTGCAGTCTAAAATTGGCTCCTCAGAAATGGGGTATCTGACAACTCACATTGCCGGCATCCAGCTCCCTTTTGTTTCATGGCATTCTTTTTAGCATGTAGGAGGAGGACCTGGGGAGCTGGCCTGTTTGTCTACTCTTCCTTTTGCTGTCTATGTAAATAATACATTGTATGAGTCTAAAAATGGCTTATTGTATTTTTTTTTTTTTTGAGACAGAGTCTCACTCTGTTGCCTAGGCTGACATGCAGTGGCGTGATTTTGGCTCACTGCAACCTCTGCCTTCCAGGATCAAGCGATTCTCCTGCCTCAGCCTCCAGAGTAATTGGGATTACAGGCACACGCCACCAAACCCAGCTAATCTTTGCATTTTTACTAGAGAAGGGATTTCGCCATGTTGACTAGTCTGTTCTCGAACTCCTGACCTCCGGTGATCTGCCTGCCTCAGCCTCCCAAAGTGCTGGGATTACAGGCGTCAGCCACTGCACCCTGCCTATTATATCTTTATTAGCCAAATCAGTCAAGCCATAGCTTTGCCTGCTGTTGTGTGTTTGACAGAAAGGACAATGGAATGAGTAAAAATATGGGTAAATATAATAGACTACCTATTCTTCTCCTCTTCAGATTTCTAAAAGTTTTGAACCAAAACACTATTCAGAGCCATAAGAGACCTTCCTTCTGGTGGACCATGACTTAGTAATCATGCATCTCCAGGGTTCCTTGTTCTGAGCTAAAACCCTCATAATTGTTTTGTCACCCAGTCCAATTTTCTCCATCTTGTCACCAAGAACATCTTAAGAGACTTCATTTTATCCTCAACCTACCTAGTGATCTTCCCCATGGTAAGAGTTACCACTTCCATCTCAGTTGTCACAGACTATCAGGTACTGTCCATTTAAGAACCTCTCTAGCATCTTCTTGCATACAAACAAGACTGGGAGCCCATCTGAGGTCTCTTTTGCTCTGTGATTTTTTACAGGTATGGTATCTGCAAGTGCTCAGTACCTGGGGAGCTATTCATGCATCAGAGCATCTGAGCCTGTGGACTTGAATTCCATATTTATCTTCCTACCTTGCTCATCCCGAGACACTGAATATACAAATGGGCAATGGCCAGACTACATAGAAAAACAAGACTCTGTCACACAATCTGTAGCAACCAGTCCAGGAAGCAAACCCATTTTCTATGGTAAAACCACTCTAGGAAGTCAAACCACTAAATTACTATCTGTGGCAATCAGTCCACTAACCAAAACAGTAACCCTGGTAGCAATTGACCCCAAACAGCTGGGATTTGATCTCTTCCTCTCTCCCTCCCTCCCTTTTCCTTCCTTTCTCCCTGACCCTTTTTTCTTTCTTTCTTTCTCTTTCTTTCTCTTTCTTTCTTTCTTTTCTTTTCTTTCTTTCCTTCTTTCTTTCTTTCCTTCCTTCCTTTTCTTTCTTTCTTTCTGTTTCTTTCTTTCTCTCTTTCTTTCCCTTTCTTTCTTTCTTTCTTTCTTTCTTTCTTTCTTTCCTTCCTTCCTTCCTTCCTTCCTTCCTTCCTTCCTTTCCTTCCTTCCTTTTTCTTTTTTTTTTTGTAGAGATGGGGTAGCGATTTGATTGAAAACTATCAGATTCCCTACTTTTTCCCATACTACTTCCAACTTAGGACCAGAGAAAGCCAAATATTTCCCCCTAACCAATTACATAGGATGCCTTGCTTCTAGTTAGCCCACCTGTAGTTTCCCCATGCCAGCAACTTCCAATAAGGGAATACCTGAAGCCATTCCTTTTTTCCACTGTAAAGCCTTCCCCACTCTTCTGCCTGCTTTTCAGTCTGCTGAATGCAAGTGATGAAGGCTGACTTTCTTGTCATATATAGTAAGCTCTGAATAATAGTCTTTGTTCTCACTTGAATAGTCTTTATTTATTTTCACAACTCTTAAAAAATTTAATTTCCTGGCATGTTGCGTGATGTTAGGCAAGCCATTTTCTCCTTGGGCCTTACTTTCTTTAAATGAAAAACTGGTTCAACATTTATTCATTCTTTTATTCTGTAAGCCAAAATTAAAATTCAAAGCCCCCTGACCATCTGAATGGATCTCTCCTCTTGGCTAAGGGCATTCCAAAGTTAACTTGAAAAACTGGTTCAGGCCATGATGGAAAGGAGGAGCTGGACATGGTTCATTATGCTCCCCTCCCTTTTGAAATTCAGGCCCAGTTGACCAGCATTAACATCAACACACACCTTAAGACTGATAGAACAGCCTCTTTAAGTCTCACAGACTATCCGGTAGTGTGATAATGATAAGAAACATTTACAGTCTGTTCTCTGAAGCCTGCTACAGGCTCCATCTGCATGATAAAATTTGGTCTCCACAAGCCTTTATCTTAACTGAGACATCCCTTTCTATTGATTCTAAGTCTTTAGACAATAACTTAACTGTTTTAACCAATTGCTACTCAGAAAATCTTTGAATCCACCTATGTCCTGAAAGCCTCCTCTTCCAGTTGTCCCACCTTTCCATACCAAACCAACGTACATCTTACCTATGTTAATTGATATCTTATGTCTTCCTAAAATGTGTAAAACCGAGTTGTAGCCCGACCACGCTGGGCACATGTTCTCAGGATCTCCTGGGGCTGTGGCACGGGCCATGGTCACTCATATTTGGCTCAGGATAAATCTCTTCAAATATTTTACAGTTTGACTTTTCGTGGACAATTCTACAAATATTTCTTGGCAGTTAAAGAAATTACTCCCCAGGAGGTGCTAGACATCGGGCGCATGTTAGAGGCACAAAGATGAGAATGTTAAAAGACATAACATAAAATACAGGTCTGCTCTGGGAATGTAGAAACTGGTAAAAGGAGAGATGAAAGAGAAGGTGCAGTCCAGTGAAGTACCCGCTACCTCCTGTCAGCAAATACCTGTCCACCCAGGGTGCAGCGTGCTGGAGAGGAAGGGATGGCCTAGAGCGCCGGGGACGGATTCCTCCCCAGCCGCCTGCACCCCTACCCCGGTAGCGGCCCCTGGGATCGTCTGTGTCTCCAGGAGAACCGGACCGCTCTCCCCTCCCTTCCAGAGCTAGAACGGAGGACCACAGAGACGCGGCGCCCTCCGCCGTCCTAGAGCAACCGGAGCGGCCCGAGCCCCGGACTCCCGGATGCGGGGGTCTGGTTGGCGAGGAGCATGAGGAGTTGGGCGTGGGGCTGGCAGGGAGCGGAGTCGGGGTCTTACTCAGGTGGCTGCAGGGCTCAGGGTAGCCGTGTCAGACCTGCCCAGGTCCAGAGCGCTCCTTCCTGACCCCAACAGCCTCCGGTCGGGTCTGGCGCGCGCTCGCTTTCCCAGAGGGCGACCCGGGCTATGGCGGCCGCAGCCCTGGCGAGCAGGACACGCCTCGGCCCTGACCTGGAGCTGCTGCAGGGACAGCCGGCGCCGCCCCGGGCGCGCCCGGTGAGTGCGGGGCCGGAGCCTGGAAGCAGGCTTGGCCCTGCCCTGGGTTCTAGGCCCGGAGACGGGTGGTGCGGCGGCTGGGAAATGGGGTTACAACCCAGAGTGAGGGGTCTCGAGGGACAGGCAGCACAGCGGAGTCGACACTCCCGGGACATGAGCCTCAAGGAGAGCAGACGTGCAGCGGCACGTGGTTGAGCCGACTGCTGGGGCAGAGCGCACAGGGTGCCATGGGGGGCGATGAATGGCCAGAATTTCAGAGCCACCTTTACAGAGCTGGTTATGTTTGAGCTGGGTATTAGGTTGAAAAGGAATTTGCAGTGAAGGATCAGGAGGGAAGAACTGGATCTTTAGGCAAGAGTAGCCGCAGGTGCAAGGGCACAGAACAGGGCGAGGAAAGAATTTGGTTTCCCAATGGAATGGTGAGAGGATAGGGGATGAGAGTGGTGGTGGCTGATGATCTTGGCCAGGAAAGCTGCGTCTGTGAGTAGTAAATGAAATTGTCTGTAGTGCAGAGGAATGTGGACTCTATTAGGCAGACAAAGGTGAGCCAGCCAAAGCCTTGGAGCCCTGGAGTGCTGGATCAATAGCTGTGGAGACTTTGTAGTGCACAAGGACTGACGTGCAGTGGACCAGAATGAGCTCCTCCACAGTATGGAGACTAAGACCCTGAAGGAGGCGGTAGCTGAGAATTACAGGAAGTCTCAGTGGCTGGAGGTGAGCAGTATTTGTTTCTTAAGGAAGAGGATAAGAGAAAGAAGGTGCAGGAGCTGAGATTCCTAGAGATATAGAAAATGGGAATATGGAGATTGGGACGTGGGGAAGCAAGTGAGGTGGGATCTTTGTGAGAGTGTGTTGCGAGTCGGGGGGTGCAGGGAGTAAAGTCACAACGAGGATCTGTCCTGTTGAATACAGTGTCCAGGGCAACCTGAATGTTCTGAGGAGCCCCAGCTGCCTCTGTGGCTAGTGGCAGTAACTGGGGAGGACAAAGGAGGAAGAGTCCTACACAGGGGCAGCAGCGGTAGGAATGGGGACGGAAGACAGTGTGGCATAACAGGCAAGAGTCAGAGTCAAATAGGCCTGGGTTCTGTCTCAGTTCTGGAACTTTGGGGGAAGTTAATCCCTCTGAGTCTCAGTTTCCTCTTCCATAAAATGGATCTGATAGTAGGCTATGAGACATAAACAGTAAGTGTCAAATGCTTGGCACAGGCTTAAGAAATGATAGTTGTTATCAAGGGTGGGTGACCTCTGAAGGAGGACACATTGTGGAGAAAGGATGGGACCTAGAGCACAGATGTGATTTGGGGTATAAGGATGAAATGAGAAAACTTTTGCAGACTCATGAAAAAGAGGAGAAAATGTTTGCTGAAATAGAGATGAAGAGACATGAGAAAATTGATAGCTGATGCCCTGTCTCTTTGTACATAGGAGGCAAAAATCTTCTGCTGATCGAGTTCCTGTAGATATTCAGAATCCAGAATCCCCGCAGGCACCCCCCACAGTACCTTTTGGTGCCCTGTCTCCCCTTCCTCCTGGCCTGGTCCTGAGGTTGTCCTAGGGCATTTAAACACATGTTGTTTCAGGAGTCAGTGACCTTCGAGGATGTGGCCGTCTACTTCTCTGAGAGTGAATGGATCGGCCTGGGCCCTGCTCAGAGAGTGCTGTACAGGGATGTGATGCTGGAGAATTATGGGGCTGTGGCTTCCATGGGTAAGGGTCTCCCTTTGGGCCCTGCCTCCACCCTTCAGAGTTTGCCGGCTTCTTTTTTCTCAAAGGCTCAGGAGTTGTTGATAACCCTCAGCTCAGTGGCAGCTTCAGGCTCTTGGATTTTTAATGACCCAGCAGTTGTTGGGAAGTAGGAAGTCCTGGTATCAGTTTGGGCTTTATACAGGACTTCCTTGCCCCAGAGTGAGAGCTGCCCAACCCCTACCCTTGTGTTGTGGGTATAGTGAGAAGAGAGCAGATTCATGGTGCCCCACTGAGCCTTCAGTTCCCCGCCCTCTCGGTTTGCAAGATCCA
The DNA here is from genome assembly GCF_000951045.1 of Mandrillus leucophaeus. Lineage (NCBI taxonomy): Eukaryota > Metazoa > Chordata > Mammalia > Primates > Cercopithecidae > Mandrillus > Mandrillus leucophaeus. Next base: position 86,731 of record NW_012102754.1, on the reverse strand, counting down.
GGCCAATTCCTAGCATCCTCATGAGGATGTCTGAACATGAGAGCTCTAAGAGGGAGAGGACAGGTAAGAATTGAGGACGCAATTCCTCAATGAGTGAAATCATCCATTTGCTAACTCAAACAGTTACTGAGTCTGTCAACTTCCTGACCTTTGTAAGTCTCCTGGCCCCTCTCTTGTCTTTTACCCTGAAATTCCTTTTCTTGTTCTTCCTAGTTGTTTCCCCTCTTGTCCCTGAAGACACTGGCCTGGGAGGAGCCTTGGGATTACTCTGTGTCACACCACTCACCTGCCTGTCCCATTTTTTTCCTCTTAAGCAGCATTTCCATTTCCCAAACCGGCTCTGATTTCCCAGCTGGAGCGAGGGGAAGCACCCTGGTGCTCGGTTCCTTGGGGAGCTCTGGATGGAGAGGACCCAAGGGGCATCTCATCAGGTGAGTGAGGGCACACGTGCCGGTTATCTGACCAGTTTGCTTGTCATGATCTTTAAAATGTCATAGATAGATGTTCTTTTAACCTAGTGTTGTAGACACTAGTGGGATTCCATTTCTTCTCTGTGTTCCCATAGTTTTCCATCTTCTTGAGTCCTTGTTTTATTCATCCTGACTCCTCTGTGTGCCATCTTCATTAACCTGTTTTGCCTTTTCCCCATCTCTGCTGTTATCATGACTATGATGTATCTTTGACCCATGAGTTTCCTGTCCGATCTTTGGTGCCCTTTCTGCTTCCTGGCCTGTTTACAGTCTTCCAGCTTGGGATGTAATGGCCATCTTTATCTTTAGAAACCAAGAACTCTGAACCCTCAGCCAAATAGTTCCTGTTCCTCAGGGGAAAGCCCTGGGATTACTTTAGGCCCAACAGGACTTTCTTACTCTTAGTTTCCTTGTGATAACTGTATTTCCTGGTTGCCTCCTTGGCCCCATTTCATCTTCTCATAGGGCTCTTCTTTGGGCGCAGTGAGACTTGAGCTGTGCTCCCAATTTCCTCATTCTCACAGTTCCTTGTTGTGTCTTTTCATATTAGAATATTCTTGATTGCAAGTATTAAAGCCCAATTCAAACTGGCTTAAACAAAAAAGAAGAATTTGTTGTTTAATGTAACTGGGAAGTCTGAGGTAGAGTGGGCTGCAGGTACAGTTTGATCAGAATTACATTCTCTGCTCTGTCTCTGTATGTGTTGGCTTTGTCTACAGTCTGGCTCCCCTTTTCGTTGTAAGGTGATTGGTGATAGTAACAGGACTCTGCTGCTTCATACCTAGGGGAAGAAACCTGGCAGGCCTGCCTTAGGCTTTAAACATTGTGAATCAAAGTGCCAAGTATGCTCTAATGGACTACCTTAAGTCATATGCCAACTCTAAATCAATCACTGTGGCAAGGTAACTACCGTGCACTGATTGACTTGGTCTGAATTGCTGATCTCTGAATCAGTCTCCCATGTAGCGAGTGGAATGGGATTAACCTGCTTGGCTTATCTAAGTCAGAGCCTACCCTAGGGAGTGGAGTTGGGATACCCAACTCCCCACTCCAGCTCCCAGGGCATAGCTACTTTACAGTGGGGAGGAGTGGAATGGGTGTGGGGAGCCCACCACAGTGTATTCTACATTCTCAGTGCTTCCTCTCCTCACCACCTAAGGGAATTTATCTGCTTTGCTTTGTTTTGCTTTAGGTAGAAAACTAACAGCTAAGTTACTCCTTGAGCAGCATTCTAACTCTCTGACCTGCAGCTGACTTCTTGGCACATACCTGTCCTTACTCAAAGTCCACTTTTGTCTTACAGAAGTTAATACTTGGAGGATACATAGTCCCTGGATTTGGCAACAGAAAAGGTTGTCATTTGAAGGTGTAGAATTGATCTGTTTCTTAGGAGGTTTTGGATGAAACTTACAAAGCGACAGTTCTAGCAGAAGCAGAAGTAAGGTGTATTAGAGTAGATCTCTGTGAACAGAGATGTCTGTTATTGAGTAGGAAGTGACTTTTGGAAGTGGCTGAGTGAAGGTGTGAGTCCATTTCTTATGGATGCCATAGAGAGACCCCATCCATTGAATCTTTGTAGAATGAGAAAGCAATAAATGGATAGCAAGGCAACTAGGAGATTATGGTTTCCCAGAATAGCCTGCCTAGACAGGAAGTCCTCAAGAATAGCTCTTTGCAATTCCATCCTATCCTGATTGTTTTCTATGTGAACTTGATTTCACCTCCTAGGGATAGGTGACGAAGAGGCCTTAGTCTTTTCTATTTCTTCTTGACATTTTCAAGTGAGTTATATGTTTTCATATCTTTGGGAACTGATGGAATTGCAACTTCTCTGTTCCGGTATTTTCTATCCTTTATGTTATTATTATTATTTTTTTGAGACAGAGTCTTGCTCTGTCATCTAGGCTGGAATGCAGTGGCACAATCTCGGCTCACTGCAACCTCCGCCTCCCGGGTTCAAGTGATTATCCTGCCTCAGCCTCCTGAGGAGCTGGGACCACAGGTGTGTGCCACCATGCTTGACTAATTTTTTTTTGTATTTTTAATGGAGATAGGGTTTTACCATGTTGGCCAGGCTGGTCTTGAACTCATGACCTCAGGTGATCCACCGACCTTGGCCTCCCAAAGTGCTGGGATTACAGGTGTGAGCCACCATGCCCAGCCTATCCTTATTATTCTATACCTTCAAATTTCTGCTTATCTATGTTACCAGTCTTTTCACCCACCTTTATTCTCTCCCTACCACTTCCATGTCTGCTCTTTTCCTGATGGGCCTCACTCCTCTGACTGAACCAGCCTTATTTGTATCTTGACCCTGGCAGGATATCCATTTCTAAAACCTGCTGGGATTTCCCATCTTCAGCAGGTGGAAGAGCCATTAAACCTGAAACTGCAAGAAGAGGGTCCAAGCCTAATTTGTCCTGGTAAGTGAGAGGGAAATGAGCATTCTTCTCTCAGTCACACCTTTTCCTGTCTGTCTTTTATAAGATGTAAAAGTCCATTTTGCCATTATTCTAAACAAATTTGGGGGCCAAATCCCCAAATCAGCCAATTAAGAGAAAACTTAAACCCTAAGCTTCCAACTTTCATTAGGACAAGCTCAATTAATTTAATTAAATTAGGATGGGTCTTTTGTCTTAGGCTTAAACTGAACAGATGGCCTGCCCCATCTGGCTGCTATGATCACCCAATATTTTTAATGTAGATGCTGTGTTTTACTCATTGTGTTAGTTGTTAGGGATAAAAAAAATCAAGTCATATATGGCCCTTATCCTGGAAGGACTCACAGTCTCATGGGACATTATACATAAATTTATAATTACAGAAAAATGATAAAGCTGTAACAGAATGTGAGTAAGACACTATGAGAACAAAGAGGAGGGAGTCTTTGCCCAGTTCTGCCTGGAGTAGTTTGAGAAGGCACTTTCCATGGTTTCATGGTGAACTTGGTGATTGGATTGAAAGAGAAGACTATACTTCCTTTTAGTGTTGAAAAATATGAGGAAGCTCATTCTTGCTACTGTCTGCTGTGTGTGACAAGCCCAGGTTCCCAGGTATACCACTAAGGATTCCTTATTTCTGAACAGGTCCTCTGCCCTAAGTCCTGGCCTGTTCTTCTCATGTTACAAACTGTACTGAGCTACCTAGGAGGAATTCTGACTTTGTTTTCCTTAGATTCAATTCATCTGTTTTCTGAGAGCCTACTCTGGTACTTGGTTTGGTGCCAGGAATCATAGCCCTCAGGGATTCTATCTAGTTGCTGTCTTTACTTTTGGTTTCCTTCTGTGTATTAGCCTTGTTTTTGCCATTTTCATCTAGGACAGGGCCACTGAGACAGGTGGCAGTTGGAGAGAAGTAGACATATTAATACCACTTGGTGACCTTTGTCGCTCTGTCATGGATAATGATGGCATTTGAAGCTCTGATTTCTTTTTTCAGAGGGTGTGTTGAAGAGGAAGAAAGAAGATTTTATTCTGAAGGAGGAAATTCTTGAGGAAGCACAGGACCTCATGGTCCTATCAAGTGGACCCCGGTGGTGTGGATCCCGGGAATTATGGTTTGGGAAAACCTGTGAAGAGAAAAGCAGGTTAGGGAGATGGCGTGGTTACCTCAATGGGGGAAGTATGGAAAGTTCTTCAAATGATATTATAGAAGTGATTGTCAAGGATGAGATGATCTCAGTAGAAGAGAGTTCAGAGAATACTGATGTCAATAACCTCCTTGGTATACATCACAAAATTCTAAGTGAGCAAATATTCTATATATGTGAGGAATGTGGCAAGTGTTTTGATCAAAGTGAGGACTTTGATCAACACCAGAAAACTCATAATGGAGAAAAGGTCTATGGATGTAAGGAATGTGGGAAGGCTTTCAGTTTTCGATCACATTGCATTGCACATCAGAGAATTCACAGTGGGGTGAAACCCTATGAATGCCAAGAATGTGCTAAGGCCTTTGTTTGGAAGTCAAACCTGATTCGTCATCAGAGAATACATACTGGAGAGAAACCCTTTGAATGTAAGGAATGTGGGAAGGGCTTTAGTCAGAACACAAGCCTTATGCAACATCAACGGATCCACACTGGTGAGAAACCATACACATGCAAGGAATGTGGGAAAAGCTTTACTCGAAACCCAGCCCTTCTTCGACATCAGAGAATGCACACTGGGGAGAAGCCTTATGAATGTAAGGACTGTGGGAAAGGCTTCATGTGGAACTCAGATCTTTCTCAGCACCAGAGGGTCCACACTGGGGACAAGCCTCATGAATGTACTGACTGTGGGAAAAGCTTCTTTTGCAAGGCACACCTTATTCGACATCAAAGAATCCATACTGGGGAAAGACCCTATAAATGTAATGACTGTGGGAAGGCCTTCAGTCAGAAGTCTGTCTTAATTAAGCACCAGAGGCGCCATGCTAGAGAAAAACCCTATAACTGTCAAATCTCTCACCTTGTTGAACTTTAGAGAGTGCATAATGGTGATACTTGTTTATAATTCTTATGCTGCAGGAACCCCAGAGACAAAATGAGATGACTGTTCACAATTTGCTGTAACCCTTAACTTTAATAGCCAGTATTATCTTGCCGTTTTGAACATTTAGTCTAGCAAGACTGGTCCGCCTGTTCTATGATGTTTGTACAAGGCATCATTTAGTTGGGCAGCTACTCTGTATCAGGTGCTAACCACTTTACGTACAGTATGCATAACAATCCTATTAAGGTAGGTGCTCTTCTCCCTGTTTTACAAATGAGAAATCTGAGTTGAAAGAGGTTATAAAACTCATTCAGGGTTGTTCAGTAAGTTATAGAGTTGAAATTGGAGCCAGGCCTCTCTGACTGCAGAGTTTACTGTTCTTTACTTAATTGTGCGTATTTATGTCTCTGCCCGTTTTGATTTGCTTTTTTCCTGTACTTCTAGTTTCCCTTCATCACTCAGATCCAGCTCCTTCAACTAAGCAGATCTCTCTTCCTCTTCTACTTGTAATCAGTACCACCCAAGTTAGTATTTAATTATGTGCCATCTTACATTTTTCTAATAGTCTCAAGTCTCTGAATCTTAACTCCAGCTAAATGACTCTGAGGACCAACACTGCATTTCTTTTGTTTTTCAAATCCTGAAACATTAATCTTTGACTAGAGATAACATGCTCATGATAAAAAAGAATTGAAATAGTTGAAAAGGGTGTTCAGTGAAAAGTAAATTTCCTTGTCATTCCTATCTCTTGAGTTCTCCCCAGAGGCAATCACTGCTACTGGTTGTGTATCTCTGTGGATACTCTTTGTATACAAGTGTTCATTAGTACTGCTTTTCATAACTCTGTCTCACTGAAAACCTTATTTGATGGAAGCAACATTGCAGTTACATTATCAACTCTAGGACCTTTTCTTCAGAAGTTAGTTTCCTTTTGAGGCCACCGAAGTAATTTAGGGAAACAGCAGAGAGTAATCCAGGTCTTTTTTTTTTTTTTTCTAATTTTTTTGTTTTTGAGACGGGAGTCTTGCTCTGTTGCCCAGGCTGGAGTGCAGTGGCGCAATCTCAGCTCACTGCAAGCTCCACCTCCTGGGTTCATGCCATTCTTCTGCCTCAGCCTCCTGTGTAGCTGGGACTATAGGTGCCCGCCACCATGCCTGGCTAATTTTTTGTATTTTTATTAGAGACGGGGTTTCGACATGTTAGCCAGGCTGGTCTCACTCTCCTGACCTTGTGATCCACCTGCCTCGGCCTCCCAAAGTGCTGGGATTACAGGCCTGAGCTACCACACCTGGCCAATTCAGGTCTTAAGGGACCTGATTGCCTTTGTTTTATGAGACATCATTCTGAGATTGGGAATACGTAAACTCAACTGGAGATTTTTTTCATAAAAATTGATATAGTTCCAACCCCTCTCATTGCTTCCTATCCTAAATCCTCTCCCAGTCTGTGCATCCTTCACTACCATAATAGCCTATATTCTGATAAGCTGTGAGGCCACTGCCAAGGGAGGGAGAAATGGTCACTTTCTGGTGGTGGTTAATGCTTTGTTAGATAGCTTCATCTAGTCAGTAGTTTAAAAGTTTTCACATAATCCAGTATTGGCATCAGAGTCAGAAATGCCCTCCCTAGGTCCAGGACCAGAGATAAACATGAACATGTAGAGTCTACACAGGAAAGTTAAGAATTATAGAATTAACTAACTACTTGAAATCAGGAGTTTATAAAACAATATTTTTAGAAGTGGTCATCTTTTATTGGTTTCCATCATCTCTTCCCCTTCCCTCTGGGAACAGTTACCCAGGTGTTCTTTGGGAAGGTATCCTTTCTCAGCTATGTGGTTTGGCACCACCACCAACTTCATGAGTGGACCCTGTTTGGCTTGTGTCAATCAGCTTATCCCATCCCCTTGGCCACAGAGCCATTGCGATATGAGGAGATACTGGGTTTTCTGGAAAAGAGAGGCTTTTCTTCATTGAGTGCTACCAGAGGAGATATTATCTGTCCTCTTTGTGGCACATAGGAAAATATGAGGCCTAGAATTGTAGCAACTTTTTTTTTCTATTAAAAGGGGAGATTCTCAAGCTTACAGGTGCTACCATATGGAGCCTGAGGATTAAAGCCAATACCAAAGAAGACAGTGATTAAACAGAGAGAAACTAGGTTCTTGGTGACATCTTTTGAGCCACTAGACCAAGCCTTACCTGAAGCAGACCTACCTCAGAACTTTGCAGCTATGTGAGCCAATAAACATCTGTCAAATGAGTTAGAGTTGAGTTTTCTGTTATTTGCAACTTAGCCACACTAATACTGTCTTGTGTTTGAAATCATTGTTTTCTCATACAGCTCCTCAGTGTCGCCTTTTCCTCTTGCTTAGTAGTCTCATAAGCTCCTCAGTTTTATCTCAGTTGCTTGGAAGTTGAGCATCTAAATAGGTGGCTCTTGCTGGGTGTGGTGGCTTACACCTATAATCCCATCACTTTGGGAGGCCCAGGCAGGCGGATCACCTGAGGTTGGGAGTTCAAGACCAGCCTGACCAACATGGAGAAACCACGTCTTTACTAAACATTAGCCAGGTTTGGTGGCACATGCCCGTAATCCCAGCTACTCAGGAGGCTGAGGCAGGAGAATTGCTTGAACCTGGGAGGTGGAGGTTGCAGTGAGCCGAGATTGTGCTATTGCACTCCAGCCTGGGCAACAAGAGCGAAACTCCATCTGAAAAAAATAAAAATAATAAATAGGTGGCTCTCATGACCTAAGGTTAATTTCATGCATGCTATCTAACTGATGCTTTAAGTCATACCATTAATGCAGGATTTTTTCCTCCTTAGTTGAGCGAAAATCCGGGTTCTTGTCTCATGACCAGGAAAAATTAGGCACAGGGACACACTGAAAAATGAGGAGGGCAGAATTTATTAAGTGAAAAGGAAAACTCTCAACAAAAAGAGGGGTCCTGCATGCAGGTTTTCCATCTCACTAAATTGAATACCGGACCACCACACATGAGCTGAAGAGCCCAGTCTTCTACCCCTGCATGAATTCCTGGTGGTTCCACCCCATTCTCCCAGTGTGCAGGCAGGCCCTTAGTCTGAGCCACTCCACATTGATTTATTTCTCTTACTGTGTATGTGTTACGGGATGAAATTTTTCATCATGGGCATGTTTAGGCAATCCCCCTGTACACAAAGACCTGGGCAGCATTTGGCTGTCTCCTGACTCTATCATTCACCCTCTAAAGAAGTACATCTATTCTTAGAATAAGGATAAGGATAGTGATCAATCTTAACTGCTTCCTGCTGATGGGGGCAATGTTTTGGGAAAACAGCAGTGAGATCTCCCTGAGGCCTATCTAAGGGTCCCTGGTAAAAGGTAGCCATCATTTGAGGCTCTGATTGCATGAACGTTTGGAGTTCAATGGCCTGAAGGTGAGAAGAGACAAACTAGGTTATTAGAAGACATAATAAAAATGAAACAAAGGGGAGATGGTAAGGACAGCTAAAAAAAATCCTAAAGCTGTAGACACACCCAGATAACTGGTAGCTATAGTTATGCCTGCTAAGATTTGGGTGTATGGGGCTTGGCTTTGGTTAGCTCCCTTGGTCTTATTTTCCCAAAAAAGATACCTCCAGGTTATGAGCACCTTATTTACTCTAATAATCTGGCAGGATTTGCAGGGTAATTGCCCAGAACTAGAATATTGATCCAGATTTTTACATTACTCATCCCTTTTGCTTATTCTGAGCTGCAGCTGGAGATTGCTGGTTGGTTCACAGGAATAATCAGCGTTAGTTTAAAATGTGGGCAAAAAACTTAAAAACAACTAATGAGTCTAGAATCTAAAGACACATGTATAAGTCTTGAAACATAGTTTCTCTCTCCAATTCTCATTTTTGTTAAAAATAAATCACAATAGGATGGAGGTGTTTGCAAAATAAACTTTAGTCTTGTATTTGGCCTGATTATTTGCATAAAGTGCAGCAAGAATAATTATTTTTACATAGGCTTTTAAAATTGGCTTTGATGGAATTCTGTTCTGCAAGGAATCTTAGGATTTTTAATGCTGAGCCCAGCCATGGGTTTGTACCCTCACATACCTATGAGTTGGGTGAATTCCTCTCTTCTTGAGGTCCCAAGAATATGGGGTTCCTGGGCCTTGTAGAATGTGACATTCCTTACTCACTGCAGATTAGGAAACCTGTATGGGGACTGTGTAGACAAGGTATGAAGTCAGTTTTCCCAAGGGGCTTTTATTGGCTCTGTAAGTCAAGCTTGATTTCTAAAAGGGAAGCATACCCTTCCAATCAAAGCCTTGGTAAAGCAAGCAGTTTCTCCAATGGTGTCCTGTTGCAAAAGAAAGTGATTCTTATTGCACTGATGCAAAAAACTTTATTGCTATAAATTAAGAATACTGGCAACTAGTTTCCAAATTCTGGAGAAGCAAGTAGGAGAGAAACAAATATGCTCCAAATTTTGATCACATGAGTATACCTTACTCAATTATTAAAGGCTGTAAATGGCTCAAAATAAGTTTCCTTGACTCTGAAAACAAAACAAGGATCCAGCAACATTTCGAGCAAAAACTTTAAAAAAAGATCACTTCAGTTTTCTTTTAGTTCAGTATGTTCTGTTAACTCTTGTTCTGTTTGATATTAATTAACATTTCAGCCCTTCATGAGTCCTGCATGTTTTCCTTCATTCCAATGTCACAATCTCCAAGGTTATCAGAAACCTGCATTCGAGAGCACCTGTCAAAGCCTTATGGCTGATTATAAACCATCCTTTGAAGAGGATCAAAACAAGACAATTGTCTATGAATGACAAAATGTCCAGGGTAGTTACAGTTAAAAACATGATTGACAAAGAAAATTTGGTTATCTCTGTGGTTTACAATAACATAATAACCTTAATTATGATTGATAGCATATACTCAGACATTAGAATTATAGACATCCCATACGATTTTGGAACATATAATATTAATATTCACTGAAATATAATATGAAGATTAAACATCATTTTGACAATTCCATGTGCATAAACATGTCAAATAATCCTGTTTACCTCTCTTCTGGATGCTTCAGGGGCTCTCTGTAGCATCCAACAGCAAGGGATAGGGAAAGAACCTTGAAGCTGAAATTTGATTTTGGGAAGCCTGTCACATATGTTAGATGTTTAAAACACTTGATGTTATGAAATAGAATTCCAGGCCCTGCATGGTGGCTCACGCCTGTAATACCAGGACTTTGGGAGGTTGAGGCGGGTGGATCACCTGAGGTCAGGTGTTTGAAACCAGCATGGCCAACATGATGAAACTCTGTCTCTACTAAAAATACAAAAACTAGCTGGACATGATGGCAGGTGCCTGTAATCCCAGCTACTCGGGAGACCAAGGCACAAGAATTACTTGAACCCAGGAGGCAGAGATTGTAGTGAACTGAGATGTTGCCACTGCATTCCAGCCTGGGTGACAGAGCAAGACTCCATCTCACAAAAAAAATAGAATTCCAGGTTACTATAAGTAATTAATTTTGCCAAAATGATAACTCAAAAATTTGAAAAAGCAAAAACCTTTAATTAGCCTTTACTATTACATGAAAATCCTGTTCGAGAGAGAAAACCAAATTTCACCCTTGCATTGTCAACCCCAATTTAAAAAATGAAATCTTATAGGTCATTCTATCAAATCTTAACCAGTTTGACCATGACGAAAGATTCTTATAAACCTTTTATAACCTGTTACACATTTTGCTAAAGAGCAGATTAGTGCCTTAAGAAAATCTTATTGTACTTTTATTTCAATTCTCAACTTTACAGAAAACCATATAATACCCTTTTGAATTTAATGTTCACACACAGAATTTCTTTTGCAAGATTAGCTTTTAGAAACCTTTCATAACTTGTTTAAACCTTTAGCTTTATCTTATCTAATTTAAAACAATCCTTTAACCCTAGGCAAAAATTTACATTTCCATGCCTTCTTATAATCTTTTACTAAAAATACATTTTACTGTTCTTACACACCTTGCATGTAAATCTATTTTCAGGAGTCTCAATTACACGTTACAATGATAACTCTTAGCAATTCTTAACTTTAATGTAAAACCTGGTAAGTTGTTTTACTTCTGTTCTAGGGGCAGGTCAGGCTTGACTCTTTTCAGCATAGAGGAGTGATTAATTCCATATGTCCCCAGGCCTTACCAAGCTGTAAAGCAGTCAAGTGGAACAGTTCTCAAAAGCCAAAGAAGGACTTCATAACCTTAAAACATTTAGCAAACCTAGTATCTGAACTGCATAATTTAGATCACATATTTACATTTTGAAGACGTTTATATTTTACCAATAATCTTTAAGACGGTTTTTATTTCTCAAAGATTAAAGTCACGTGAACTAGGAGGCATTACAGTTCTGACTTTTCCTTCAAAATATATTTGATCTAAGCACTTATTTTTCTTTATGCCAATTAATTAGAGCTCTTTTTAATAGACATCACACACAACACATATATAACTACATAGACAGAAGAAGATCAGTAGCTATAAGATTTTTTTGTTTACCAATCTCCTAATTGGATTATTGGCCTCTGCATGAGCCCTTTAAGAGCATGGCCAGGAAATCATGCTGTTTCCAGGGCCCAATAAACAGGTATGGCCAGAAGACAAAAATAGATTTTGAGAAGGATCTGCTTTTAATTCCTGGGGTTCCATGAGGAAAGCAGAGGTTTCTCCCAAAATGGAATCTGTGTTGCCTTTTCCATTTTTCCCAAGGAGTTCAGGCTTTTAGAAATTATCTTAGGGCCTCTCATGCATGCATTAAGGGTGGCAAGGCAAAATGGAGAAAAATAATTCAATTGACAGGAAAAAAAAATCTTTTTCCAGCAAAACAAGATCCAAGAAGAGAAAAACATAAAGGCCTTTTAAATATACCTAGAACTTGGATGTCCACTGTTGTTTTGTTGAGATGGAGTTTCCCTCTTGTTGCCCAGGCTGGAGTGCAGTGGCATGATCTTGGCTCACTGCAACCTCCGCCTCCCAGGTTCAAGTAATTCTCCTGCCTCAGCCTCTGGAGCAGCTGGGACTACAGGCACTTGCCACCACACCCAGCTAATTTTTGTATTTTTAGTAGAGAGGGTTTCACCATGTTGGCCAGGATGGTCTCAAACTCCTGACCTCAGGTGATCTGCCCACCTTGGCCTCCCAAAGTGCTGGGATTACAGTTATAAGCCATCACGCCCAGCCTTGGATATCCACTTTTAATTAAGCTGAGCGTTCCTTAATAAAATCCTTTTAAATCCCTTATTACCCAACTTTAGCCATACCAAGCAGCCAATATTTCTGGCTTTTGATCTTTATCGAAAGTAATTTCACAGGTCAAACCAACAAGTCTCAATTAAGGCATGCAAAGCACACCAGGTTGGTTACAGCTTAAGATCAACCTCATAAATCCTTTTTCATTAATCAGAACTTTACAGAGAATATAAACAGTGGTCCTTAGCATTCCTTTTATTGGTTTGCACAGGGAGAGAGAGGCCAAAGGCCTGACTGGTAAAAACAACTGTTACCCTTTGCCAGCATGTCAGACTTCTGGGTCCCCATCCCCCAAGCTCAATTCCAAGCCAACTAGACTGAAGATGAATGGCTTCTTGTCTAGAAAGAGGGAAGCAGATGTTCCTGGTCCCTTTCTCTTCCTAGCAAATGCCTGGGGTATGTGAGGAAGAGAAGGAACAAGGACCCTCTTCACTTATTCCATCCTTATATCCCTAAGTTCCACTGACCACGAAAGGGTGCTGCCCAAGGGTGTCAGTGCGGCTTTCACCCATGTTAACAGGGGTCTAGGTGGTAGGATTATCCACTCTTGCCTACGTACACCCTGTCCCCATGCTATCAGTAGCCTTCAAGTTTATAAACTTGGAATTGAGTGCGACAAAAATATGTCTCGGGGGTTACATGGACTCCTTAGCATAAGCCAAATACTAAAGGTGAAGCTGTGAAATTAAGCCCTCCTCCAACAAGGGAGAGAAAATGGTATCTTGTGAATTTGGGTCCTGGCCTAGTAAAATGTCTTCTAAAAGGAAAAAAAAAAAAAGCCTCTTGCATAAAAGTTAACTCCTGACAGGGTAAAGGAAAGATAAAAAACAGCTTAAGTGCAGGGCTGTGTTAACTGCCAACAGGGTAGAGAAAAGAAAAAAAAAAACAGCTTAAGGGCAGGGTGGGAAAGATACCTGGGGGAAAATCCTCCTATTCTTATGACTATGGGTTTCTCCAACAGGGAGAGAAACATTTTATTGCTGTTGTACTGAGCTGGACACCTTGGCCGGGGGAGGGGAAGACACTGTGCGTGAGTGGCAGGGAATGCTGGCCAGCCAGCCTGCCGCATGGAGCCCTTGGGCCATGTGCCCCAGTCCCAACTGGGAGGGGAGCGGGGTTGGGGAGCTGCCACTCACCTGTCCATCCTGTGCATATACCTGTGGTCATTAAGGTGGGGGTGGAACACCCCCAATATTGTAAAAGAAAAGATAGGTGACATTACAGTCCCCCCCCCAGAGTAAGGAAAATACCATAGAAAAGACTGGGTTGGACAAGGCCGACATTCCCAACCACCTGTGAGTGTCAGTGGAAGGCAGGGAGACTGCAGTTTCCTCTACCTTCAGCAGATGTCCGAGGATGAGAAAGCTCAGAAACGAAAGGAAAACAGATTTTTGGGTCTTCATTTTACTCACCTTTCCTCATGTCCCTGTATGAGCCACCAAAGTGATGCAGAATTTTTGCTCCTTAGTTCAGCTAAAATCCGGGTTCTTGTCTCACGAACTACTAGACGTGCAGACACATTGAAAAGTGAGAAGGGCAGATTTTATTAAGAGAAAAGAAAAATTCTCAACAAAAAGAGGGGTCCTGCGTGCAAGTTTTCCACCTCACAGATTGAATAACAGGCCACCACACATGAATTGAAGAGGCCAGGCTCCTCCCCGCTAAATAAGGCACAAATTCCTGGTGGCCCCACCCCATTCTGTCAGTGCATGTGGGCCCTTAGTCTGAGCCACTCCACTTTGATTTATTTCCCATATTGTGCATGTGTCGAGGGATGGAATTTTTCACCATGGGCATGTTTAGGCAAGCCCCATGTGCACAATGACCTGGGCAGCATTTTGCTGTCTCCTGTCTCTATCATCATGATACACCTTTCAAACTTGATGAAAATATACTCTGAATTCTAGATTCTCTAATGGATAACTTCCCATCTTTCTGAGGTAACTTCCAGATTCCCTACCCTACCTATGTGACTTTTTTTTTCTTGTCACATCACAAAAAAGAATTGTCTGGCCCCAAACGCCAATAGTGCCACTGTGGAGAAACCCTTGTATAGACCAACACCATCTGGAAGTGTGTTAGTCATGTCTTGGAGCCTTTAAAAACCTGCTACCTCTGAATTTAGGATTGGATCTAGAAAAAACAAGCAAACAAGCAAAAGCCTGTGACAACGGATGAATACATTTCAGCATAAAGGGAACACCAGGGGATGGAACACAAATTTATTAAGAGGAAGAGTTTTTGTCTGTAGTGGGTACTCAAATCATTTGTAAAGTCAGTCACTCTGCCTACTTGGAAAGTTAATTTTCTCTCTTAGTCAAAGTGAGTGAAAACACTAGAAGATATTAAAGAGGAACCACAAAAGTGGGAATAGAAAATCAACATAATTTCTCCTAAACAGCTACTGCTGCTCACCCTCTGCCTTACTGATGCAATACTGCTCTTGTCCTAAAGCACCGGTAACTGAGGTAGCATCTGGAGGTATGGGACTCTGCCTTTTCTTGCCAGTTTAATTTTTAAAACTTCTCTGAAGTCACTGCTGAAACAGAAATGATTTAATGGAGATATAGGAGGATAGGGACAAACCCCTAATCCTGTTTCTTAAAGACCAAAATTACAGAATCAGGAAGGCCACATTTAAAAAAAGATCTTAACAAAATCTTTGGTAGTGCTCAAGAGCGAACAGAAGCCCTTTCACTTCCCTGCAGTCAATACTAGGTGATGCAGTGGATTTGATTGGTTGCTCCTCCAGCATTCAGTCTCACTTTTATTCTTTGTAATAGGTAGCCACATTTCAAAGCCATATAAGACGGGTTTAACTACACTACCAGCTACCAGTAGGTAAGCCCTGACTGGCTTGAATCAATTCAAATAGTCCCATTTCTTTTGCTACGTTTATTGGTTAGGGATGGGCATGTGACCAGGGCTTCCCCAGAGTGAAGCTCAGTACTTTAAAAAATAGTTTAAGGGAAAGATTTCCTCTCTTTGCCCCTGGATTTAAATTGAATAGCATATAGCCATGGCCACTACTAGTCTATATAGTGCCTTTGTACAAATTAGAAAGAAAGCTTCCCTGTGGAAAAATAGATTAAAGTACAGCCCCTGTGGGACTGAAAAAGATGCTTGATCTAGGTGGAGAACTTAGAAATAGGTACTCCTCTGGGCAGGTGCAGCCCCATAGGTTCAAGTTTGGAGTCTCTGTACTAAGCAAAGTTGACCCTACCTATGGGTGCAGACAGCTTGCACCACAGCTTGCCAAACAGAACAGTTTAGACTTCTGCCCCTACGTTCTTCCTGGAAAAACTGCATAACTATATGTGGAGCCTCCTACATATGGCTCCAGAAGCAAGAGGTAGCTAACTTTCTTGTCACTATGAGGACAAGAGGGAAGAAAATAGAGTCAAGAGAATTGCAGAGAAATGGAGCTGTAGCACCACCGGCACCAATGACAACATGAACTGTTGGATCAGACCACATTTGAAAGCCAAACTACCTGTAGAGTTTTTTTGTTGTTGTTGTTAAATGAACCAATAAATTTGCTTTATGGTTATACCTATAATTCAGATGTTTCTATTATAAGTAAAAGCACTCTGTTTTATGCAGTCAACTGAGTCCCCAGTATCATGCCAAAAGGAAATGGTTTGTTAAGTCAGAACAGTATCCCCTTCAACCCTCTCAATGAGTATCCTTCCTCGTGTTCCTTTCAGATGTGAACTTGGAGGGCCAAGAAAAGGGAAATTTCTCCAATAAGCAGAATCTGAGACAGTCACTTTGCCTTACCGAGGACTCACTCCATTTCCAGAGGACCATGCTCATCCTGCAACCATTTGAGTGTGACAATGAGTAGGAACAACATCACTAGAGCTGCAGAGGTGGAGAGCAGGGCCATTTCACTATTATACCCTTCTTTTCCACTTGACCCTACTTTGGGGCCTAGGACTTGTGGTTTGCTGGTCCCAACCTTCCACTCTTCTGATGCTTCTCTTGGAAGCTTTAGTTCTGTGAGAGACAGAAAAAACCAAAGTGTTTTTCCCAGTCTCATACCACTTAATACAACACTTCACCTCTGATCACCAAAATGTGTAGGGGTTTCACTCCACCAACAACCAGTTTTCCAGCAAACACCAACTGGGTGTCCTATGATTTGATTCAATTCGACACTACTTGGAGTAGGGTTAGTTCCCACATATTAAGTCACACACTACTGCCTCCCACTTCATGTGCCAATCACAATAGTAGGTTGTCACTTACCCTTCTGAACAACTGGCTACAAATTGGGGTTCACATGACCCCCTTCTTGGATTTCAGTTTGGGGCTCCATTTTTTTTTCTTGGCTTATAAATCCTCTATCCTTTGATTCCTCCAGTCTCCTCTCCTGTGATCCTATGATCTTGTGATTATGGGCCTGGATCCATGGAACTTCCAGTATTCTCAGGTTTCTACCTAGATTCATCTGTGCTTCACCTCAGCATTCTGATAGGTGCCTGTTATCTCCCTTTTGTGAGCATAGAGTCATGCCACCAATATGCAATGTCAAATGTTAAAATAGAGCCTGGGGTAGAGGTTCTGTTCAGGAGTTGTGATCAGTCCAGTCTTGCTGACATACTGCCTTAGCTCATGAGAATCATACTTTTCTCAATGAAAGGAATTAAGCCAGAGGTTGACAGTTGTGTCTTTTAAAGCCAGGCCTCAGGTGAGCTTGGGTTCCTTCAAACTTCTGTTCACTTGAGTTTTGAGGTAAGTCAATGGAGGCATTTCATTGAATCTGTGTCCAAAGGCGAAGATGTACCCATTTGTATTCACCAGCAGGATGACCTTTGAGAGGTCCCAGGTAGGATGAGATAGATGCACAGAAGTGCACCTGGCCTGAGAGGACAGGATGAAACCTGGGAACAGAGTGGTGGCAGCAAGAGATGCCCTTAGGACGTGGAAATACATGAAGGGCAAACTATACCAGTTATATGGGAATCTAATCCTTTATTAAACTAATATTTGAATATATTGGCAAAACATCAAAATGCAAGAGGTTCTAACAAACATTTATAGATTATATGATTGATAATTTGGCATTCATTGATCACAGGGTCAAACTAAAGGCCAAAGTTGTTTATATTTCCTGCAGTAAGGCTTTCACAGGCATGTGAAATCACATTATAAACCTCTAACCATAGACCCCAGTATCTGTGTCTCACTTCCTGCCCAGTAGAGGACATTCCCACCTAACAGCTTCCTGCCACTACGTAATAAAGGCCTTTCCTATGATTTTGCTTCACATCTCTGCCTCCTGGCTTGGTACTTCCCCATATGGCTCTGCCTGGTGTGGCGTGCCCCTTCTCTTGGGAGCTGTATGTGATAAATTCTTCTTTCAAAGGCAGTTGTTTCTTTGTCTGTCAATTACTATAACCAATTAAAACAAATCCCAGGTATATTTTTAACACAAGGAGAACCCCACAATGTATAAATTGTTATGCCAAGTAATAGTAAGTGCTATGAAGGACAACAAAACCGGGAAAGGGGATAGAGAGGGATAGGGCAGTCAAAGACAAACTCTGATGAGGGAACATTTGAACCAGAGACTAGAGTAAGATAGGGAGCAAGATATGCTGATGAGTGGGAGCATAGCATTCTAGGTAGAGGGAATAGCAAATACGAAGGGCCTGAGGCAGGAGGGAGCATGCTTGCAGTGTGTAAGTAGAGAGAGAGAGAGAGAGACATTGAGATGGCAATGCTTAGGAGTGGGATGGGTGCAGAGTATGGGAAGTGGACTGAATAGTGTCCTCCAAAAATTCATATATAGAAGCCCAAACCCCTGGTACCACAGAATGTGACTGTATTTGGACACAGGGCCTTTAAATGGTAATACAATTAAAATGAGGCCATTAGAGTGTGCCCTAATCCAATCTGACTGCTGTCCTTATAAGAAGAGGAGATTAGGGCATGGTAGCTCACGCCTATAATCCCAGCACTTTGGGAGGCCAAAGCAGGTGGATCAACTGAGGTCAGGAGTTTGAGACTGGACTGGCCAACATAGTGAAACCCCGTCTCTACTAAAAATACAAACATTAGCCAGGCGTGGTGGTGGACACCTGTAATCCCAGCTACTCAGAAGGCTGAGGCAGGAGAATTGCTTGAGTCCAGGAGGCAAAGGTTGCAGTGAGCTGAGATCACACCACTGCACTTGAGCCTGGGTGACAGAGAGAGACTTTGTCTCAAAAAAAACAAAAAACAAAAAACAAACAAGCAAAAAGAAGCGGGGATTAGGGCACACAGAAAGACACCAGGGGTGCACATGCATAGAGGGATGGCCATGTGAAGAAACGTCAAGAGAGCAGCCATCTGCACACTAAGGAGAGAGGGCTCAGAGGAAACCTACCCTGCCAGCACCTTGATCTTGGACTTCCAGTCTCCAGAACTGTGAGAAAATAAATTTTGTTGTTTAAGCCACCCAGCCTGTGGTATTTTGTTATGGCAGCCCCAGGAAACTATTATAGGAGGAAATGACATCAAAGACAGAGCCAGGGGTCAGGTCATATAGGACCCACTTGGCTATGGTAATCACTTTGGATTCTGCTGTAAGTATGAAGGAAAGCCAATGGCAGATTTTGAACAGGGGTGTGTGGCCCAAGATAGCTTACTATTGCTGAGTCCTGACTCACATGCTCATTGGTTTTCACATTTTGTGGCCAAGTCTCGATGCAAAGGCATCTGGGAAATACCTTTATTCTGAACATTCCCTTGACCAGTTAAATACAAGGATCTTATTCTTGTTGTTGTTTTATCTCTGTCAACAAGGGAAAAACATTTTGAGGGACAACTAAGAGTCTCTTAGAAGCACCAAATGTCTGTAATACCTGGAACTGTGAGAAGAATTTCTGTAAGTGGGATGGGTAGGTTGAGTTATTAATAGATGTATTTAGGGGAAGGAAGTTATTTTAGTTGTAGGTCTTAGTAAAGATTCACGGAGAAAGTGACATCTGAACATTTGGCAATAGGGATATGGATAGAAAGAAAGGAAGGGCAGGCAGGCATTGCAGAGAGAACAGGCACAGGCAGGAACATATTTATGGCACAGATGAAATTTAAGTGTGGCAGTGAAATGTGTGGGCAGGGAGGTAAGGGAGGCCAGGTTGGAGATGATTTGGGGCATACTGTGGAGTCCTAAATCCTTGGGTGAGGGATTGGAGAAACTGAATTAGGCACTGAGGGTGTTTGAGCAAGGAAGTGGTAATGTTTGGTTTTCGCTTTGGCAGTACATATAGACAAAAAGAGTATGGAGAGAGGTGATCCCATTTATTTTTGGAAATGTTTAATGAGCCTTCAAACGTTCTAGCCTCAGATTTTGCCATAGCCTTCAGGCTTCCCTGCACTGGGGTGAGTAGATACAGTGATAGTTGGTGAGTGTATGTGAGTTTACTAGGCACTAGTCTGCCCCAACAGCCAGATAACCAGGAAATGCTAAGACCACACTGCATGCTACACAGTGAAAGAAGGAGTCTGGCTCCATTTTTGATGTTTGATTGCTGACGGCTTTCAAGCCCCATCACATCTGCTTCATATCTGGGCAAGCTGATAAAAACCCTCAGGTGCTGCTTTCCTTACCTGTCCCATATGGAGAAACCCTCACTTCAGCCCCACCTTCCAAACACCATAAAACCCAAAACCAGAGCCTTTCCCCTGCTCTCTCAAGCCATTCAGACCAGCTTGGGAGCCTGCCATTACTCGTTATGGGAGTAGTAAATCTTTTTCTACCCCCTTGGTGTGAGCATGATGTCTTAAGTCTAGACATCCAAACCAAATTTGGGGTGAGAGACCATGCTGTATCTATGGGGTGACCACAATACATAGTCTACAGACTACTATGTATGTTGTCACCTTACAGTATACTTCTGTATTTTACAAGTGCCTATTGTGACACAGTATTTCACAAGTGCCTATTAAGTGTCAGATGCTGAGGACAGAACAGTGAATTGACTGTGTTTAAGTTCATATTGTTGTCAGGAGGAAAAGCCAATAAGCAAAAGGAATAAATCATATATGCTTGAAGGAAAGGAGTTGTGAGTGCTGGGGATGGGTTTGCTATTTTTTGTTTTTGTTTTTGTTTTTGTTTTTGAGATGGAGTCTCCCTCTGTTGCCCAGGCTGGAGTGCAGTGGCATGATCTCAGCTCACCGGAACCTCCACTTCCCAGGTTCAGGAAATTCTCCTGCCTCGGCCTCCTGAGTAGCAGGGATTACAGATGCCCACCACCACGCCTGGCTAATTTTTGTATTTTTAGTAGAGATAAGGTTTCACTATGTTGGCCAGGCTGGTCTCAAACTCCTGACCTCAGGATATCTGCCTGCCTCAGTCCCACAAAGTGTTGGGATTGTAGGTGTTAGCCACCGTGCCCAGCCTGGGTTTGCTATTTTTAAATGTTTGTCAGAGTAAGACCTCCCTGAAAAAGTAAAACATTGAAAAATATCCTGAAGGATCTTTTCTTTTCTTTTCTCTTTTCTTTTTTTTGAGAAAGAGTCCTGCTCTGTCGCCCAGGCTGGAGTGCAGTGGTACAATCTCGGCTCACTGCAAACTCCACCTCCTGGGTTCAAACGATTTTCCTGCCTCAGCCTCCCAAGTAGCTGGGATTACAGGCACCTGCCACCACGCTCGGCTAACTTTTGTATTTTTAGCAGAGATGGGATTTTGCCATGTTGGTGAGGCTGGTCTTGAACTCCTGACCTCATGTGATCCACTGGCCTTGGCCTCCCCAAATGCAGGATTACAGGCGTGGGCCACTGTACCTGGCCCTTGGATATTTTTACTTAACATAAAATTTTGGGTTTACAATTCTTTTCTTTTTGCGCTTGAAAAATATTGTTCCATTTAAAATTAGAGCAATGTGCATCAGTGTTCCTCTATAAATAATGCATTGCATTTTTCTGACTGAAGGATGTTTTCACTGAACGTAGAATTTTGGGTTGGACAGTTCTTTTCTTTTAGCACTTTAAAAATATTGTTCCATTTATGGCCAGGCATGGTGGTTCACGCCTGTAATCCCAACACTTCGGGAGGCTGAGAAGGGTGGATCACTTGAGGTCAGGAGTTCAAACCAACCCAGCCAACATGCTGAAACCCTGTCTCTACAAAAAATACAAAAATTAACCAGGGAGTGGTGGTGCATGCCTGTAGTCTCAGCTACTCGGGAGGCTGAGGTGGAAGGATCACTTCAACCTGAGAGGCAGGGGATGCAGTGAGCCAAGATTGTGCCACTGCACTGCAGCCTGGGTGACAGGGACAGAGTGAGACCTTGTCTCAAAAACAAAACAAAACAAAAAATTGTTCCATTTACATTATTTTCTTGTAGCACTTTAAAATATATTGTTCCATTTAAAATTAGAGTAATGTGAATCATTGTTCCCCTATAAATAATGCATTTTTTTTTCTGACTGCTTCCAAGTTTTTTCTTTTTCTTATATACATTTCTTTTTTTGAGATGGAGTCTCACTTTGTTGGCCTGGCTAGAGTGCAGTGGTGAGATCATGGTTCACTGCCTTGACCTCCCGGGTTCAAGCAATTCTCCCAGCTCAGCCTCCTGAATAGCTGGGGACACAGGCATATGCTACCACTCCCAGCTAATTTTTAAATTTTTTCTGTAGAGACAGGATCATGCTCTGTTGCCCAGGCTGGTCTCAAACACTGGGACTTCAGCAATCCTCCCACCTTGGCCTACCAAAGTGCTGTCATTACAGGCATGAGACACTGCCCTCAGCTTTTAAATATTTTTTATTCTGTAGTTTGATTATGCTGTATTTAGGCCTGGGTTTGTGTTTATACTATTTGGAATTCACCAAGCTTGAATCTGTAGGTTTATGTTTTTCCACCAAATTTGGAAAGTTTTCAGCCTTCGTTTCTGCAGATATTCATTCTACACCACACTCTTTCTCTTCCCCTTCTGAGACTCTGATGCTGTGAATGTTAGACCTTTCCATATTGTCCTCATAGGCCCCTAAGGCACCTTGCATTTTTCATCTTTTTCTTCTGTTTTTCAGATTAGATAATTTCTATGAATCTGTCTGCAAGTTCACTGTTTTTTTCCTCTGTCCTCTCCATTCTGCCATTGAGCTCATACACTGAGTTTCTTGTTTATTGTTCTTTTTTTGTTCTAAATTTTTCATTTGGTTCTTTTGTTTTCTATTTCTTTGGTGAGGTTTTCTGTCTTTCCATTCACTTCAAGAGTGCCCACTCTTAATTGTTTGAATATTTTTGTAACAGGTGCTTTAAAATCATTTTGAGATAATTCTAACATCTGTGTCATCTTAACATTAGCATCTGATTGTTTTTTTCAATGAAACAATATTTTTTCTGGGTATATTTTTTGTATGCCAAGTAGTTTTGTATTGTATCCTAAACATTTTGAATGCTGTATTATGAGACCCCAAAGCATGTTTAAATTTTAAGTATAGTGCTAATTTATTAAAAAGCAGTAATTCAACCCTGTTGGGCTCAGGGTGCAAAATCTGGCCATTTTTCTTTGATTTTTTTTAATCCTAATATCAGCTCATTTTTCAAAACTTTTTGTAATACTATCCATATCTGTCCCCTGTGCAGGTTACTGAGGAGCCATTCTGGGGCTTGGAAGGTGATGTATTCCATATTTAGTTCTGTCTATGCTGTTTGGGGTCACATCCATGCATGTCTAACTCAGGAGTAAACCCAGGAGTTTATAAATAACTTTAACAAATTGTCGTACTGACCTCAACCTTCTCTGAAACTTCGCTAGTCGTTTCTGGTCTATTCATGCTTTTCTTTCTTTCTTTTCTTTCTTTTCTTTCTTTCTTTGACAGAGTCTCATTTTGTTGCCCAGGCCAGAGTGCAGTGGCACGATCTTTGCTCACTGCAACCTCCACCTCCTGGACTCAAGCGATTCTCATGCCTCAGCCTCTCAAGTAGCTGGGATTATAGGCGCCCGCCACCACACCCAGCTAATTTTTGTATTTTTGGGAGAGATGGGGTTTTGCCTGCTGGCCAGGCTGGTCTCAATCTCCTGACCTTCAGTGATCTGCCTTCCTCAGCCTCCAAAAGCGCTGAGATTACAGGCGTGAGCCACCTTGCCTGGCCCTTGCCCCTCTTTTCTGATCCTCCAGGTAGAAAGCTGAGGTTTTATCTAGACCTCTCTGTTATAAACTTTTTGCAGTTGAAACTGTATGCTATTCCCTTGTGGTCACACTAAGCAGTGAGAGGACGGAGAAACAAAAAAAGCAGCTTGAGTTTCTCTCACCCTCTTGAGATCACAGCTCCTCTGATCAGAGGGAAAGATTCTTACTCTCTCTGAGTTTTAGGTTTTGGACAACACCCATTAGTCTTGCTTCTATCCCCAGCACAGATTACTTGGGACTGGGGCATGGAAGTATAAAGAAAAGAAATCAGAGGATTTCTATTCTCTTCCAGAGCATCAGATGACTACTTTCCACTCCTTGAGCTATCATAGAACTCAAGGGCTTCTCCCTTACTTCTGTCTCTGCTGATGCACACTTTCAGAATTTGGGCTATGTACAGTTCAGGTTAGGGAATATGAGAAGAAAAAATGGTAAGCTCAGTGTCGATCTTGTGGTATTTTCACTTCTGTTCCTCCTCAAACAGCTTGCTCCTGTTTACCTTTCAGAGTCAAATACCTACTGTATGCATTCTACCCAAGTTTTAGACCTGCATTTAGTAGAAACAACTAGGTAAAATAGGCTAATTATATCTTACCTAGAACCTCATGCATCTTTTTACTTAACATTTTCTATGTGTTTATATTTAAAGCATGTTTCTTGTATGCAGCATGCAGTTGATTCTTGCATTTTAAAAGAAATCAAATCTTACACATTTTTTTTGAGACAGAGTCTCACTCTATCGCCCAGGCTGGAGTGCAGTGGTGCAATCTTGGCTCACTGCAACCTTCTCTTCCTGGGTCCTGGTTCAAGTAATTTTCCTGCCTCAGTCTCCTGAGTACCTGGGATTACAGGAATGCGCCATCATGCCCAGCTAATTTTTGTATTTTCAGTAGAGACGGGGTTTCACCATGTTGGCCAGGCTGGTTTTGAACCCCTGACCTCGTGATCTGCCCACCTCAGCCTCCCAAAGTGCCAGGATTACAGGCGTGAGCCACTGCGCCCGGCCTCTGTCTTTTAATTAGTGCCTTTAGAGCACTATTTAATATAATTATTGATATGACTGAATTAAAATCTATCATTTGCTAATTGTTTTATATTTGTTCTATCTGTTCTTTTTTTTTTCCTCTCTTTTAAATCTTCTTTTGAATTGAGGATTTTCTGTGATTCCGTGTTATCCCCATAATTGATTTATTATTTCTACTGAATAATTTAATGCATGTTTTCAGAGCTTACAATATATATCTATAATTAGAGTCTATTTCCAAATAATATTATGCCACTTCTCATGTAGTGTATGGGTTTTGCAACACAAACTGCCAAACCTTCTCTCCCAACATTTGTGCTATTTTTTGTCATGTCTTACTTTTACATATGGTATTAACATAGTACCTTGATATGATTTTTCTTTTGACAGTGACTTATCTTTTAGAGTAATTTTCAAAATAAGAAAAAAGTTAATTTTATATTTATTTTCATTTCTTGACATTTCTAGAGGTCATCATTTCTTTGTGTACGTCCAAGTTTTTGTCTGGTATCATATTCATTCTGCCTGAAGAACACCTGTGAACATTTCTTATGGTACAGATCTGGTGGCAATGAATTTTGTTTTGTTTATCTGAAAAAATCTTTATTTCTCCTGCATTATTGAAAAATATTTTTGTGGGATATAAAATTCTGGGTTGATGAGTTCCTGACCTTTCTCCGACCTACCATCAGCACTTTAAAGATGTTACTACATTATTTCTGGCTTGCATGGTTTCTGATGCAAAATTGCTTGTAATTCTTATTTGTGTTTCTCTGTAT
The DNA here is from genome assembly GCF_000951045.1 of Mandrillus leucophaeus. Lineage (NCBI taxonomy): Eukaryota > Metazoa > Chordata > Mammalia > Primates > Cercopithecidae > Mandrillus > Mandrillus leucophaeus. Next base: position 61,552 of record NW_012102754.1, on the reverse strand, counting down.
GTAAAGTGTCTTTTTTCTCTGGCTGCATTCAAATATTCGTGTATGTATATATATATTTATATACACATACTATACACATATAGTATACACTCATATATGCACATACACATACATACACACAAATACATATAGCGACTAAGGAAAAATGAAACAGGCATACTTTTTCTTTTGGTAGATCTTTATTGTGGAGGCTTGAGTTGATTTAATCAGGAGTTAAACTATGTTTAGATGCTTTTGTTGCTATGGTTATCCACAGGCTTTGAATTCTTCCAGTATTACCTTGAGTTTAGTGTGTGGGATGGTTTGCTAAAGGAGATTTTCTTAGTGTTTGCACCACTCTCACCTTGAGGCCTTCCCTTCATTCCTGTGCCTCAGAGAGGGGTCTTTCTCCATGTTCTTATCCTTCTAGCAGTAGACTGCTGTTCTTAGTGACTCAGCATTTGATATTTTGATGGTGGTAGAAGGGATGGCATTTTCTGTTGTGATCCAGCTTTAATCTTAGGTAGGCACTATGTCTCTGAGACTTAAGGGTGGGGTCTATTAAGGGATGTTGCTCTATCCCCAGCTGTAGGAGACCTCTATGGTCTGGACCCAGGATGTAATTCTACGCCTACTTCATGAATAGAGAGCTTTTTGTTCTCTTTCCTCCCCTCAGTTCCACTGGATCTTAACCAGTCCCTAAGGGTGACAGGATTTGCTTCTTCATCCTCAGAGGCTTAGGGCTTTTGTTCTGCAGGGGAAATAGGGGAGAAGGACCTGGATGGGGATTCAGGTCTTTTCTAGGGGGGAGGTTTTCATAAGATTCTTCTTGCCTTACTGTCAATTGTATGTGTGTATGAGTGTGTGCACACATTTGATGATGTCCATAGAGAAGAATATACAAGAGGGTGGAAATTCTGCTTGTGTCTATGGTTCACAGGAGTTCTGTTAGTCTCTATATTCTCAGGCTAGCCAATACTTGGACCTTAGCAACTCACTATACATTTTAGCTGATTTCTTCTTAACAGCTTACATGCATCCAATGGCATCTGTCCTACGTAAAAAGTGCTTACAACCATCTCTCCTTGAAAGTGCCTGTCTTACATCAGATTTTAGATTAAGTTGTTTGTCCCCAGATCTTAGCTTTCTGATGTGTTCAAGAGAAAATTTTAGATTATCTGGCTGTTTTTTGTTGTTGTAAGGGTGGGGCCATGCTCTTTTCAGTTTTCTACATCTTGAGGTGAATTTCTGGATTTTTAAAAAAGAATCACACTTTTAAAAACACTGAAAAATAAAGAAAAGAGACTGAGCTACCAAAACGGTGCCAGCAGTGACTTTGGGTGGCTCTCACTTATGTCAGGCACAGGGTGAATTCAGGGCTCTGGGCTATTAGGGGTAGACTGCAAACCCCTGCAGCAGATGTGAGCTGCATGTGTGGGCAACTGTGTCAGCCTGTGCTCATTTGTCTTCCTACAGTGATGTCATGTGATACACAATACCCAAAGACAATTACCCAAAGACAATGGAGGTGGGAGCAAATGTCCCTTATTCTTCACACCCTTCACTGCTGGCATCAAGGCAGTTACTGTACCCTCGCCACAGGCTTTGGCACAGCATGTCAGGAAGTTCTCTGGGGTGGCCACACCTATATCCTCTAAGGGCTTTCAACAGGTTTCTCATCATGATAGGTATCCTTTCTTACCTCTGATTGATGCAGTGACGCTGTTTTCCTGGGACAGTGTTAAGCTGTGCCGGACAGGGGATGAATATTTCTTGGGTAAATTGACCACTCTCACTTTGCCCATGGTCCATTGCTAATCCTCTCTGCTAGTGGTAATGTATGGAAGTGAGATGCGTCAGCAACATTGAAACACATCACATTCTAGGAGTGCAATCATTACAGCAATTCAAGAGAAGTCCTGGTTGTATAATGTGTGATTCGTTGATTATGCTGTAACAATCCAAATGCTAAATTTAACAAGATCAGTAAAACATATAACCAATCACATTTTCTTGCATATTCTGGGTAAGACTTGTAGTTGCAGTTGTTGTAGAACAGTAATAAAGGCACTGGAAGCCAGTATTCAAGGTTGGCAGGATGATGCAGTGTCACGAGCAAGGTGCCTCGACTCAGAACCGGGCTCTGGAGGAACGCGAAGAGCCTATCTCGCCAGCGTGCCCTTTTCCTCGCGGGAATTAGGAGGGAAGCACCAAGATGTGGGGTCCTCCAGGAGTCCTAGAGAGAAATCCAGAGAGTGTATGGGTTGGCCAGTCAGTGTGATGACGCACTTCCGGGACCGCCTTCGTTTTTGTCGCGTGAGGTTTTGGTTTGTGAGGATCGGCGAGGGGCGCCCACCATCTCTGCTTGCTGAAAAGCTGCAGAGGCCGCCAGGAGTCCACGGTGAGCGGGTCTGAGGAGGACGGGAAACGGCCACGAGGGAGGCGGGCGCGGCTACTGCTGGTACTGGGGTCCTCATGCCGATCCCCGAGCTTGGCTCGGTAGCGTCGAGACGGGGAACTGGCAGAGGCCCGGAACGGTGGCCGCGACTCCCACCCCCTCGTTTCTCTGTACCCGGGGCAGCCTGTGGCCCACTCAGAGTCAGATACGGACACACATTGACTTGTTAACTTCGAAGCCCACAAAAAGTTTTAACTGTCCACACTCCAGAACCTTCTAGCAACAGAACACGCCCCTCGGTCGCTCCAGCCCCCTTGTCTTTGCCCCGGATGCGGAAACCCCAACCCTATCCCTCAGCTTGTCAGTTTCCCCGTTTTCAGTTGGTCACAAAAAATCAGTTGGTGATCAGTTATTTTCGCCTGGCATAGTGTACGCCAGTCTTGAAACTTGTTACTGTTGTAGAACAACCAAAAATTTGAGAATACTAAAATGTATTCCCTACCCGTCCCCAGGATGTGCCATTTTGGAAAATATGGAGCCCTGCGATTTGGATTGGCTCATATGAATGTTAAATCTGAAAGGACTAGTCGTATCCATTATGCACCTAATATGTGTCTAGTGTTTAACATAGTTTCTATGTACAGGATTGGAGATGTCGAAAGATTTCTTGACCTCTTAACATTGCTCATTATATTCTTTTCATTACATTCTCGGAACTTTTACTCCACTGTCATAATTTAATTGTCAAGGTTCATAGGTTAACATTCGATGTCCCTGCCATTAGTCGACTATGTTGGGAGTGTGACTTGTTCTGCAATGTGGCTTGTTATTTATGCTTCACCTCCACATAGTTTTCCCTATAGGAAGACACTTCCATAGGGAGTGTTTTGTGTTTTGTAGGGTGGCATCTGTTGTAGTTCTATTTCCAGATGATTTCCCTTTCACAGATTGTCAGCTGTGCACGTCAGACCTTTTTGCTTAAGTCCTTTTGTTTGATGTGCTAATCCTGTTAAGTATCCACTGTAAGGGACATTTATTGCCGATACGATTATAGTATCATGATTTTAGAGAATTAGACACTCAACTACAAGGGTTATCTATTTACTCAGTATGAATCACTGCTTTTGTTACCCTTCCTTGGACAGAAACCATCCATGAATTTAGCAGCATTACTTGTGTAGGTTTACACTGTGTTTTCTTTTAAAGTACTTCTCTTTACACTCATAAATATTTCTCCTTACTGGACTCCCTGTTAACTTCCAAGATGCCGTTTCTAGCGTCTCCTGACAGCTGTTTCTTTGACACCTTCGGCTTCCTCTACCTTCCTGAATGGCTTTCTGGATTCACTAAGAAGAGTCATTGGAGGGAGGGGCAGTGCACTGGCTTTATAGTCTTTTGTCCCATGCTGTTGCAATATCCTAAGACTTAAGGCAAAATGCAGATACGGAGTTGGAATGGAAGTTTTTAAGGTCTATGAGTACATGCACTTTTATGTGTTTATATGCTTTTTGAATATCTCTGATCCACCTGTTGGCAGCTCTTTGTATTTCAGGTGTTGCCTTTAATGCATAAATATTGATGATTCACTCTTGAAAGGCAAAAGACTTACTTCCTAATGATGAACTAATTAAGTGACCCAGAATGAGAGTTGAAACTAGTTTAGAAATGAAATTGTTTTGTTTCCTTACACTATAACATTTGGAACTTGGAGTATTTGGGACATATTATGAAGTTGATGGATTCTTTTAATATGGTAGTGTTTTCTTTCTCATTACCCACTCCCAACACCTTTATAAAACTGAATATCTTGTATTTAGGGGAAAAATAGTAGTAGGGAGACATCAGAATATTCCTAATAACTATTTTCAAAGTCTGTTAAACTTTTATTACTTCAGTCGTAGAAACTGTCTTGTTCTAATATTAAGTAGCTTGGGAGGAAAAACATGCTGAGGTCTTACAGTGTTTAATGGATTTCTTTTATATAACTCATTCTTATCTGTACTGTATGGATTTCAGGGATCTTAACTGTTCAGAATTCCGACTTTCTTTTCCACCTATAACACTCTGTCCACTGTCTACCTTAGTTTCCTTTTCTGTTTTCTTTCCTGTGATATCTTCTCTGGATTAGCTGAAATTATAGTTTTCTCAGTCCACTTTTTAATGACTCATTTCTTGGATGTTTCTACCTCCTTTTTGCATTTCTCTGTATGCCTGCTATCTCGCCTTTGTGAGACTGATGATAAACAATAACTAATGAACAGTTATTTATATAGCCTTCAAAACAGGATGGGTCAGAGGTTGTATGTAGGACTTATGGTCAATAAAGTTATTGCCATTAATGTTTTTTTCTTCACCTTCAGCACCTGAGACTTTTACCTTTACCCAAGAAAGGAATAAAAGAGGTCAGATGATGACAGCTGTGTCCTTAACAACCACGTCCCAGGTGAGCTGCTGCTTTTTCCTGTCTCTGTACGTATCCCTGTGTGTATATACATATATGTTTATTAGATACATACATGGAAATATCTATATATACACGTTTACATAAATATATAACATAATTTTATATATGCATATATATATACACACACACATATTTCTCATTGAGGTTTAACTTATATAACACAAGTCTTAACAGTATAGCTCGCTTTTTAGAACTATGTACACTTGTATGACCTCACTCATAGAAACACATAGAACATTATTAGCACCCTAGAAGTCCCTTTCGTACTGCCTCCCAAGCAATCCACTGCTCATCCCAAAGTTAACCACTATTCTGACCTCTGTCACCATGGGAAAGTTTTGTTTGTTCTTGAACTTCATATAAGTGGAATCATTAAACATGCATTGTTTTGTATCTGCCTTCTTTTGTTCAACATTATGTCTGTGAACTTCACTGACTTTGCACACAGCGGTGATTTGTTCTTTTTCACTACTAAGTAGTTTTTCATTTTGTGATAATAGCACATTTTATTCATTCTATTGTGGATGGACTTTTGGTTGTTCCCATTTTGGGCTACCATGAATAAGAATGCAGTGAACATTCTTGTCTTTTTGTGGACATAGATGCTCATTTCTCTTGGGTATGTCTCTTTGAGTAAAATGGCTAGCTCATAGAGTATACATTTGGTTAGTTTTAGTAGATGCTGCCCAACAATTTTCTGAAATGATTCTTCCAATTTGTATTTCTATCAGCAGTGTGCAGTTGCTCCACATCCTTACCAATACTTGTTGTCACTCGTTTGTAGTATCTCATTGGGGTTTTAAAAATTTCCTCATCTCTAGTAAGCAGTGATGCTGAGCACCATTTCATAGGTTTATTGACATATCCTCTTATGTGAACTCCCTGTTCAGATATTTTTTCATATTTTTTATTACACTGTACCCTTTTTCCTCCTAAGTTGTATTGTTTCTTATTTATTATAAGTCCTTTGTCAGATATATGTGTTACTTTTCCCAGTCAGTGGCTTGCATTTTCACTCTCCTAATGGTATCTTTTGATAAACAGATTTTACTTTTAACAAAGTCCAGTATATCAGTTTGTTTTGTATAAGAAATCTTTTCTTACTCAGACATCATGAAGATGTTCTCCTGTGTTTTCTTCTAGAAGATTTATTGTTTTACCTTTATACTTAGGTGTGTGATTCATCTCAAATTAAAGGTGTGAGGCATGGGTCAAAAGTTCTTTTTCCCTCCATACACATATCCAGTTGATTCAGGATTGTGTATTGAAAAATCTATCTTTTATCCACTGAATTGCTCTAGTTACTTTGTCATACATTTGGTGAACATATACGTCTGTGTCTGTTTTTAAAATCCCTTAGATTTTAGGTTCCCTTAATCTCATACTCCAAATTAAGACCATTTCCACTAAAGCTCTATTTCTGAAATACAGAGCTTGACTCCAGGGCTTAAAAACTTGAAATAGCCACCTTTTTAGGCCTATCTTGAGCCTTATGCACCACCGTAGCCTTTCTCAAGTAAGCAGTATTTTCCTATGCCTCTCTAACCTCACTACCTCTGCATGAAGACAGGCTGCGGGTGGGAGTTCATTGACTGATGGGAGACCTTTGTGCTTGGGGTGGTGGGCAAGGAGACAGGCAAGAAAGAAGGATTAGAATGAAAGTAGAATTGCGAAATGGAGTAATATGAGTAACTGAAATAATCACTGGGATATACACAAATTAGGGAGGGGCTTAGAGCTAAGCTGACAGCTACGTTCAGGAGTCAATTCTCCTTCCACATGCGCACTTCTATGCTCGGGCCCAAGCCCAGATCCTATGCAGCAGGTTCAGTGTCTGTGTGGAGGTCACATGTTTAGAAGCTCATAGTGGAGGTGTACTTGGTTCTTACTGGGAAAGTATCCTGAACTCTGACTGGCTACCTTTAATTCTGCATCTTCTTCCTCCACACCTAAATTTTACACAAAAAAACTCTGTAGGCATGTGAAGGACCCAATACTGAATACGTATCATTATAGGTGCCCTTCTCAGGTGTCTCATTGACAGATTTGACCATCACCAAAGTACTGAGGTCTGGGAAAGTAGGAACTTGTCATTTCAGGAATCAGTGGCTTTTGAGGACGTGGCTGTGTACTTCACTACGAAGGAATGGGCCATCATGGTGCCTGCCGAGAGGGCCTTGTACAGGGATGTGATGCTGGAGAACTATGAGGCTGTGGCCTTTGTAGGTAAGGCCTCTCTGCTGTTGGTTTCTGCCTGGGCCCTCAGGTTGAAGGGCTCTTTTGTAATTATTAGCTGACCCCAAATAGTGATGTCGGAGGTTGCCAGGTATAGAAAGCCCTGGTGTCTATTGACCTGCAAAGGGCTTTCCTTCTTTTTCTGTCGTAAAAGCTGCCCTCCTTCCCTACCTGCCTCAGAGGTGATTCTGAGTACGGTAGGGCTTGAGCTATATCGTGATACCCTTAGCCTAGTATTGAACCTCCAATTTATCTTGAGAGAACCCAGCCACTTTGTCTCCCTCTGGGAGTTACTCCTGTGAGCCATTTGTCTTTTTCCCATAGTGGCAGATTTTCATCTTCTGACAAGGTAAAAAATCTTGTTGCCCTTTAAATAGAAATCTGCCTTCCAGGATATTTCAGGCTTCCTTGGAAGAACCATCCTGACTCTTCTTCCCAGGATCCCTCCCAGTACCTCTTTAGGGTACCTCTTCTATAGCTCACCCAGGAATTACCCTCCTCACCTCCCTTGCTTGTTCTTGCAGCCATGGGCTTGACTTTGACCCCTATGACTATGCTCATTATTCTGTTATGTTTTCTTCTTTTCAAGCAGTGCCGCCCACTTCCAAACCAGCTTTGATCTCTCATCTGGAGCAAGGGAAAGAGTCCTGTTTCATTCGGCCACAGGGAGTCCTAAGCAGGAGTGACTGGAGAGCAGGCCTGATAGGTGAGTTAAGCAAGAGGGATCTTCTCCAGCTTTGTGTCTTCCTTTGCCTTCATTTCATCAAAATGAAAGGTGTGTGTTCTCTGTGCCCAACATCATGGAGTACACTGGGATCCTCGATCACATTCTTTCTGACTGGTGTGTTATTCATAGCTTCCCATTCCTTTAAAGTGTAGTGCACAACACTCTGCTTCTGTATTTCACACACTGGGATGCTTTTATCTCTTGGGGATATGTGGAACAGTTTTTCTAAATACTTTACAGGTTATTTGTGATCACTTTTTTCCAGTTTCTCCAGTTTTACAAAATTGATAAACTTGGTGCAGTATTATCTTGTCCACTGACCAATAGAACAAGTAGAAAAATTTCTGTTTTTCATGAAAACTAATATATTAAAAATTTTAAATAATTTTATACTGAAATATTTTAAGGTAGCTTACAGTTGTTATGATTTTCCTCCCCTCTAGGATACTTGGAACTAAGAAGATATACTTACTTAGCTAAAGCAGTGTTACGTACAATAGTATCAAAGATTTTTCAAAATCGTCAATGCTGGGAAGACAGGAGAAAGGCTTAATTCTTGATATTTAAATACCAGTTTTCCAAGTAAGGAGTTGATGTAAGAGCCACCTTAAACGATGTCAAACACACATTTTCTTTTTCTGTAGACTGGTAGATTTAATGTTTTTCATTCATTAAAATAACTCATTCTGATGTACAAAGCAGGCTCTCATGTCCTTTTTTAAACAGCTTTGGGGAGATACAATTCACAAATCATACAATTCACCCATTTAAAGTATACAATTAAGTGGTATTTAGAATATTCACAGAGTTGTGCAGGCATGCCACAGTCTACTTTTAGATCTTTAGAAACCCGTATCTGTTAGGAATTATTCACCATACCCAACCCCAACTCTTGGTTTTATGCAACTACCTATCTACTTTTTGTTTCCATAAATTTTCTCATTAGGGATAGTTGGTATTAATGCAGTCATACAACATGTGGCCTTTTGCCACTGGCTTTCACTTAACATAATGTTTTCAAGGTTAATACATTTTGTAACATGCATCAGTATAGTAGTATACAAGTTGTAATGCAGATGTGTTTTCTCATGGGTACATACTCTGGATAGATACTTGTTGGGTCTTAATGGTAACTCTTTGTATAACATTTCGAGGAATGCCAAAACTTTTTCCGAAGTGGCTATACCAATTTACATTTCCTCCAGCAATGTATAAGGGTTCCTAATTCTTCACGTCCTTTTCAACACTTAATATTGTCTACCTTTTTGGCTGTAGGCATCCTGGTGATGTGAAGTGCTGTCTCATTGAAGTTTTTATTTGCATTTCTCCAGTGACTAATGACATTGAGAGTCTTTCATTGTGCTTATTGGCCATTTATGTATCCTCTTTGGAGAAATGTCTTTTCAAGCTGTGCACATTTTAAAATTGGTTACTTTTCCTTTTATTTTTGTGTTTTAAGAGTTTTGACATCTGGATACTAAATCCGTGTCAGATACATGGTTTACAAATATTTCATCCCATCTTGTGAATTGTCTTTTCACTTTCCTAATACTGTCCTTTGAAGCACAACAGTTTTGAATTTTGGTGAATTTCTTTGTATTTTCTATATACAAAATTATGTCATCTGCAAATAGAGTTTTACAAACTCTTCTTTTCTAATCTGAATGCCTTTTACTTTTTTTCTTGCCTAATTACTCTGGCTAGAACCTTTAGCACAATGTTGGATACAAGTTGCAAGAGTGGACGTTCTTGTCTTATTCTTGATCTTATGGGGAAAGCATTCAATCTTTTACCAGTAAGTATGATGTTAGCTATTATTTTCTTGTAAATGCTCTTTATCAAGTTATCAAGTTGCTAATTTGTTGAGTTTTTGTCGTGGAAGGGTGTTAAAGTTTGTGAAATGATGTTCTGTGACTGATAAATTTGGTTCTTTCCTGTATTCTATTAATGTGGTATACATTACATTGATTGATTTTGGTGTGTTGAACCCCACCCTCCATTCCTTGGATAATCATAGTCAGTGATGTACAATCCTTATACTGCTAGATTTCATTGGCTAGTCTTTGGCAAAGACTTAGTGACATTATGATTCATGAGTGGTTATTTTGGGTGGTGGGTTAGATATGCATTCTCCAAATCCAGTACTATGTTCTCTAACTATAGTATGTATATTATCTTTCCCAAGGAAGTTACAGGCTTTCTGACAGCAGGAATAATATAATACTTTTCTCATTTATGCCATAACACTTTATGCAGAGTTATTTGATATTTTTTGTTGTTTTTCACTTAATTAAGAGATTCTCTCCTAACTTTATGCCTCCCAATTACGTCTCCATTCTTTCCCTACTGTATCTGAGTCCTCTGTTTCATGTTGCCATCCTTATTTGTTGTTGGTATTTTTACACTACCGCTCATTCCCATAGCCCATGACCTTCCCTTTTTGATTTCTCCTATCTTCTTAGCTGTCTTCTCATCTTGAGCTCCCTTTGGACTTCTAAACTCTGATAAAGCTTTCTCTTCCCTCTCGGGATTCAGGACTTTTCCTTTTCTCACTTTATTCCCTAAATGCTCTAAAGGCATTTCAGGTGTGATGGCTCATATCTGTAACCCCTGCTACTTGGAAGGCTGTGGCGGGAGGATTGCTTGAAGGTAGGAGTTTGAGACCAGCATGGACAACATAGTAAGACCCCCATCTCTGAAAACATACCATTAGCCAGGTGTGGTGTTACATGCCTGTAGTTCCAGCTGCTCAAGAGGCTAAGGCAGGAGGATTGCTTGAGCCCAGGAGTTCAAGGCTTCAGTGGGCTGTGATCACCCTACTGTACTTAGTCCTGGGTGACAGAGTGAGACCTTTTGTCTTTAAAGAAAAGCATTTTATAAGGACACAAAAGCTGTGTAATAATAGGACATACTAATCTTACTTGCTGATTAGTTCAGGCAAACTATGACCCATAGGCCAAAATCTGGCCTACCACTGGTCTTTTTGTAGATGACCTGTGAAATAAGAATGGTTGAATTTTTAGTGGCTGAAAGAAATCAATAGAAGAATATTTTGTAACACATGAAAATTATTTGAAATTCAAATTTCAGTGTCTATAAATGAAGTTTTATTGAAATACAGTTATGTTCATTCATTATGTTTTGTCTATGTCTGCATTCACATTACAATGATAGGGTTGAGTACTTGCAACAGATAATCGTATGGCCTGAAGAGCCTAAAACATTTACTATCTAGTCGTTTACAAGAAATGTTTGCTAACTTCTGGTATACTTCCCTCTAGCATTGCTGAGAGGTGGGTATTTGTATTTCTTCTTCTCTAATCAGGTGGAAAAACCTCGGCTGAGAATGAGCATCTGACGTCAAAACAAATACTTTCTGATAAACACAAATCTTGTGGCATGGTATCAGGTGAATATCTGAGAGGGGGACCTGATATTCAAGATAATTTGCAGATCAAAGGGCAAGTTAGTGAGACATAAAAGAGATTTCACAAGGGATGAAATGAATAAAAACGAGAAAGGTTCTGTGAAGGAGATAATCAGTAATGAGAAACTTCATATAGAAAATACAAACCATCTACAAAAGAAATCAGAAAGAAATACTAGTGTTAGTTCTCAGCATGAAACGCATCTACAAGGACCAGGTATACAGATTTTCTATAAATCTGATGTATGGGACGAACATTGCAGTCACAGTTCAGACTTTTTTCAGTGTCAGAAAAACTACACTAGAGCTCCCCCAAATGCCGTCTTCACTTCTCTCCTCCTTTCTGTGATCTTTCCTAGACTTACATAGGCCCTTTGCCCTTTGTAAATTTCATACTGCCTTTTACATTCAGTCTTACTTGCACCCTCCTCCATTTTGCATTTTTACCTTTGTGTAGATGGCCACAGCATGCTTGCTGGTCAATTTTATACCCTGTGGTGGACATAGGTTTCTGTTTTTGTCTGTTGTAGCAAGGGCAAGAAGCAACGATTAGGTGAAAAAAGGTCAGGAAATATGAATATATTTCCACTGTAAATGAATATATAGCATGATCATTTGAGTACATTATAAGAATGGCAGAAGTGAGTGAGTTCACTCAACTCAGGAAGAGAAGGATTCAAATAGAAACTGAAGATATTGCTGCCAGAAATGGACTTTTTAGAGAGGTGTTTATGCCTTGACCTCATAGGAGGCCGTAACATAGTAGTAAATGGGAACCGGTCCTCAGTTTTACTTTTTCAGGGTTGATTTCATCTGGGGTGCAACATTCATTGAATACTAGCCACTGGGTTCATTTGACATTTCACAGGAGACTGAATTGTTAAACAAAAAGTCAGTTTGTGGCTGGACATGGTGGCTCAGACCTGTAATCCCAGCACTTTGGGAGGCTGAGGCAGAAGGATCCCTGGAGGCCAGGAGTTCAAGACCAGCTTGGGCAACATAGCAAGACCTCCATTTCTACAAAAAATAAAAAAATGAGATGGGTGTGGTGGTGCACACCTGTAGTCCTAGCTACTCAGGAGGCTGAGGCAGGAGGACCACTTGAGCCCAGGAGTTTGAGGCTGCACTGAGCCATCATCATGCCATTGCTCTCCAGCTTGGGTGACAGAGCAAGACCCTGTCTCCAAAAAGTCAGTTTGTTATTTTCTATATGGGGACATCTTTTCTAGGTCCAAAAGAATAATTTACTGTCTACTTTTCATGTGTCTGTCTTTTCTTCCTTCCATAACTGGGTCAAGCAGTGTTATTTATGAAAAAGGTATATAAGCCTTTGTAGGTTGACTGCTTCTAGATGACATTTTCGGGAACAGAGTGATGAATTACTTCCCTTTCCCTTGTCTCCCCTTTGCAAATGTTACCCTTTGTTGTAGGCAAAGGTTGTGCTTTGCAAAGGTTATCCTTTGTTATGGTCAAAGGTTACCCTTTGTTATAGTCAAAGGCTATACTTGGCCAGAAGCTACAGTTTAGAAAAATGTAAGCGAGCTAGATGTTGGTGACTTTGAGCCAGAATAGTCACAACCTACTTAGAGACCAGTTTATCCAAGGTTAGAAAGTATGAACTCAGAACAAGGTCTTGTAGCTGAAAGCAGCATTGTCACGTAGAGAAATGGTCTAGAGGAGACATACTGTGAGCTGAGAAAAGAAAGAACCTCAGTTAATGGAGTCCACAGATTTATTCAAACAGCAAAGAGGTTTGGGAACCCCAGGATGAGGAGTATCAATCTAGAGAGCAAGAAGAAACATCCCTGGAGGTCCAGGCTGTGGTATTTATGGCCTGAGTGCATTATTGGTAACTACATTGCATATGATGGATGATGGGTAATGCATCCATGGACTGTTTCTAGATATCTGACAAAAAGGGAACTTGTCCTTGAGATCCGTTCATAAGATTGAGAAGTTACCAGGCCAAGAAGAAGATAAAGGAGACTGAGTACTCACATGAAACAGTCTCCCCCACCTGTATATTAAGCTCAGACCAACTGGATTATGTTAATCTCATTTATTTGTAATTACCAGCCTGCATGGAACTCCTTGTGTCTGGGGCATATTAGGCCATCCAGACATAGTAGGGAGCTGAAAATATTTAGCGTGATGTTGAGGGTTACTCTAAGAATTAGTGTTGAAGAGGTGAACAACATTTAAATTACTAAGAAGCTGGTATGCCATGCTAATGAGATTGACTTTATTCTTGCCAGGGGAAGCTGATCAGGAGTTTAAAGCAGGGCTATATGTGTAGTCAATCTGCTTTCTAGCAAGGTCATTGACAGCATGGGAAGAATTAAGGGTTGGTGAAATAGGAGCCAGGCAAAATAGACCAGCAGTTCCAAAATGGGAGTCTGTGGACTAGGGGAAGTCCGTGATAAAATTTCCACTAATTTGAAGTTAGAAAATGAAGGAAATGTGGTAGAAATCTATGTATATATGAGGTTTATATGTATACATAAGATGACCCACAGTTCTTGGAAACTTACGCATTGTTGTTCTTTCTCTTTTTGGCATAAAAATTATCTTTTTTGAAGTAATCATGAGCCTTGTATGCTTTTGTTACAGTTATGCATTTGTTTTTGATGTCCTTTATTGGAAAATAAGAAGATGACCATGCGATATTTCTGTTCCTTCTGTCCGCCATTCATGTTTTAAAAACTGTTTTGTGAAATAGAAAAGATAGCTAACCAGTCTTGTATTAGTCAGGGTTCTCCAGAGGGACAGAACTAATAGGATATATATATATATGTGTGTGTGTGTGTGTGTGTGTGTGTGTGTATATATATAGACACACATGGAAGGGAGTTTATTAGGGAGAATTGGCTCACACAATCACAAAGCGAAGTCTCACAGTAGGTAGTCTGCCAGCTAGGGAAGAAAGAAGCCAGTAGTGGTTTAGTCTGAGTCTGAAAACCTCAAAAGCAGGGAAATTGACAGTGCAGCCTTCATTCTGTGGCCAAAGGCCCAAGAGCCCCCAGCAAACCACTGGTGTAAATCCAAGAGTCTAAAGGCCAAAGAACCTAGAGTCTGATGTTCTAGGGCAGGAGGAACAGAGGGAGGCATCCAGCACAGGAGAAAGATGAAAGCCAGAAGACTCAGCAAGCGAAGATCCTACATTCTCCCCCCTGGTATGTTTTAGTTGTGCTGGTAGCCAGTTGGATGGTGCTCACCCACATTGAGGCTGGGTCTTCCTCTCCCAGTCCACTGACTCAAATGTCAGACTCCTCTGGCAACACCCTCACAGACACACCCAGAAACAGCACTTTACCAGCTACGTAGGCATCCTTCAGTCCAATAAAGTTGACACCTAATATTAACTATCATAAGTCTGCTAAGCTTTTCTGGATCGTCTTTGGAAAATTGAGTGGAGGTTAAACCAGAACTTTCCATACTGCCTCTGGTTAAGGATTAGTCTCCCACTCCCCCCACCAATCTTTCAGAGACAAATAAATGCTTCTATTGCACATGACTAATACATAGTTCATGCCTCATGTGACCCATTGATGGGTTCCAAACTGGTATAAACCTTGTGTGAAATGAGTTCGCTGATCATATGCTTGGATGTCCTGGCAATGTAAAATGCTATATAAATTTTTAAACATTTATTCTCAATTTCTGGACTTAGAGGCCAGTGAGAAAGAGTCCACAGATGGACACTAGCCCACAAACCACCCTTTGAATTGTAGGGCATTAGACTATCTTTATGGATTAAATCAGGAGTCTGTCAGGTTAGTGGGTTGAACAATTGAAGAGAATTTGTTGGCCCTACAGTCAGAGTACCTTGGGGCAAAAGGCAATGCTTTTCCTGGGATCTTGGGAGCTAAAGGGAACTCCATTAAGCCCTGGAGAGATAAGCAGTGTGACTGGACAAGAACTTGGGAGTGTAAAATTCTCAGAGGGATGACTGGAACCACCAAGAACCCTTCTTAAATAACATTTTTGCTTGTTTGATTGTTTTGATACTGAGTCTTGCTTTGTGGCCTAGGCTGGAGTACAGTGGCACAATCTCCGCTCACTGCAACCTCTGCCTTCTGGGTTCAAGTGATTCTTCTGCTTCAGCCTCCCAGGTAGCTGGAATTACAGGCACCCACCACCACACCCCGCCAATTATTGTATTTTTAGTAGAGATGGGGTTTCACCATGTTGGCCAGGCTGGTCTTGAACTCCTGACCTCAGGAGATCCACCCACCTCGACCTCCCAAAGTGTAGGGATTACAGGTGTGAGCCACCACACCCAGCCTTAAATAAGGGTTTTTATCATGTAATTGTGTTTTATGTGAACTATAATTTGTATTTCCCAGGTTGTTGCTCTGTAGTAAAGATAGGCTTTTAAATGAACCTGGAACATGTTGTGTAGGGGCTGCTGTGAAGAAAGTCTACAGAGTGAATTAAGGTAAAGTTGGCTAGGAGTCAAGCTTAGAAATCTCCAGTTTGGTACCCCTGCTCCCCGCTGGAGTGTCCAGTTTGGTTTCATGGCTGAAATCTCGATGTCCAGTTGTGATAGCATCAATAACTCTGCCTGCTGCTGGCAACCTTGAGTATCCTTAATGGGGTGCAGTGCACAATAGGCAAATGGTGGTGGGAGGCAGGTTGTAGAGAATGTTCAGAGTAAATTGCTGGCATGGGCTGCCATTTGCTACTGAGACCCAGATGTTTTCATTCCTCCCTTATGTGAGCAGTGGGCCTGTTATAAGGAACAGGGCTGTCCAGAAAGTCCTCAATAATAGAAATAGCACATAGGTACACTACCATTTATTACATTCTTACCATGAACCAGGTCCTGTGATACAGACTTTATATGCTTTATCTCAGTCCTACAATAAGTGTGAGGTAAGGGGTTATTACTGTCATCATTTTACAGATGCATAGTGGGTATGAGTGGTCAGAATTCAAACCCAGAGAGCGATGCCATGATTCACATGCTATTGTGATTGCACCACCTTTCTCATTCAGGTACATCTATTGATGCTTTGTAACCTAAGCTAGGCTCTTTGAGGTCAGGGATCCCAAGCTTCTCATTCCTACTTCTGTCCCTGCACTGCTGAAAGATATCCCAAGATCCTGCTGCCACACATGTATGGGCTGTAGCCAGCTACAGTTTCTATCTTTCCATGCTCAAGATTGGGAGTGACTGAAGATCTTGCTCCTGAGCCTCTCTGGTGAGAGGTCAGAAACTGAAAGAAAAAATGGGGGTGAGAGAGAGAGGGCTTGGGGAGAACAACTGCAGCCTTGATCACAGCTCGGGGTGGGGAAGAGGGTTAGCGTCCAGCCATGTTTGTTGGGAATGGGTGGTACCTAAATGAATGTATGTGTGAGGATCACATTGTATATGTAGCAGAGTCAACTGTTGAGATACGCAGGTGTGCGAAGAAGGTGGTAACCACTTGGACTTCCTAAAACTTGAATTAGTTTTAAGCAATACAGTTGGATCTCAGTTTCATTTGATTATGACACTGGTATTTTGTAGGCTGAGACCACATAATTCATAGTGTGTTCATGTATTATGAATCTTATAGGACAGTGAAAAATTTATCACAGTATTGTACCAATAAATTATAACTACTTTAAGCAAGATTTAAAGAAAAATATACTCCATACCTCCAATTCTGATACTCCAGTAGATCCCCATTTTTATTTCTCTATGTCCATTGCTAACCCTTGTCCATATACATAATTTAATCGTAACACATAAAATGTTACGTGTCTTTTTCTTTTCATTTCTTAAGTATCCTCCCTTTCCCCCAATTCTGTATACCCTATAATTCCTGTTTGTGATAACCCTTCTTGATTACCCATGTGAGTACGTTTCTTTATTCCCTTCTCCAAACTGTGAATTGCTTTTAGGGTAGATACTATGTCTTTTTTTTTTTTTAAGACAGAGTCTCGCTCTTTTGCCCAGGCTGGAGTTGGAGTGCAGTGGCAAGATCTTGGCTCACTGCTGCCTCGACCTCCCAGGCTCAAGCACTCATCCCACTTCAGCCTCTCCAGTAGCTGGGACTACAGGCATGCACCACCACACTTGATTTAATTTTTGTATTTTTTGCAGGGATGAGATTTTGCGTTGTTGCCCAGGCTGATCTTGAACTCCTGAGCTCAAGCAATCCATCCATCTCGCCTTCCAAGGTACTGGGATTGCAGGCATGAGCCACTGTGCCCGGGTGAGACTGTGTCTTAATCACATTCCCCGCCCCGATATCCATCCAGTTGGTGTTAGTTCCTTTTTATTAAAATACATTGATGGGCATTAGGACATTTCTATCTGTGAGCTATTGCAAATAGTGGTGTTGTCAACAATGTCATGAATATAGTGTTTTTTTCCCTTTCTTTTGAATGATTTGCTTGAAATAAATTCCCAAGAATGAGATTAACCAAATCCAAAAATGTAATTATTTTATGTTTTAAAAACATGCTGCAATATTGCCTTTTTAAAAGGTTGTACCAATTTACTCTGCTATTAGAAATGTATGAATAGAGTACTTAATTTCAATCTTATCAACAATAAATATTACAATTTAAAATTTTAAAAGTTAATTGGTATGATTGTTTTTATTTATATTTCTGGTTTTTTTTTTTGAGATGGAGTCTCACTGTGTCGCCCAGGCTGGAGTGCAGTGGTGTGATCTCGACTCACTGCAAGCTCCACCTCCCTGGTTCATGCCATTCTCCTGCCTCAGCCTCCCAAGTAGCTGGGACTACAGGTGCCCGCCATCACGCGCGGCTAATTTTTAGTATTTTTAGTAGGGACGGGGTTTCACCGTGTTAGCCAGGATGGTCTTGATCTCCTGACCTTGTGATCTGCCCACCTCGGCCTCCCAAAGTGCAGGGATTGCAGGCATGAGCCACCTCACCCAGCCTTTAATTAGTGAGGTTGAATTTATTGTTAGTTTACTAATTTTAATTCCACAGTGAAAAATTTCTCTTTGTGTCATGTGCCTTTTAATATAGTAAATTCTTAATGTTATACCTAAGAATTTGAGATATTTAATGCAATATATAAAAACCCATTGTTGGCCAGGTGTGGTGGCTCACACCTGTAATCCCAGCTCTTTGGAAGGCCAAGGTGGGTGGATCACCTGAGGGCAGGAGTTTGAGACCAGCCTGGCCAATGTGGTGAAACCCCATCTCTACTAAAAATACACACAGACACACACACACACACACACACACACACACACACACACACACTAGCTGGGCTTGGTGGCATGTGCCTGTAACCCCAGCTACTTGGGAGGCTGAGGCAGGAGAATCGCTTGCACTGAGCTGTGGAGGTGGCAGTGAGCTGAGATTGCACCACTGCACTCCAGCCTGGGTGACAGAGCGAGACTCCATCTAAAAACGGAAAAAAAAACAAAAACGAAAAACCAAAAAACCCATTGTTAATCAATCTTCAGAAAAGTGATACCTACTCATTTCTACTTTATGCTATATTTAGCAAATATAACTTGATTTAAAAGCATCTAACCACCTGGAATTTTTTTTTAAATACCTAGAAGTATTCCTGTAAATAAATAAGTATTCTGAGACCCGTTGATTTATGATGGTCCTCATAATCATGTGTTTAAATTCTAACATAAAATGGGATTGATTTTCAGGCTTTCTATTTTGTTCCATTAATCACTGAATCTTTTTTTCTTTCTTCACAGCAGTATGTTAAACTATTAATTATTAGTTGCTTAGAGATTGTTTTAATTTCTGGTGGGACTATTATCCATTCATTGAGTATATTTCAAGTACATTTGTTTCAACATTCCCTGTACTTTCTTAAATATTTAAAATACTTCATAATTTTAAAGTGTAAGAATACATACCGTGTAACCATCACCCAGATTTTAAAAAATGTTAATCTGTTATGCACTCATTTATTTTTCCACACTCTTTTTCTTTTTTCCAAGTACTTAAACATTTTTAGAGCACTTTTAGGTTCACAGCAAAATTGAGAGGAAAATACAGAGATTTCCTGTATATCCGTTACTCCAACACATGCGTAGCTTCCCCAATTATTATTATTTTTTATTTATTTATTTATTTATTTTTTTTTGAGACAGAGCCTCACTCTGTTGCCCGGACTGGAGTGCAGTGGCGTGATCTCAGCTCACTGCAAGCTCCGCCTCCCGGGTTCACGCCATTCTCCCGCCTCAGCCTCCGAGTAGCTGGGACTACAGGCGCCCGCCACCACGCCCGGCTAGTTTTTTGTATTTGTAGTAGAGACAGGGTTTCACCATGTTAGCCAGGATGGTCTCAATCTCCTGACCTCGTGATCCACCCGCCTCGGCCTCCCAAAGTGCTGGAATTACAGGCTTGAACCACTGCGCCTGGCCCCCCAATTATTAACATCTCTTACCCGAGGGTACACTTACTGCAATTGATGACCCTACATTGACACATCGTTATCACCCAATGTCTATAGTTCACCTTAGTGTTTGTTTAGCTCTGTTGCCCCGCCTGGAGTGCAGTGTCACGATCTCGGCTCACTGCAACCTCTGCCTCCTGGGTTCAAGTGAGTCTTCCGCCTCAGCCTCCCCAGGAGCTGGGACTACAGGCATGCACCATCATGCCTGGTGAATTTTTTGTATTTTAGTAGAGATGGGGTTTCACCATGTTGCCCAGGCTGGTCTCGAACTCCTGAGCTCAGGCAATCCACCCACCTCGGGCTCCGAAAGTGCTAGGATTATAGGTGTGAGCCACCGTGCCCAGCCTTGTTATAATCATTATTATATATGTATAAATTTTAGTACCATACAGAATATTTTCACTACCCTAAAAAAAATCCTCTGTACACATTTCTCATGGTTATATTGAGCTTATCAAATCTTAACATTGAAAAAGTGAGAGGGAACATTGTGTAACAGCATGAATATGAAGCATTATTGCGAAGTTCTTTTTCTCCCTATTTTACTGACTGACTTCTCCTTTACTTCATCTTTTGTTAAAGCCAAGAATCATGTTGATTACTGTGGGGATAGATCTCCACTGAGGAAAGAGCACAAAGACCCTGCCTCACAATTATGAAGCTCAAAGAGCACTTGCCAGTTGTGAGGTCAAATTTGTGACCCAAAAAACTAGTTTCTTCTTCCACCCAAACAGAGGTCGATTTATAAAGTGGATTGGAGGGAGAGTTTGGGGAAAATGATCCCTGCTACCTCTATCCCTTCCTGGATAATTCAGGGGAAGAAGTGGGATGGGAGACCTAATCTTGTCGTGTCCTCAAGTGAGGTGACTGAACTGAGGGCCAAGTTCCCACATCTTTGGAGTTTACTTATTATGAGCATCAGAACCAACAGGCTACGCTTCTGCAAAGATGTTGGGAAGGAATGGCAGGAGAGGCTTTTTTTTTTTTTTTGGTGGTGGTTGTTGTCGTTTGAGACGGAGTCTTGTTCTGTTGCAAGGCTGGAGTGCAGTGGCGCAATGTCGGATCACTGCAACCTCCACCTCTCAGGTTCAAGTGATTCTTCTGCCTCAGCTTCCTGAATATCCTGTAATAACACAGGCACCCGCTACCACGGCCAGCTAATTTTTGTATTTTTAGTAGAGATGGAGTTTAACCATGTTGGCCAGGCTGGTCTCGAACTCCTGACCTCAGGTCATCCATGTGCTTCAACCTCCCAAAGTGCTGGGATTACAGGCGGGAGCCACCGTGCCCAGCTATGAGAGACCATTCTTTGCCTGCCATGTCTTAGCCATGATTGTTTCTGCTAAGTGGAGTTTGGCATGGGGGGGTTACAGTGTTTCCAGTAGGCATAAGGTAGGCTATGGAAACGGGATCCTAAAGTGGTTTGGAAGACCCACAGACTTCTCTGTAGTGAGAGGAATCTATTAGAGCTGTTGGAGTAGTGAGAACAAGTGGCTTGCCTCAGTAGTATTGCCTATGCCAAGAAACTGCTCAGATCTAATTGGGACATGAGTCTAATAAGCCACACCACAAAATAATCTGCATTGCAGGCCATATTAGTCTGTTTTCACACTGCTGATAAAGACATACCTGAGACAGTAATTTATAAAGAAAAGAGATTTAGTGGAGTCACAGTTATATGTGGCTGGGGAGGCCTCACAATCATGGCAGAAGGCTAAAGGCACGTCTTACATGGCAGCAGGCAAGAGAAAATGAGGACCAAGCAAAAGGGTTTTCCCCTTATAATACCATCAGATCTTGTGAGACTTATTTACTACCATGAGAACAGTATGGGAAAAACCACCCCCATGATTAAATTATCTCCCACTATGTCCCTCCCATAACACGTGGGAATTACGGGAGCTACAATTCAAGATGAGATTTGGGTGGGGACACAGCCAAACCATATCACAGGCCATCCATGCCAAGGAGCCAGCCACCAGACCAACAACTTGAAGGAAGGAGAAGCCCTGAAATACAGTTTGAGCTGGAGAGTTATTGAGATGATACATAAAACAATTTCTTGACAGCACCATATTTACTGAATTAGACTTCAATAAAGTTTTTTTTTCTCTCCAGGCAGAATGAGATCTCAGAAGTGTCTATGCAGTTATAACAAAAATGGTAGTTTACTTTTACTGAGTTTTGTAGCACAATGGGAACTGAAACAACATTAATAGCAATGCTAGGAAGTGAGTTACGTTTTTATGAACTTCACCCCAAAATTGCAGCTAATAGGGATGTAATAGACCAGTTCTGTGTTTTAAAATACCATTCAGAATGTTTCAGCTTAAGATGATGAGTTGAGCACAGACATCCAACTCTCTAACTCCCCACCCTTGTGGCCTGATGTTGACCTGAAAAGAATAAAAGACTACGTAAAGAGGAGAGTGAATCTCAATATACCACTTGTCTGAATCTGTTAGTGCTGCTATAACAGAATACCTGAGACTCAGTAATTTATAAAGAACAGAAATTTTATTTCTCATAATCATGGAGGCTTGGAAGTCCACTAAAGGCACTAGAAGATTTGGTATCTGGTAAGGGTGTGGTCTTTGCTTCAAAGATAGTACCTTAACCCTGCATCCTCTGGAGGGGAGAAATGCTGTCTACTCAGAAGGTGGAAGGGCAAAAGGGAATCAAACTTCTTCCATCAAGCCTCTTTATAATAGCATTAATCAATTCCCTCATGACCTAGACACCTCCCAAAAGACCCCACCCCAGCATTGTTCCTTTGGGGATTAAATTTCCAACACATGAATTTGTGGGACACGTTCAGACCATAGCACCACCTTATTGCTTCTAATTGATGACTTTCTTCAGGCTGGTGTAGATGGGTCTGGACTGAAGTCTTCTTTGAGAAAGACTCAAGACCTTTTCTGAGAAAGTTTACAGTAATTAGAGTATATCCACGCAAGATTTTACGAATGTCCCTGAGTTTGGAGGCACTAGATAGAGCATGCTAAGTTACTGTGGAGGAATCAAATGAGAGTGTCAATATTTGTTGCAAAAGCCCAGTAGCAATAGAAGCTCTGCTAAACAAAGCCTAAGAAGGTTAGGCCTTTTCTCTAACATGGAACAATAGTAAAAGGAAAGAAACTACATGCAACAAGGCCTGAGGTCAGTATGTGGTGGATCGGTGGCCTCAAATACAAGAGAAACCACTGTGCTTCCTCAGTGACAGTTTTTACCAAATTCTTTTTTTCCTGGGAGTGGGCCAGATTTCTTTGTATGCTTTGTAATTTTGTTGTTGTTGCTGTTGAGAACAAGACATTCTGAATATTAACTCCAGAGTGATAACTCTGGAAATTTGATTCTTTTACTACTTAAGAATTGTTTATTTTTGCTTGTTGAGTGCTGCAGCCATCCATTTGTGTCTTTTCTGAACTATTTTTGCAAGATGTGTATTCCTTATTTGTGGTCACTGAAGTTTCTGATCCATTATCGGTGGTCAACCAGTCACCAAAACAAGACTGCTTACCCACCCCGCCACCCCCAGGCAGTCTGTTCCTTCACTGAGCAACCTGGTTGTTTTAAGTATCTGATCAGGTTCCAGATTTCTGAATGAGTTGATTCCAATTGCTCTTTCCAGCCCAGTGTTTGCTTTGGCAGAAAGACCAACTCCTAGAGCTTCCTATGCTGCCATTTTGTGTGGTCACTTGTCCTCAATAATGTTTTATAGTTTTATGTGTAGCATTTTAAAGATCTTTTGATGGATTTATTCCTAGATACTTGACATTTTAATGCTATTATAAATTGCACTGTGATAGGCAGAATAATGCCTCCCCCCAAATATGTCCATGCCCTAATCTCTAGAATCCATGAATATATTGCTTTATACATATTATACATGGCAAAAGAGACTTTGCAGATGTGGTTAAGGCTAAGAACCTCAAGATAGGGAGATTATCCTGGATTATCTGCATGGGCCCAATCTAATCACCTGAGACCTTGAAACTGGAAATCCTTTCCTGACTATAGTCAGAAAGGTATGTGACTTCGGAAGAAGACGAAAGTGATGCAATGTTACTGGTTCTAAGAACGAAGGAAGAGAATCATAAGCCAGAAAAGGTAAGAAAATAGATCCTCCACTAGAGGCTCCAGAGATCAATACAGCCCTGCTGATATCTTGATTTTAGCCTGATGATACCTGTGTCAGACTTCTGATTTATTGAACTGAAAGACAATAAATTTGTCTATACATTAAAAAAATTTAAAGAAGTAAATTTGTTATAATTTGTTACGGCAGTGACAGAAAATAAATACAAGTAGATTTTTAAAAATTTAATTTGGCCAATGTTACTGTTATGTAGAAATATAATTGCCATTTTTATATTGAGTTTATATCCATCTATCGTACTAAACTACTAATTCTCATAATTAATTTGTAGATTACTTTAGATTTATATCATTTGTAAATCACAGTTCTGTTTCTGTCTTTTAAATCCTCATACTTTTTATTTATTTCTCTTATTAAACTAGCTAGAACCTCTGTTACCATGCTGAATAGCAGTGATGATAGTGAGCTTTCTTGCCTTATTCCCAATCTCAATAATTTCATTATTAAGTATGATCTTCACTGTAACTTTTCATTATTATTATTATACTTTAAGTTCTAGGGTACACGTGTACAACATGCAGGGTTGATACATAGGTATACATGTGCCTTGTTGGTTTGCTGCACCCATCAACTTGTCATTTACATTAGGTATTTCTCCTAATACTATCCCTCCCTCAGCCCTACTGCAACTTTTAATAGATATTCTTTATAAGATGAAGGGGAATCCCTCTGCTTCTAGTTTTAGCAAGGTTTTCCCTCCCTCCCTCCCTCCCTCCCCCCCTTCCTTCCTTCCTTCCTTCCTTCCTTCCTTCCTTCCTTCCTTCCTTCCTTCCTTCCTTCCTTCTGTTTTCTTCTCTTCTCTTCTCTTTCTTTTTTTGAAACAGAGTCTTATTCTGTAGCCCAGGCTGGAGTGCAGTGGTACAATCACAGCTCACTGCAGCTTCAGTTTCCCAGGCTCAAGCAGTCCTCCTGCCCCAGCCTCCCAAAAGTTGGAACTATAGATACGTGTAACCATGCCCAGCTAATTTTTTTTTTTTAATTTTTAGTGGAGATGAAGTCTCACTATGTTTGTTGTCCAGGTTGGTCTTGAACTCCTGAGCCCAAATGATCCTTCCTCCTTGGCCTCCCAAAGTGCTGGGATTAGAGGTGTGATCCACTGTGCCCAGTAAGGTTTTTGCCTTCATTTATAATTAGGAAAGAGAAGAAGGTTGAATTTTATCAAACGCTATTTTGAAATCTATTGCAATGAACATAGGATTTTTATCCTTTAATATATTAATGTAGCCGATTACATTGATTGATTTATGTTAAATCTTTCATCCCTGAAATAAACGAATATTTGTAATGATATATTAGCTCCCTCTCCCCTTTTTAAAAATTGATGTTTGATTTACTATTTGTAAATATGTATACTGTATAGTATTATATAGCAAACTTCCCTGTATTTACTACTTTATCTGCATCTCCAAATTTTGTTACCTTCATAACAGATATGTATACTATATTGTATACTATAGAGTGTTTTGGCATCCATGCTCACGAATGATATTGGGCTCTAAATTTTCTTTTTATACCATCCTCATAGGGTTTTGTGCTATCAAGATTGTGATAGCCTCATACAATGCGTTGGGGAGGATATACCTTTTTCTTTCTTTCTCTGGAAGACTTTATTAAGATTAGCATTGTTTCTTCCATGTTAATTTTGTGGAAGCCCAATTGAATGCTTCTGGGGATGGAGATTTCTTTGTAGGAAGATTTTAATCATTGATACAGTCTATTTCATAGGATGATTTCAGATTTTTAAAATTTCTTTCTGTTGTATTTTTCTGAAAAAATTTTCATTTCTTGTTTAAATTATAAATGTAGTGACATAAAGTTATTCATATCATCTTATTTTCTTTTTAATTATTGTAGAATCTGCAGTTATGTCTTTTTCATTCATGATATAGGTTATTTGTGACCTCTCATTTTTCTTGATCAATCTCATTAGAAGTTTATCCATGTTATTAGTCTTTTCAAAGGACTTTAAATTTCACTTTAATCTTCTTTATTGTATGTTTGTTTTCCCTTTTATTAATTTTTGCTCTCATCTTTACTAACTTCTTCCTTTTATCCTTTGTTTTTGCTTTTCTTTTTATAACTTCTTGGGCTAGTGTTTAACTCTTTAGTTTTCCACCTTTTTATTTTTTAATATATGAATTTAGGCTGTTAACTTCTCTGTATTTACTACTTTGTCTGCATCTCCAAATGTTGTTATCTTCATTTTCATTCAGTTCAAAAAATTTTCTAATTTATATTATGAATATATTCTTTGATCCATTTGTTATTTAAAAGTGTATTTCTTAATTTCCAAATATATGAGGATTTTCTAGTTATTTTCTGTAACTGATTTCTAGCTTGGCTGAATACTTTGTAAATAATATACTCTTATGATTTCAATCCTTTGAAATATGTTGAGACTGTACAATGAATGCTTAATTTTAAGAAATGTTCCATACTTTAAAATAACATATGTATTTTGCAATTTTTGGTTGCAGTATTCTATAAAGATCCATTAGGCCAACTTTGTTTTATATTCTTCTCATCTCTTATACCTTGACTCAATATTTGTCTGGTTGTTCTATCTGTTATTTTAACCTTCTCCTATTGATTCTGGATGTGTCCGTGTTTCCTTGTTTGCTTGGTAAACTTGGAGGCCATGTTTTCAAGTCTGTAGAGGGCCTAATGAGTTGGAGCTGCCATGACTGAAATGTCAGTAGATGGGTAGGCTTCATGCCACTGTCTGTGGTCCTGAAATGTGCTTAAGATCCATTTTTAATTTTTTCTCTTAACCTGGGGCAGCAGTGCTCCCTATGGATTCTTGCAGGGATTCTGAGACTGGGTAGGGGAAAGGTAACAAGCTGGGGAGAAAGGAGAGAGGAGAGAAACAGACAAGGGGTCAGGAAAGCAGAGTTGCCAAAGGATTACCAGGGAGGAAAAAGAGAGGTCATTATTTTGAAATGTTTTCAGATATTCCTGGTTGCCAAAAAGGGAATTATTACTTTTGCAGAGAAGGTTTTGAGGGCTTTGCCCTGTTGCTTCCCACCATGCCTTCAAATGCTGTCCTTATGAAGATGGGTATTTTGTATTCCTCAAACACAGCGGAAAACTCAGCTTCTTGCTCTGTGAAGTCCAGAGGTGACCCTGCTCAGACTCCATGCACAGCATCCTGTTCTCTTTGGCTAGAATTCTTCTCTCCAACCCCCAATTTATAGTCCATCTGGAGAACTACTCATCCTAAACACTCTTTTGACTAGAAGCCCTGGAGGCCTTAGCTCATTAACTCAGGCAAGTTGAATTCCTCTTTCTCCTCCAGGTATCAAGAGAAGCCTGCTAAATCCTTTCTTATAGCTCTGGTTATATTATTCATGTTCATAAGTGTCTGTTGCCCACCTAGAGATACTTGCGGGCAGAGGACTGGTGTTCTAGTCATCTTTGTCACCCTAGCCCCATACACAATTATTGGCACATAGGAGGTACTTAATACGTATTGAATCAAGGAGTGAGTGAAATGATTTCTGAAGTCAGTGGATATATCATATATTGAACAGTTGAATCACTTTTATATTAGTTTGCTCAAAAACATTTATTAAGCTCATTCTCCATGCCAAGCATCCTGATTGGTGCTAAGATTGCATCTTTGAATAAACTATCCTCATATTGTTCAGGAAAACCCATAAGTAGATAGGCAGCCATATATGGTAGAAGACAGGAACTGTGGCAAGAAATATGTTTTTATAAACCCCACATTGAGAGTTCAGCTGGCAGTAAATCGGAGTAGGGTGGGGTTTGTACAGGTTAAAGTATATAAAATGCCATGACAAGAGGTTGAATTAGAGCCTCATTATGAAGTTAGGAGGCCCAAAATACAATGGGCACATATCCACAGATCTTGTTGCGGAACAGATGGAGGGATCAACTGTGCTCACTGCCCTTATTTATCTTATTTCTCTCTCCACCCCTCTGAAGCCAGGACATTATACAGTAGCTAGGAAAGACTCACGGCTGAATCCAGGCGTAGAATGACTTCCATATGGAATGTTGGCCACTTGGTGGTGCTATTTGCTTCTTCAAATTCTCGTTATATTTCTTTCTTGTACCCTTGATTCTGGGATCAGCCTGGATGTGTGAGACCCTGCCTGCCAGGCTTAGAGCTCAGTGCATTTCTTCCCTTTTATTCCTGCCGATGGGATTGCTGGCCATGACTCGTGAGAAGAGAAATCAAGGAACCCATTACTATGAGTTCTCAGGTTTCATCTTCAAATCTCAAATGATGTGGTCAGTTAAACCAAATTAAAAACAAGCTCTTGTTAAAAGCAAGTTAAAAACAAGCTCTTGACCTTGCGAAGAAATGATTGGTATTAGGAAGACTGTTGAGCTGATACTGCCCTTCATTCATTCTCTACCCTGGTGCTTGGATACAGGAGAAGAGTAAGAAAATAATCACAGCTTTATTGAGGGCTCTATGAGCAAGGCTTGGTGAGGATGGAAGAGAAAGGGGCTATCATTTGATTAGAACCTACTAGGTGTTGAGCTCCTTTCATTCATTGCCTATTTAAAACTTTCTAACAACTTCATGTATAGGCGTTATCCTGATTTTAAAAAAATAGATGTGGAAACTGGACCTGGAGAAGGTGTGTAATTTGTCCAAGGTTGCACAGGCAAAGGGGCAAAATTCAGCTTTAAACCCAGGACTGTTTCCACAGCTCCAAGTTCCCTTTCTTCATGGGATTTGTAAGCTGGAGCCCCTGCCACTGTAGCATTTGTAATTTACTTTGGAGAACAAGATTCCTGAAAGTATGTTTAATAAAAAAAAGATGTCCAGCTATGTGCGGCGGCTCATGCCTGTAATCCCAGCACTTTGAGAGGTCAGGGCGGGAGGATAGCTTGAGGCTAGGAGTTTGAGACTAACCTGGACAACATGGCAAGACCGTGCCTCTAAAAAAACAAAATTAGCCTGGCGTGGTGGCATGCACCTGTAGTCCAAGCTACTCAGGAGGCTAAGGTGGAGGATTGCTTGAGCCCAGGAGTTTGAGGCTGCAGTGAGCTGTGATGGCGCCACTGCACTCCAGCCTGGGCTTATACAGACTGAGACCCTGTCACAAAAAAAGAAAAGAAAAAAGACGTCAACAACTTAATATTAATGAAAGAGATCTCTTTGCTGACATGTAAATGGTCACAATATATTGTTAAGTGAGAAAAAGCAAGCGTGAGACTAGCAAGGTAGTATTTAGCAGAGGCAAATAGTGAGATTTACTGTACCCTCCACCCAGATCAAGGTAGCACAGACGGCTTCCTCAAAGTTTTCTTACAGTCAGTCTCCTCCCAAGGGTTAGTTACCATTATGATTTGTATTACTATAGGTTAGTATTATCTATTCTACATATAAATAAAATCATTTAATATATACTCTTTTATGTTTAGATGCTTTCACCACAATATATCTGTGAGAGTTATCCATGTTGTTGTATGTAGCAGAGGCTTTTTAAAATTGCTGAATACTCTTCCATTGACTGAATATACCACAAGTTGATGGATATTTGGTTGGTTTTAGATTTGGAACTATTGTGAATAAAGCTCATATGGACATCCTTTTATATGCCTTTGGGATAATTTATTCAGTACTCCTTTTTGGAGATATATGTATGTATATGTAAATATATACATATACACAATATATGTATATGCATGCTAAACATATGCCTACCCTATAATAAAACAATTCCATTCCCATATATATGTATGTGTATATATGTAAATATATAGCCTGTATGAAAAAGCAAGCTTGAGACTAGCGTAATCAATTTGGTCATAATATACACTTTTTTTGATCATAATATATGCATACGTAATATACACATACATATATATGGGAATGGAACTGTTATAGGGTAGGCAATTGCATTTTTTACATTTTGAAGGGTTGTGACAACCCTGCATTGAGCAAGCCTATCAGCGCCATTTTTCCAACATCATGTTCTCACTTTGTATCTCTGTATCACATTTTGGTAATTCTTGCAGCATTTTAAAGTCCTTCATTGTTATTAAATCTGTTATTACAATCTGTGATCAATGATCTTAGTTGTTAGTATTGTAGTTGTTTTGGAGCACCGTGACCTTCACCCATATAAGATGGCAAACATACTCAGTAAATGTTGGTGTGCTCCACCAAGCAGCCATTTTCTCCATCACTCTCCCACTCCTCAGACCTTAATCATATTTAAATTAGGCCAACTAATAACTATAAAATGGCCTTTAAGTGTTCCGGTGAAAGGAAGAGTCACACATCTCTTACTTCTAATTAAAAGCTAGAAATGATTAAGCTTAGTGAAGATGGCATGTGAAAAGTCAAGACAGGCCAAAAGTTGGGCCCCTTGCCCCAAACAGCCAATTTGTGAATGCAAAGAAAAAGTTCTTGAAGGAAATTAGAAATGCTACCCTAGTGAATTCACGGAAGTGAAATAACCTTAAGTTTTAGTGGTCTGGATAGAGGATTAAACGAGACACAAAATTCCCTTAAGCCAAAGTCGAATCCAGAGCAAGATCCTGACTCTCTCCAGTTCTATGAAGGCTGAGAGATGAGGAAGCTGCAGAAGAACAGTTTGAAGCTAGCAGAGGTTGGTTTGTGAGGTTTAAGGAACGAAGCTGTCTTCATAACATAAAAGAGCAAGATGAAGCAGCAAGTGCTGACAGAGAAGCTGCAGCAAGTTATCCAGATCTAGCTAAGATAATTGATGAAGATGTCTACACTAAACAACAGATTTTCAATGCAGATGATACAGCCTTATGTTGGAAGAAGAGGACTTTCATAGCTAGAGAGGAGAAATCAATGTCTAGCTTTAAAGCTTCAAAGTGCAGGCTGACTCTCTTGATGAGCTGATGCTGCAGGTGACTTTAAGTTGAAACCAGTGCTCATTTACCATTCAAAAACAATCCTAGGGCCCTTCAGAATTACGTGAAATCTGCTCTGCCTGTGCTCTATAAATGGAACAACACCTAGATGACAGCACATCTGTTTACTGAATAATTGGTTTACTGAATATTTTAAGCCCGCTTTGATATCTGTTACTCAGAGAAAAAAGATTTCTTTCAAAATATTACTGCTCATTGAAAATGCACCTAGTCATCCAGGAGCTCTGATGGAGATGCACAAGGAGATGAATTCATGTTGTTTTCATGCTTGCTAACAAAACATCCATTCTGCAGCCCATGGACCAAGGAGTAATTTCAACTTTCAAGTCTTATTATTTCAGACATACATTCTGTAGGACCATAGCTGCCATAGATGGTAATTCCTCTGATGGATTTGGACAAAGTAAATTGAAAACCTCCTAAAAAGGATTCACCATTCTAGATGCCAGTAAGAACATTCATGACTCATGGGAGGAGGTTAAAATACCAACATTAAGAAGAGTTTGGAAGAAGTTGATTCCAACCCTCAAGGATGATTTTGCAGGGGCTCAAGCCTTCAATGGAGGAAGTCACTACATATATGTGTGTGTATACATATTGCTGGATTTATTTGTTCATACTTTAAGACTTTTGTGTCTATGTTCCTGAGAGGTAAGGGCTTATA
This sequence comes from Mandrillus leucophaeus, assembly GCF_000951045.1. Taxonomy (NCBI): domain Eukaryota; kingdom Metazoa; phylum Chordata; class Mammalia; order Primates; family Cercopithecidae; genus Mandrillus; species Mandrillus leucophaeus. The sequence continues at coordinate 30,213 of NW_012102754.1, read as the reverse complement.
ATTTTTCCTCCTTGTGATGTTATTGTTAGGTTTTGGTATCAGGGCCTCATCAAATGAATTGGAAAGTGTTCCTACTTTTCTTTTGTCCTCTGATAAGGTTTGTATTATTTCTTTCTTAAATGTTTGGAAGAATTAACCACCTGGGACTAGAGTTTTCTTTGTGGGAAGGCTTTTAATTTTGAATTTGACATCTTTAATTATATTCAAAATTTCTATTATTCTTTTGCTACTTTTGGTAAGTCGTGTTTTTCAGGGTATTTGTTCATTTCACCTATCAAATTTATTGGCATGAAGTTGTTCATAATATCCTTTTATGTTTTTAATGTCTGTTGTAAATCACTCTGCCAGGTGGGATGGAACCATCCACCCACCCATGCATCCAAAATTGGATTGGGTATCAAAACTGATGGTGCCACACATGTACAAAGAGGATATGAGGGAATTTTTACTTAAATATTGAGGCTTTCTGGGGAGGGCCGGGAAGGCACCCAAGCCAGTCTGAAAGTAGGTTAAAAGAACAAGGAAGGGAGAGTGGCTTCAAGTTTAATTGTGGTTATGGGGTAGAATTGGGGTGAGGGTTCCCAGTGTGCCTGCAGGGGCTTACGTGGTTTCAACTTGCTGCTAGCACCAAGGGAGGAAGCCCACAGGCATTCTAATAGGCTTGTCCAGGTGTGGGCAAGAGGGTAAGAGGAAGAGGTGGGAATCAAAAGTGTTGGCTGTCAAACGTCAATAGTGGAGTTAGACTATTACAGTGTCTGTAAGATCTGTAGTGGTGAGGAGATAATAAATGTTTATATTCACGGGAATAATACTTACCTAGTTGCCTGCACTTGGAACGCAAGACAAATAAGGATAAAAATGAGATACTGATATCTTAACTCTTTGGGCTTGGCCAGTGAATTAGTATTTAAATGTGATATATCTTTTCTGGTTATGCTGTGACTGTTTGCAGGTGAAAACCAGTGTTAGAATTCCAGAAAAAGTACAATTATTTATACTATTCAGTTATAAATAAGTCATAAGCTTAAATAATATGTTTTATCTAAATTCTTCTAATTGCTTGAAAAAGTGGAGAGAGAGAGTAATTTTGTATTTTCTTTGATAAGAAGCTTATAAATGATAAATGGCTTGCCCACAGTACAACCTTCTGAAGCAGTAATTTTAGACCTAAGATTTTGAAACACAGTGTCAGAAATGTATTTAAAATATTTAAATAATAATTTAATTATTTTAACATTAAAATGCACATGTATATAATGGATTGATGTGAAAGAATTTAATGCTAGCTGTGAGGTAATGGTCATGTGCCTTGGGGTCTGAATTTTCTCTGGTTTGACAGAGTCTTTTACTCTTGTCTCTCAGGCTGGAGTGCGATGGTGCAATCTCGGCTCATTGCAATTTCCACTCCGCCTCCCAGGTTCAAGAGATTCTCCTGCCTCAGCCTCCTGAGTATCTGGGATTACAGGCAACTGCCACTGCGCCCAGCTAATTTTTGTATTTTTCAGTAGACACAGTGTTTTGCCATGTTGGCCAGGCTGATTTCGAACTCTTGACCTGAGGTGATCCACCCGCCTCGGCCTCCCAAAGTGCTAGGATTGCAGGCACAAGCCACCACACCCGGCCAGGGATGCAACTGTGTGTGTGTTTTTTTTTTTTTCTGACAGAGTTTTGCTTTGTTGCCCAGCAGCGGTGTGATCTCGCTCACTGCAACCTCCACCTCCTGGGTTCAAGCGATTCTCCTGCCTCAGCCTCCCGAGTAGCTGGGACTACAGGTACCCGCCACCACACCCGGCTAATTTTTGTATTTTTAGTAGAGACGGGGTTTCACGATATTGGCCAGGCTGGTCTTGAACTCCTGACCTTGTCACCTGCCTCAGCAACTCTTAAACAAGGTCCCAATCTTCCAGGAACAAAGTAAGTCACCAGGAGAAGTAAAGAATAGTGGGATTATGAGGCCCTAATTCATTCGCCTATAATTTGCTGTCCTTTCCTTAGAGTTCTCCAATTTGCTCCTCTTTGCCAGTGTGTCTGATCTTTGGTTGACTCAGATATGATTCCTCTCTAGCCAAGGAAAGGACAAAAATCCATTTTCCTCTTTCCCCTAGTCCATAAGTGATGGAGTCTAAATTTTTAGCCTCAGTTTATCCATCTATAAAATGGAGAATGTAATAAAATGGAAAATATAACAGCTACTTAATGGGGCTGTTAAATATATTTAAAAAATTAAATGTACATGAAAATACCTTGCACTATACTTGGTGCATTGTGGATGCTCAGTAAGTGTATCAGTTGCTAGTTGAATCCATCTGTTCTGAAAGTGGATATGATTGATATATCCAGTGGGCTTCCTTTAATCTAGGGTGACCAACTGTCCTGGTTTGCTCAGTACTGTTCCAGTTTAGCATTGAAAGTTCCATGTCCCAGGGAACCCCTGCTTGGGACATGAAAAGTTCCAGTTTTTGGTGCTGGTTGGGGAAGACTGGGAGAAAAGTACATAAACCACATTGCTGGCCAAAAAATAGGGGCTGAAAGCAATACTAGTTTTAGTGTCAAATGGATAAGGTATAGATTATCTGCCTTTTGTAGCTGCTCTTTCTTATTTTTCCCTTGACCACCGATGTTGACAACCATGATTTGTGGTTCACAATAATGGAGTATTCATTGTAGGTTCACTCCAAGTGATGTGACCTAAGGGTCCATCTTAAGTGTGTTGTAATTGTGAGCGTTAACAGTCTGTTTTTGATTTTGTCTGGATCAGCTGTTGAACTTTGTGTTGAGATAGTGCTGGTTTAATTTTTAACATTGTGAATATTATGGCCATGTTTTCTAAGAGTTCAGATATTGAAAATAAGAATTATTATTATACTATTGCCAGCATGACCCAGATATCACTGCAAAAAAAGACTAAATAACTTATTTTAATGATAGATGGAAGGACGCATCCAGCCAGATCAGGGAGGTGAATAACGGAAACAAAGCATATTGTACCCTGTTACGGAAAGAATTTGGGATTGGGCGTGGTGGAGAAGGAGATATGAAAATGCAGATAGAGACTGAATCTCACAAGTCTAGGATAAGAAATTCAAATACTTCTAAATCAATCAAAAGTATTTTTTCCCTTCTCTTGCCCAAAAGACATCAATGTTCAGTCGAACATAGAGGCCACTGAATTAGTTTGGGCATACCACATGAATGAACAAACATGCATTATTTTATTGTTCCTTTGATTGCTCTATGAAACCGAGTAAGGTTTTTTCCCTGATTATAGAAGTTGCAACTAAAAAGTTCTGTGGGCTTTTAGAGGGGGAAACTGCTGTGTTAGCCCCCTAACATATAGAGCTGATTCTGTCAAATCTTACCAATGATCATACTTTCTACCATACATTAAGTGATGTGTCAAATCATAGCAACAAAAAATGTCCCTACCTGTTAGGTAGTTTGATTTGAAAAATGAGGTTTCAAATCATTTTCTTGATTTCTATTAAGATCTTAATAAAACTACAGAAAACACAAAAGATAATTGGTATTGTGTTCAACTACAAACTAGACTTAGCAATCTGCCTATTCAGCAGACAGTGCAAATACAAATTTTGGCAAATTCCATTCAGTCTATAAATTTCTTACCAAAGAAAGAAAAAGAAAACACCTTACCTACTAAATAACCTGCATATCTTATATACAATACTGCTGAAAAGGCATATAATTTGCTTACTTGACATTGAGCCTTTTATAATGAAAATTTTTGGCCACTCAAAAATTCCTCAAAACCTGCAGAAACACTTAATAAGATTTTCGACTATATAGAAGTGGAAAACACCTCTTTAGACATGGCTGTCATTGTTGTCAACCATAGAAAAGATACTAAAATGTTGGCCTGCCCTAAAATAATATTTTCCAAGTGTAGGACAAAAGGATGTCTGTTTTAGTAGGCTTGGGCTGCCTTAACATAGACTGGATGGCTTAAAAAAAGAAGACTGGAAAGCAAAAGAGAAGCAGATAAGCTATAAGCCTGCCTTTCTTCATGGTCCAGGACATGTAGCCTTCTTGCGTCCAAGGATCACCAGACACCTGCAAGTAAGCTCACTGCAACCTTGGTGTTATTGGTACTGCACAAAGCCCTCTTCAGCATAAACACTATTGTATGAAATCTCCAGCAAGCCCTTTTTCTTTGCAGTCAGCTCTTCTCATGTTGATTTACTCATTGCTTTCTTGGAATGTATTTTCATACTTTCTCTAACAAATCTGTCTTTGTTTATTTAAAACTGTCTTGGTGAATTCTTTTCCCTCTCCATGTCATGGGCCCAGCTAGTCATTGCCCACCCATGACACAAGAGAAATTTATTTTCTCATGGTTCTGGAGACTGGATGTCCAAAATCAAGGTGACAGCAGGGTTAGTGTCTTGGCGAGGGCTCCCCGGGTTTGCAGTCCATAACAATGTTCTTCTTCAATTTGGAAATATACTGAGGATGAGAATGGAGAAAAGATTATAGTAAACACGTTTATACACATTTATATGCTGTTTCTCCAAAACTGTTTGATGCTCTTTGAAGAGGCCAACAAGGAGCCTGAAAAAGGATGAACTGACTACACCTGAGTCGTTCGATGGGTATGCGTAGGTTGTTTCAAAAACTTAAGTAGCAAAAAATGACTTGAGTTTTAGAAGATGATTTCAGAATTTCAAAAACTGTCACCAGGAAAGGGCAGCCAAGATAAATAGGATTTAAAAATTTTCTTTATTAAAGACTGTAACTTATTTAGAATACACCTTTAATTTCAAAATATAAAATTACCTTTGTGCTTGTTCTTCACATGATGCATCATCAGAATGTGAAGCCAAGCAATACTGCACAAGCACACACTGTGCTTCTGTTTGCTCACGTCTTATTGGTCAGAGTTAGTCCATGGCCAACCCCAACAACAGTGCAGTAAAGATATATGCTCTGCTCGCAGCAGGGGGAAGGGGAGTAAAATGGTTTGGCTGTGTCCCCACCCAGATCTCATCTTGAATTCCCACATGTTGTGGGAGCAACCCTGTGGAAGATAATTGAATCACGGTCTTTCGCATGCTGTCTTCCCCAGCCATGTGGAACTGTACGTCCAGTTAAACCTCTTTTTCCTCCCAGTCACGGGTATGTGTGTGTCAGCAGCGTGAAAATGAACTAATACATTAAATTGGTACCAGTAGTCTGGGGTGCTGCTGAAAAGATACCTGAAAATGTGGAGGCAACTTTGGAACTGGGTAACAGGAAGAGGTTGGAACAGTTTGGAGGGCTCAGAAGAAGACAGGAGAATGTGGGAAGGTTTGGAACTTCCTAGAGACTTGTTGAATGGCTTTGCCCAAAATGTTGATAGTGATATGGACAATAAGGTCCAGGCTGAGGTGGTCTCAGATGGAGATGAGGAACTTCTTGGGAACTGGAGCAAAGGTAACTCTTGTTATGTTTTAGCAAAGAGACTGGCAGCATTTTGCCCCTGCTGTAGAGATTTGTGGAACTTTGAACTTGAGAGAGATGATTTAGGATATCTGGCAGAAGAAATTTCTAAGCAGCAAAGCATTCAAGAGGTGACTTGAGTGCTATTAAAGGCAATTTCATAACGGATGCAGAGCATAAAAGTTTGGAAAATTTGCAGCCCAATAATGGGAGAGAAAAGAAAATCCCGTTTTCTGAGGAGAAATTCAAGCCAGCTGCAGAAATTTTCATAAGCAACGAGGAGCTGAATGTTAATCCCGAAGACAATGAAGAAAATGTCACCAGGGCATCTCAGAGGTCTTCACAGCAGCCCCTCCCATCACAGGCCCTGAGGCTTAGGAGGAAAGAGTGAATTCGTGGGCTGGGCCCAGGGTCCCCATACTGTGTGCAGCCTAGGGACTCGGTGCGCTGCGTCCCAGCTGTTCCAGCCATGGCTGAAAGGGTCCAATGTAGAGCTTGGGCTGTGGCTTCAGAGGGTGCAAGCCCCAAGCATTGGCAGCTTCCACATCGTGTTGAGCCTGTAAGTGCACAGAAGTCACGAATTGGTGTTCGGGAATCTCCACCTAGATTTCAGAGGATGTATGGAAATGCCTGGAAGTCCAGGCAGAAGTTTGCTGCAGGGGTGGGGCCCTCTTGGAAAATCTCTGCTAGGGCAGTGTGGAAGGGAAATGTGAGGTGTGAACCCCCACCCAGAGCCCCTACTAGGGCACTGCCTAATGGAGCTGTGAGAAGAGGGCCATCATCTTCTAGATCCCAGAATGGTAGATCCACCAACTTGCATTGTGAACCTGGAAAAGCCGCAGATACCCAACGCCTGCCCTTGAAAGCAGCCAGGGCGGGGGGCTATATCCTGCAAAGCCACAGGGATGGAGCTGCCCAAGGCCATGGGAGCCCACCTCTTGCATCAACATGACCTGGATGTGAGACATGGAGTCAAAGGAGATAATTTTGGAACTTTTAAGATTTGACTTCCCTGCTGGATTTCATTTACATGGGGCCTGTAGCCCCTTTGTTTTGGCCAATTTCTCCCATTTGGAATGGCTGTATTTACCCAATTCCTGTATCCCCATTGTATCTAGGAAATAACTAACTTGTTTTTGATTTTACAGGCTCATAGGTGGAAGGGGCTTGCTTTGTCTCAGATGAGACATTGGACTGTGGACTTTTGAGTTAATGCTGAAATGAGTTAAGACTTTGGGGGGACTGTTGGAAAGGCATGATTGGTTTTGAAATGTGAGGACATGAGATTTGGGAGGGGCCAGGGCAGAATAATATGGTTTGACTGTGTCCCCACCCAAATCTCATCTTGAATTCCCACATGTTGGAGGGACCCTGTGGGAGGTAATTGAATCATGGGAACAGATCTTTCCCGTGCTGTTTTCATGATAGTGAATAAGTCTCACAAGATCTGATGGCTTTATAAGGTGGAGTTTCCCTGCACAAACTCTCTCTCTCTTTGCCTGCTGCCATCCATGTAAGACATGACTTGCTCTTCCTTGCCTTCTGCCACGATTGCGAGGCCTCCCCAGCCATGTGGAATTTTAGGTCCATTAAACCTCTTTCTTTGGTAAATTGCCCAGTCTTGGGTATGTCTTTATCAGCAGCATGAAAACAGACTAATATACGGAATAAATATTTGCTGAACAATAATGTAAATTACCTCAGCCCCCCTCAAATGCTTCTGTGGGCTCCACCAGTGACTTCCATTTGCATCTTATTGGCTGTTCCTTTTTGCAAGGGAGGTTGTGAAATATGTAATATTTTGGCCAAGTGTACTGCTGCCCCTTAAAATATAGGAGTTAAGTGAATGAGAAAAAAAGAGAGACTGTAAACTGGATGCTAACATTCTCTGCTGCAAAAGAAGTTTTTTTCTCATTCGTCATTCTTGGATTCAATAAATGTTTTTGAAAGTTTACCATGAGAAAAGTCCTGTCCTTGATGATGTAACTTATATGAGTGCACTACATGGTTTCAGGAATCCAGGGAGTTAGGCTGGGCTGGGATGATGGTTCTTATTTGTCAGATGAGGAACTTGAAGTCAGTGGAGAGGAAGTGGCTTTGCTGAGGACCCATGCTCTGTGAGTGGTAGATTCAGTTTTGAACCTCAGTATTCTCTGTCTCATTCCTTTATTCAGAAGCATTTATCAAGTAGCTACTTGGTACCAGGGAGATGAAGACAGAAGGCCCAGAATGGTTCTTTCCTCTAGGGAGGGAAAGTCACAGGAGATAATGTTTGCAACAGAGGAACTTCAGGGGACATGCTGTGCTGAACCTTCAGGATGGAGAGGACTGGTGCAGGGAGATAGGTCAGGTTGGAAATAGGAATGTGTCAAGAAAAGGCTTTGAGATGGAGGAAACTGCCCTGAAGGAGGTTTATGAGTGTGTAAAAGGCCTGAAGAGGTAATAAGAGGTCAAACCTTGAAGAAGTCTGAAAGCTATCCTGCTGAGGAATTTGCACTTAATCCTGAGAGTTATGTGGAACAGGTCAGTGGCAGACCAATGTTTATGTTTTGGCAGTGATGTGCAGGATGGATTGGAGAGAGCAAAAGTAGAGCCTGAGATGCTAGTTGAGTTTCTGAGAGTAGTGTAAGTGATGACAAAAGTTTGAGCCAAAGAACTGGCCATGAGGAGGAGAAAGATTCCAGAATCATTTAGAAAGGCCATTTGGATATGGGAGCCAAGGAAGAGGAATTGCTTAGTTCAGCAGTTCTCAGCCCTGGCTATGCTTAAACAATATAAAGACACTCAAGCCTTGGAAATTTTGATTCAGTAAGTCTGGAACGGAGCTAGACATGGAATCTTTAATTAGAGAGTGGGCCTGTTGGGCAGCTGCCTGACCAGTTTATAAGAAACCCTAAAACGTCCTTAGAGCAAGTTGGAAATCTCCTGCTAAGTGGTGAAAGATAGACTCACTCCTATTGAACTTGGAAGCACCCTCTCATGAAAATAATAAAATATTTCTCTCTATCACCAACCTGTCTCAGTTGACTGAGTTTAGTGTTTCCTACTTGCAAGGTCCGCAGTGTAACCAGAGGCTGTGCCAACAACCTGGGAGCAGCCAACCACCAATCAACCAAAATTTGGAAAGTAACAAAACAAGAAGTGTTGTTTCCTAGAAGGGAGGGATTTACTGGTTATCTAAATTTAAAACCCTTTAATACAGTTTCCAAGAAGTTGCCTAGTTCAGGAAAAAAAAAAAAAAAAAAGAATTACAAGGTGGAACTTTGAATTACAAAGAGGAATGGAGTGTATAATCTTAAATAGGTCAGGGAAGGCTTCACTGAAGAGGTGACACTTGGGCAAAGACCTGAAGGAGATGAGGGAGCAAACCATGGGGATATCTGGGGCATTCTAGGGAGAGGGATAACAAGTGCAAAGGTCCTGTGGTGGGATCATGCCTGTAATATGCAAGGAACAATAAGAAGGTGAGTGTGTCCTGGAGCACAGAGAGAGTGTGCAGAGATAATGTTAGAGAAGCAATGAGGGCCAAAGTGTGAAAGGACTTGTAGACCCCTGTAAGATGTGGCATGTTACACTGCAGGAGATGTGAAGCCTATGGTAGATTTTGAGCAGAGAAATGACAAAAATCTGATTTATGACTCTTTTCAAGCAATTCTTCTTAAAAGTAATTTTATTCATGTTACTAGGATGGACCAGGATATGCTATAACAACAAACAATTCTTTACAACTTACCCATGTTCTTGTGTGACATTTTATTTGGCTGGGCTAGATCCTGCAGCAGCTCTTCCCAAGTGTGTTCCATGAGTCATCGGAGCTGCTTCTTTTGAAAAACATTTCTGCTTCCAGTAATCCTGGAAATACTGGGCACTCTCTTCCTAAGTTAATGATTTGAGAGCACCATTAAAAATAAATAAAATTGAAATAGAATAGAAAATGTCAGAGTGTATTACATGAAGTAATGTTTTATAAAACGTTCTTTTAGTTACATTTATACATATATGTTTAATATACATCTTGTGTGGAGTCACAGTCAGAAAATGAGACTCAAAAGATCACAGCATCTCCCTCAACATCTAAATACAAACCTGAATGATTTGTACTGTCCTCCTCCCTCTTCCCTCATTTCCCAACCAGGGCTCAAACTCTCTGTCCTTTCAGTACTCCATATGCACCGACAAGCTGCAGTTTGCAGTGCTACATCCTGCCTCCTGTTTCTGCCGTATTAAGTCTTCCTCTTCGTTTCATGTTCTAGCAAATAGACTTGGATTTGCTAAACTGTTTACTGGCTATCTGGTCTCAGGAGAGTTACTTCACCTCCCTAATCCTGACTTTCCTCATTTGCAAAAGTTTTCCTTTTAGGATCGTTTGTGATGATTAAGTGAAATAATGTACAGAAAGCATCTGGAATGTTAAGGACTCAATACTTGCCCTTCATCTGTTCCTCCCGCCCATACACACATACACAATTTAAGGGGACCCTCTGGATCTTTGCTTCCTTTTAGAAGCACTGCCATCAGTGACAACCTCAAATCATTCTGGGGCAGATGACTGCTGGGAAGATGCCTGTCTTCGTCTAACTAATGATGCTTCCTGTTAGTTTCAATATTGGAGGCTAATTTTTCAGCCTGGCCCCCAAATTCTCTCAGGACACCCTACTGCTGAGTATGCCTCACCTCCATCTATTGCCTACAGGCTCTTACGAATCCTAGGGTCCAAACATTGGGCCACTGGGGGACACAAGTCATAAAGACATCTGGGGACTGGTCGATGGTCACCCAGCTGTGAATAGTGGGGCTAGCCCTTATTTTGGGACTACACACCCCCTAAGCCCAGGACACTCCCCAACGAGGAGCAGATAGACTCTCAGGTCTTGCTCTGACTGTTCCACTTTTGGCAGTAGGTGACAAAGGCACTGTCTGTACATCCAAAGCAGAGAGGTATCAGCCACTTACTTCAGTGACTTTAACAGTGATTAGTTCTCAAGGACAAAAACTCTTCATTGTTAATTAATGTAATGGTCAACGGATTTTCCTTCCAAATCCTCTTGGGGACCGAACCCAAACAAAGCGAATAAGTGACAGTAAAAAAAAGACTTGTCCTTCTGACAAGCGACAGTAAAAAAAAAAAGACTTGTCCTGCTTGGCAGGAGAGTGTGGCAGTTTGGGCAACACTCAGCTATATTGCTGAGTTGCAGCGAACTCACCGAGCACCCTCACACCTTAGAGGCGTCCCTCACCGCCCAGCCTTGACGCATCACCTTGGCAGGCGGGCAGGCAGGGCGTGGACCTTTCCTTCCTAGCACCTGGGCCCCTACTCCAGAAGACTGCGGCTGGCCGAGCCCCCGGCAGGGCTTTTATTGTGAAAGGAGCTCCCCCCTCCCGCGCTTTCGGAGGAGTGGGGAGGCTGGGCCGGGACGCGCGGCAGGGACTTTGCAAACTCTGCAAACGTCCCCAATAAACCGCAGAGGCTCGTGGCTGCGGGTAGGCTCCCGCAGATCCCCGCAGATCTCAGTAGATCCGGCGTGCATTCCCCACCCGCGGAGTATCCCGGCGTGCAGCGATCTCCCGAGAGTTGGCGCGGGGCCACTTGGCTGCAGGGAAGGTGTGCACCTTCAGTCCGGGAAACGCGCCCCAGCAGAGTAGCCGTGCATCCTGTGGAGCCTGGCGAGCCACGGCCCCGGGGGCGGCCAAGGGGAGGCGGGATGAGTCTGCGTGCCGGCTGAGCGCGTCGAGGAGCCGGCCAGGACACCGCCGGGGACATGGTAGGACTCGCGGGAAGGAACGCGCAAGCGGAGGGTGGGGCGATCACCCGGACAGGTGGCTGCAGGCAGCGCGCAGCGGCCCTGGGCGCGCGCAGCCTGCGCGGCCTCCCGAGGCTGGAGTTGTTCCCCGAAAGTTGCATGGGGCGGCAGCGGCTTTCATTTCTGCACCAGAACTGGGGGCAATGGGCTCTACTGCCGCTCTTGGCGGGGCGGACGGTAGTAAGGGGGCTTTTATTACGGATCCTCACACCTTAACCGAATCGTAACCCACTCGCAACTCTGCGCAATCTTCATGAAATCCACAGGGCAGGGAGAGGGGCGCATTCCCTGGGGAACCCACGGCAGCCTCTGATGAGAAGCTTTTGAAGTCATTTTAATACTCTCCAAAATTTATGTGAATTATGTACTATCTTTTCTAATTTAGCTATGTATTGACATTAAAAATAATGTCCTAACGTTTATTACTATTGAGTTAAATTGGCTTTAGTAAGGTTCCAATCCGCCTCCCTCTACCTCCCCGACAGGAGGACTATCGGGCAGTTGTGGAAGCACTGGTGGGTCTGGGATGTCACGATGAAACCAGGGTCTTGTGGACGTGGTCCTTCCGTTGATCAACCTCACAGACACTAACAGGCAGAAAAGAAAAACCCATTGAGAATGTGGCCCAGGCGGCTTAGCTAAAGGACACATGCAACCCCAGGAAAGGGGTGCCCCTCAGGCCCGGCCACTGGTTAGTTGCTCTGCTTCTCTTGCAGCAGAAAACCCCTGCAACCCCAACTGGGCTCCTGCAGTTCACCAGGCTCCCCTGTCTGCTTCCGTGCCCTCTCGCCTCTTCCCTTCCCTTCCAAGCTCAGAGGGCAGATCGGAACCCCACCGGAGATGCTTCGTGGGGAGTTTCGCTGGGCCTGGAGTTTAGAAGGCTGTCTAGAGACTGCGCTGTAGGATGGAGGGTCTCTGAGAGAACAGCTCCTTTGCGTGCAGGGGGTCCTGGCAGGTGGCTGGAGCAGAGGTGGAGGGCTGGTCATCAGGCGCTGGGGGCTCAGGAAGGGTACCTTTGAGGCCAGGGGTGTGTGTATGTTTCACCCCTCCTAACACCTATCCATCTTCAGGTTTTTTCTCAGAGCTGCTAAGAGAAGGAAATAGTGGAATCTTAAGCTTCAAAAGGGGGAATAATTGGGGGTACAGATGTGAAACGAAAAGAGTGGAGATATCCTATTACAAATTCCCTGTTTAAGAGCAAGAGTGTTGCCAGAACTGAGGCCACAGCCATCCACTCTGAGGGGCATTAGCATTGTGCTGGAGTCTCCTGGCTTTAAAGGCAGATGTAGCAGAGGCTCTGTGGTCTGCCGCTGAAGCAGAGTGCCTGGAGGAGAGATGGTACCTGCCTTCTGCTCAGGCTGCCTAGGGGAACATTGGTGTGTTTGCCCCACTGCCAGTGCAAGCTTCCAGTTCTGCGAGTCAGTGCCGCTTCCCCGTTTCATGTCCCTGGCTCTGGGTTCTGGTATTGTGTTAGGAAGAGGACTTGTGTCAACATTTCATAGTCTCAGTGTTCACCTGCAGAGAGAGGGGCCTGGGGGCATCCTCTGGCAGTGAAATGGCCTTGGACATCTGAAGGCTCTCCTTTGTTTCTCCCTCTGAATGAAGGCTCCTGAGGTCCAGAGGCCACAGGGCAGCGTGGCACTGGCTGGAAGCCACATGGGAGGAGACAGGGGGCTAGGAATCCTTTGAGGATCTTAGTTTCCTCTTCTGTAAAATGAGAGATTGGACTAGATGTTATTGAAGGTGCCATTTAGCTCCAAAAATGGGTGATATGTGAATAACTTTGAGATTGGATCTCAATTCTAGTGTTGAGCTATGCTTAGCATGAACAACTAAAAAGGTGTGGGGAAGAAATGGTTCTCAGCCCTGACTCAGGCTGCCCCCATCCCCCAGCCCAAATCCAGATGAGACCCAGACCAAGGGATGTTTTCAGGCTCTGCAGGTGAGCCCAGTGTGCTGCCAGGGCTGAGAACCACAGGGCAAGAAGGCTGAGAGAATGGGGGAAAACTGGGGCTCAAAGCTGCACTTCCCAAGATATCCTTATGTCCATAGAGTGGTCATTCCTTGAGATAGTCCTAAAATAGTTTTTGGGAAATGATAGATGCTATGTCATTTCCCATTATATGATATCGCATATATCATATGCTATATCTCTTTGAGGGTCCTTCCGTAGAGTATCCTCTTTTAATTCATTACACTGAGATTTGAACTTGCCCAGCTTGTTTGAATACGGTATCCTTTATTCAGTAATTCCCTATTGCCATCCTGTTATTGGTCCGAGGTACGTATGATGGGAAGCTCTGGGTTAGAAGTACACAAATAAAAGTCTAGAATCCTTAAATGTCTTTTTGGAAAACAAAAAAAAGAAAGAAAGAAAAGAGCATTGAGCTGCAGTATCTGTGGGGGCATTTTTGATCATCCTGCGGGGTCAGGGGTCATGGCTTGGTATGTATTTTTCTAAAGCTAAGATTGGAGCACTTGTCAGTTTCTTTCCTTGCGATGGTGGTGGGAGGTTTGGTGTTTGCCAAGGACTCTGTACTTGATGAAAAATATTGATAGAATCAGATGTATATGTGTTAGGTTAAAAATTAAAAAAGAAAAAATATTGATAGAGAAAGTTGAAACTATTACTGCCAATTAAAAAATGTTTTCCTCCTGATTTTTGAGAAAAAATATACAACTTCTACAGGAACCACGATTATCATTTTGGCATATTTCCTATTCTCTTTGAGTATTATTTTAAAGAGCTGAGATTTCACCACACATGCAGTTTTACAGTCTGATTTGTTTTACTTCAGTTTATATCAAAACATGTTTCCATGTCTACATCTCTAGAAAAATCTTTCATAATCGTACATTTAATGCTCAGTACGATGATTTTGATAATCGTCTCCCTGTTTGTGGACATTTAGGTCACTTCAGGATTGGGGCTGATTTCAGTGGCATGTGACCACCTTCTCATTATCCATGGAAATGAGGACCTGAGTGCCCAGCTAAGTGGAAATCAGACAAATTCATAAGAACGAATTGCTCCAGCCTCTTTCTCTATCCAAGCTTTTACTGTAACTACCCTCCCAGGGCCCAGCGTGCTGTGGGAGGAGTTTCCTCTTGCTGTCTTCACTCTGTGCTGTGGGCAGGTCATCAGGCAGGCAGCAGTGGAGGAAAGGGAGTCCCAGGGGAGCCCACACGGGCCAGTCCTCCTTGGGAGAACCAAGAGCTAAAATCCCTGGAGGTTAAGATTCAGAGGAGGAGGAGCTGAGGCTGGAAAAGGGATGTGGCCTCTTTAGGGTCACTTAAAGCCGGGCTAGGGCCCAGGTCTCCTAGGGCCCAGGTCCCCCTCCACTCCCTATGCAGGTCCTGTCACAGGCACTACAGCCCCATCATAGACTTGGATGTGGTGTGGCTTGGAGTGGCAGAGGAAAGGCCTGGGGTTTGCAGTCAGAATGGGGTTTGTGCTGGGCTAGGTTACCGTGTGGCTCTGGGTAAGTGCTGCCTTGCTCTGAACCTCAGCCCCTTATCTGTAAAAGGAGTCATTGTGAGGAGCAAATGGAGTCATGGAGGTGAAAACACTTGGTGTCTCAAAGGTGCTGTAAGATTGGGGGCTTTACAAAAGACCCACAAAAATAGGTTTGCTTTTTGTTAGGGTCTAAAACAAATGGTAAGGAAGTCACAGGCGCCTTTCATTCAATACCAGTCAAAGGGATGCTTGTGGAACTCTTCTCTAAGTAAGGATCTAGTATAGATGGAATTTATCCTCAAGTAGTTTTCTTGCTTCTTTTAAGTCCATCTTCCCATCAGGCAGGAAAACCCAGCCTGCAGATGTTTGTCCAGTCTCCCACGCACCTCCTTGCACAGTGTTGCTGACTGGGTGAGAATGTAGCTCCCCGAACAGCCGCAGGCCCTTGGAGTCTTAATGCTGGGGTCCCCTCATTGAGTCCCTCTGCACTGAATGAGTCCTAAAAGTTATCAGGCTCAGCTGAAGAAGAGGTTAAACTGGTACTGGAACTTTGAAATGCAGCCCATGGAGCCTGTGGGAAATTTGATCCCCTCTCTCTTCTTGGGTACAGCCCTTACTTGTAGCTCCTGCTGCATACCTAACCCAGGCTTTGTGCAGGGCTGGGCAGGGAGCAGAGTGTTTTAAACCATCCACTGGCCCCAACCATACCAAACAGGGGTTGGTCCAAAAAACAGGGATGTAGGGGATGGTGGGAACAGGTCTCACAAAGAAATGAGTTCCTTAGTTGTTTTAGGGACTAGTGAGAGAAACATGCTTCAGCTTGGCCTCAAAGATGCTGACAAATCCCTCCAAGTAGGTCTGGGAGGGCCAGTATCCGCTCCCACCTGAGGTACTAGTAGAGAAACAGAGTGCATCAGTTTTCTTTGAGGCATGGTTGCTGTGAGTCACCTGGGGCTGTCTTTGCTTGGATCATCTTGTGATGTGACTGCTAAAATGTTTCTGCCTAGGGAGTTTAGGACGTGATCCCTTCATTTTCTGGATGTGTCTGCACAGGCCTGCGTGTGAAGGACCACTTGGCCTGAGAGTGAGAATGAGAGGGAGACATGATTGTGGGAAAACCCCAGGACGCCCTTCTTTATGTGGATTTCACTTCCTATCTGTCTCTCTCTCTCTCAGACACACACACACACACACACACACACACACACTCTCACTCTCACACATCACACACATACTCATACGCACACACGTGCACGCACACACACACTCACGCATGCACACATACTCCTGGGAGTGGCCTGGGATCTGATCCTATTCCCCAGAGTCCAGCTGAGTGGAAGATGGAAAGTCTTTATGATAGCATCTGGTGAATCCTGGGGTCAAGGAGGTTAAGAGTGGAAGGGAAGCAGGATGAGGGCTGATGTGAAGGGCGAGGAAACAGCAGGAGTGTAACCGAAATGCAGATTCAGTCACTCACCACTTGTAGAGTCCAATTAACCAGAGTGAGGTCAGGTATAAAGAAAGTGACTTTATTCTAAAGCTTAACTTAGAGGAAGAAGTACAGGCTCCTGCCTTTAAGGATACCACTTTGCTTTAGAGCAGAAAGCAGGGTCCTTTAAAGGGATACTTGGCATGAATGGCATGCAGGGGAGTGAGCAAGCAGGTGGGGGTCTCCATGACTTGCTTGGGTCCCTTATCTACCAGGGAGTTGAGCTAGCACCATCACAGGCAGATCTAGGTTGTAAGGTCGTCGTTGTCTTGAGATACTCTGCAGGTGGGAGAGAGTTTTGGAGTGGGCATAATTTAGGTTGTAAATTGACTGTTATCTCTCGAGGCAAGCTCCTGGTGGAAGGTAGCTCAGGCTCTGGAGCTTCTAAGTAAGCACATAGTTAGATAAGCTTTTCATGTAGGGAGTGTTTAGTGAAGGGAAGGTAGAGCTTCTAACTGCATTTCTAAAGAGCTAAGTAGGAAGCAAGGATTGAGGGAAAAAGAAGAAAGAGAGAAGAAGAAATAATTTTAAAAAATTTATTCTCTTTCTCTTAGACAAATGGGGTACTCGGTTATAGGGGCCTCACTCTGATCTCTAGGCCTTCATGAGCTCTGAAGGAATGAGTGTCTCCATGGGCAGGGGCTGAGTCTTGCTCCCAAGTGGCTTTGGAATTCCTGAGTGGCATATCAAGAAGGCCACAAAAGGAGGATTCACGTTCAATGTGTAAATGTGTGTTAATGCTCCCTCTGTCTCCCTGCCGCCTTGTCATTCATTCATTCATCAATTCATTTAGAAAGTGTCTTCT
Source organism: Mandrillus leucophaeus (assembly GCF_000951045.1). Classification (NCBI taxonomy): domain Eukaryota; kingdom Metazoa; phylum Chordata; class Mammalia; order Primates; family Cercopithecidae; genus Mandrillus; species Mandrillus leucophaeus. The sequence goes on along the minus strand of NW_012102754.1, from coordinate 13,228 downwards.
TTAAGCCAGACATTGTGCAGGGCAGAAAACAGAAAAATCAAAAACACATACTCTGCCTCTGAGGAGTACACAGTCTATTGAGGTTGCCTGTGCGTACGTGTGTGTGTGTGTGTGTGTGGGCAGAGGTGGTGGGGGCAGGTGGTAGGTGGTAGGTTCAGGGGAGAGGGAAGCACAAAGAAATGCTTCAGCCCTGTAGGCCAAATGTTCTGCTGAAGATATAGAGAAAGGATAGACCCAACCTGAGGAGTGAGTGGGGCAGAGGGAGGCTCCAGGACAGGGAGTATCTGAGGAGGATCTGGATTCTGTCAAGGGAAGAAAGGAGAAGCCACTGTACATCTGTTAGAATAGTTAAAAAGTGAAACAAAACACCCTGACAACCTCAAGTACTGGTCAGGATGCCAGCAACAGGAACTCTCCTACATGAAAGTGGGAAACAGTAGAAAGCAGTTTGTTAGTTTTTCATAAAAAGTTAAACATACACTTACCATATATCCCAACAATCCCATTCCTGTGTATTTATGCAGGAGGAATGAAAACACATGTCTACAAAAAAACCTGATGCAAATGTTTCTAATAGCTTTATTTATAATTGCCCCAAACTGGAAACAACCCAAATGTCACTCAACTGTAGATTGGATAAACTGTGGTATGTCCATACGGTGGACTACTCCTCAGCAATAGAAAAGAACCATAGATCCATGCAACAATGTGGAGGGATGTCAAAGGCATTATGCTGAGTGGGAGAATCCAATCCTACAGGGTTACATACTGTGGTATTCCTTTTATATGACGTTCTAGAAAGGGCAAAACTATAGGGATGGAAAACAGATCAGCAGTTGCAGGGGTTAGGGGTGGAGAGGCTGTGATTATAAAGGGGCAGCACAAAGGAGAATTCTGGAGTGATGGAAGTGTTGTGTCCTGACTGTGGTGGTGGACATGCATATCTAATACATGTGTTAAAACTCATAGAATGATACAGAAAAGTTTCAGTTTTACTGTATGTAAGTTAAAATATATATATAACAAAAAGAAGAGGGAAAGGCATTCTAGCAGAAGGAACAGCACGTGCAAAACCCCTGGAGGCAAAAATGATCTGTTAAAAGTTGGCTGGGAAGGAGCTGGGCTGGGACCTCAGGGGAACTTCCTGGAGATAGGACTGGGGCCAGGGCCTGGTTCTTGGATGTGGGTGCTCTCCCCACCCAGCTAGGGGTTTGTGTTATTGTCCCTAGGGCAGAGGGGACAATGGAAGGGCTTTTGAGCTTGGAGAGGTGGGATTGCATTTGCATTTTAGAGAGCAGTTTTGGGGACTGAGAAGAAGGAGTGTGATCCAGGGGGCCAGGATGGAGGTATGGATTCTGTAGCAGGCTGGAGGAGCAGGTAGGAGGATGTTTGGGCAGGAGAACCTCCAGCCCTTGGTAATCTCAGATGTGGAGGCTGAGAGCAGGTCAGGAGTGACTCCAGGTTCTTGTTCAGGCATCTGGATATATGGGTCTCTGTCAGCCTTCCTCCTTTCTCTTCATTTTTATTTAAATTTAGCTTTTGGTGTTTCTTTTCTAGTCACACTTAGAAATTGTTAGGAATAATGCTCAAATCCTAAGGAAATTGAAGATGCAAACAAAAGATTCTTAACAAAGCAATTTTACTTCTGTGCAGAGGGTTTCCTCCTTGGCCAGTTACCATGAGAGCACACCTGAACAAAGGGGCACGAGAGCCTTTATTCCTGACACTAGTCCTGCCCCTGTACCCTTTCCTCATTGGCCGGGGTCGGGTCATACAATCTAAACTAATCCTGGTTGGCTAAACATTTGATTTTTTTTAGATAGGGTGGGCACGTAAAAGAAAGTGGAGAGGAAGGGGAAGGGGGTGTCTGTAATGAGCTAGAGAAAGTAAGTCCTCTTTCCAAATAAGGAAAGGAACGCGAGCTGGTACTGATAACGCCTGGTACTGTGGCATGCCTGGGCATCTAACAAAGGCAAAAAGGAAAAAAAAGGAGAAAAAAGCGGGGGGTGGGGAGTGGGTACTATGAATTACAGAATAAAAGATTGATCAGATTATTTGAAGAGAAACCGCATCATATCCCACCAAATGATCATATATAGAAGTCACTTAACAATGATACTAATCATTTTAGTTCTATAAAATCACTTATGTTATATTCTTAAAAGCAATGGTGAAATGTTGATACTTCTCCTTTAAGCCTTTGAACTGATTTTGTACATATTGCCTTGATAATCACAAGAGTAGGATAGAGAGAGGCTGGGTGTGGTGGCTCACACCTGTAATCCCAGCACTTTGGAAGGCTGAGGCAGACGGATTACCTGAGGCCAGGAGTTTGAGACCAGCCTGGCCAACATGGTGAAACCTCGTCTCTACTAAAAATACAAAAATTAGCTGGGTATGGTGGCATGTGCCTTTAGTCCCAGCTACTCGGGAGGCTGAGGCAGGAGAGTTGCTTGAATCCAGGAGGCAGAGGCTGCAGTGAGCTGAGATTGAGCCACTGCACTCTAGCCTCGGTGACAGAGCGAGACTCTAGCTCAAAAAAAAAAAAAAGAAAAAAAAAGGGATCGGGGGTAGGATAGAGAGAATTCCAGTGATAATTGTGTGTATAGGTTTATTTATGTCCCCCAAGCCACCTTGCCTGTGGTCCCTGATGCTCTCCTGCAGCCGGTATAGACACCTGGCTCCCTTCCTTCTGGCCTACAACCCAGCTGACCACCACTGCTGGAGAGTGGGTAGGGGCTGTGGCCGCTGCATCCTTCCTAGCCCAACTTCTCCACCTGCCATGGGCTTGGATTTCTGCTAAGTGGCCGCGGGAAGGGGCTGTATCATATGCTGTTTACTTGTGGGCAGTTTTTGTTTGGCTTTTGAGGGTGTTTGCTTGCAATGAGCGAACAGCCTCTTCAGAACCAGCTGGAGGATTCAAATCCTCCCATCTTGGGGAAGCAGGTTCATGGTTCTGTAAGAGCCAAATTGGGTAGGGATTTTTCCAGAAATGCCATCAGCCAAAGAACTGGTCAGAGACAGCAGAGGGGGTAAGAGTAGAAGAGAGAAAGGGAGGGAAAAACGAGAAGAGTCAGAGCCAGAGACACAGGGATGCGAGATGAAGAGAGTGAGGCACAGAGACAAACGAGACCAGCTCTGTGGAGAACCCTTCACGTCTAGGCATGGTTCTGAGCCAGGCAGGCGCCCCTTTCAGCTTGTGAGCGTGCCATGCAGCGGGGCTCCTGGACTGCGTGGAGCACACTCTTCTGAACTGGCTTTCGTCAATGTTGTTGCCCTTTGGCAGAGCAGTGGTGTTTTCTGCTGGCCTGGATGGACTGAGGGCTGACTGCCACTGCCTCTCTGTGCTTCACATGCTCCAGGGCTGTCCCTAATGTCAGCTCTGTGCTCCTGCTGGGGGAGGCATTATCAGCAGGACAAACCCAGTGGTTTGCTTCTAGCTAGACTGGCTTTGCAGCAGTGTTGTGAGTTGACTTCCAATGCACTGGGCACTAGGAAATTCTCAAGATATTCTGGCAAAGTAACTGTAGTGTTTTTAAATGCTTGGTGGTATCTTTGAGATGGGAAGGGAAGACCCAAATACAGCCAACCCGTAACATTAGAGGGGCGTAATTTCAAAAAGTGCAGAAGCCGCAGTCCCTTTCATTCTTATCTACAAAGGAGATGAATGAACTGCAGCCCAGGGATAATGTGATAACTCTTACTGGCCAGGTGGAAGGAAAGGGGGAGACGTTGGTAGGGGGAGAGGGTTGCAGGGAGGAGCAAGGAACATGTTTCCTACAGAGCCTGGGAAAAGGCACATTAATGGATGGAGCGGGTCCTCACGTTTGCTTTCTGTCTCCGGGTCTGTGCAATCTCTTTCTTCTAGGCGCCCCATTCTGTCTGTCTGGACTTCCCTTTTAGGGTTCAGAATGCCATTGATCTTTCTTTTTGGTGAATGTAGAGTTGAGGTAAGATTCTTAGAAACTTGTTCTTTTGCATATTGTCACTGCTTCTCTTCCTGACCTGATCATAGGGGAACGTTTTCCTCGATTTTCCTTTTGGGCCTGATAGGGTTTTGCAACTCTCTTGTTTTATCTCTGTCTTTTGTAAATTGTAAGAGCAATACCTGCTTATTGTGGAAAATCCTACCTGCTTTTGGGTCTCTTTGGAGGAGTCTCTGTGTGGTGTTCCCAGCCTTAGACTCACAGCATAGACAGATGGACCTGCTGGGAGGTCTGCATGGTCAAGAGTCCCTGTGCAGGGCCAGGTGTGTTGGCTCATGCTTGTAATCCCAGCACTTTGAGAGGCTGAGGAGGGAGGATCCCTTGAGTTCAGGAGTTCAAGACCAGCCTGGGCAACATAGGGAGACCCTATCTCTACAAAAAGTTAAAAAGGTGCATGCCTGTAGTCCCAGCTACTTAAGAGGCTGAGGTGGGAGGATTGCTTGGGCCCAGGTGGTGGAGGGTGCAGTGAGCTATGATCATGCCACTACACTCCAGCCTGGGTGACAGAGTGAGACCCCATCTCAAAAAAAAAAAAAAGAGGTCCCTATGCATACACCCTTGGGGATAACTCCCAACGAACTTCTCAGAGTACTGCTCTGCCTGCTTCTGGGACAGCAGCGGTGGTTGTCTGTGGTGGAGGAAGGGAGGACAAAGGAAACCCACATTTACGAAGTTTGTTTATCAGAGCGGCATCTGCCTGCCATGTGCCCAGCCTCCATTTGAGCATTGAGATGAGAATGAGCATGCCTTATACCCTGGGCCCCTCAGGAATTCCGAGTCTTGGGGAGGATGGGGGCCAGCCTACTTGCCTACTTAATGACAGTGCGTCGACTGCATCCCAGGTGTGAAGCTCTGAGTCCCAGTGTGATGTTCTGAGAGTCCCAGGTGTGATGTTCTGAGTCCTGGCAGTGTTGTTCTATGTTCCAGGCATGTTGTTCTGCGGGCCAGGTGTGTTGCTCTGTCAGCTAGGTGTCACTCTTTTTTATTACTGAGGAAACTAAGGCTCAGAGGAACCAAATGCTTTGCCTGAGCTCTTGTGGCTGGGAAATGGTGGGGTAAGGGGCTGGACCCAAACCTGAATGAGCTCGAGGCCTGTGCCTGGGGCGACTATGGACTAGTAAGCAAATGATGGGTGCGGTTATCTCACTCTTTTCACCCCAGCTGGTTGGGAGGAGGTCTGGGGACTCTGGAAGTCTCTTGGATCTGTCTAGGTGGAAGCAGTGGGGGTGGGGGCCAGGCCAGGCCACTGGCTGGGGAAAGTTCCTGTAAGGATGTCGTCTGAGGTCTTGGGAGTCTCCTGGGGACTTCTCTTCTGTAAGTCTCCTTTTCCTGCTTTCTTTTTTTCTTTCTTATTTTTAGTAGAGACAAGGTCTCACTTTGTTGCCCAGGCTGGTCTCAAACTCCTGGCCTCAAGTGATTCTTCCCTTTCAGCCCCCTAAAGTGTTGGGATTATAGGATTATAGGCATGAGCCACCGCGCCTGGCCAATCAGTCTTTTTCTTGCTGTTGTCTCTGCTATTCATACCCTCTACAGAGTCACGCAGATATACACACACACATCCACCCACTCCATGCACTTAGATGCATTATTCACACACTCACACATAAACCACATGCTCACATTGACATTCACAGTGTCACAGTGAAACACACACACACCCACACACTGGTAATCTTGCATACACACTCACACACCCTCACACACTGCGTAGCCATAGAGCTGCTGCAGAGGTGCTGCCTGGGCTCTGAAGCAGAGGTGTTTGATGGAGTAGTGGGACTGGAGCCAGGCTCAAGCTGTGCCCAGACTGTGGTGGGGGCTGCGGTCACGCTGCCTGGGTGCCTGGGCCCAGCGGAGGTGGAGGCTGCAGGCAGTTTGAGGGCTGGAGGCTGTAACGGCCAGTGAATGGGCCATTTGGATGTCTGTGCCTGTGCTGGAAGGAGAGTGAGTGGGACACACAGGGTTCTTTCTCAAGGACAGAGTGGCTCTGTTGTCTGTCCACATAGAGGCTCAGTGTGTGCCTCCTGGGGACCTGGACCCCAGCTCAGGGACTGGCTGCTGGCAGGGTTGCTTCCTGGATAGCACGGGTGCTCATTCCCAGCCTCCCTGCATGCCTGGCCACTGTCTGCAGGCCCTGGACCTAGTGGGCTCTTACAGTTACTCACCACATTCTGGCCCCCCACCCCCACCCCTCTGCCCAAGATCCTGTTGCAACTACAAAGATGCTATTGTATTCCTTTCTTTCAGAACATTCTCCCCTGAAACTCTGGTTAAAATCCTCTCATCTCCCTTTAGGCTGACTGGGTAGGGATGCCTTGTGTAGTCACTTCGCTGGGAGTCTGGAGAGGCTCCTGGCTCCTGGTTCACACTCACTTCCCTCCCTGGCGGTGGCTGAGTTTAGACTGTAATTGTCGTAATATCTTACTTGGTGTGGCTTTAAAGCATGAAGGGTTCAGAGGGTGAGTTGTAATCAGAACTGAATTCAAACCCTGCTCACCACCTTGGGCATGTCAGTGAACCTTTAACTTCTTAGCCTCAGTTTCCCTTGGCGATACCAGGGCCTCCTTGTGGGACTGTATGCTCAGTGCTTTAATGAGCATGAGGCACCTTGCACAACAGTCAGCACATAATCACTGCTCAGTTAATGGGAGCTGTGATTACATTGTCCTTGGACAACAGACAGGCCTGAAGGCACAGCAAGGCCTGGGCTTCTAGAACTGTCAGGAGGATCCTTCAGTGCAACACTACGATTAGGAGTGGGGGATGCCTTAGACTCTGGCTCCCCTCAGAAGGAGTTTGGGATGTATGCCAAAGAGGGGCTGCCTTTGCCTCATCCCCGGGGATCCATCCCTATGACGGTGAACTGGAATTCAAGGAAGGGGAAAGGGATGCCTAGTTCAAGAGTTCTTGATCTGGGGTCCAAGCATGTGATAAAAGAAAAACTTCAGCCGAATTAAATTTAAAAGGGTTTAATTGAGCAATGAATGATTCGCAAATCGGGCAGCCCCCAGAATCACACAGAGACTCCGGGGGTGCCTCATGGTCAGAACAAATTTATAGACAAAAAAGGTAAAGTGACGTACAGGAATCGGAAGTAGGTACAGAAACAGTGAGATTGGTTACAGCTTGGCGTTTGCCTTATTTGAGCAGTTTGAACATTCGGCAGTATATGAGTGGTTGAAGTATGGCTGCTGGGATTGGTGAACACTCAGCCGTTGTTACTGCCGCATACTATTAAGTTAGGTTTTTAATTTTGTCTGACTATTAAGCTAGGTTACAGTTCATCCACAAGGACTCAAATATAGAAATACAGAGTCCTTCTCAGGCCATATTTAGTTTGCTTTAACGCATGGAATTCAGGGGAGCACTAGGTTAAACAAAGTTACATCTTTATTTTCACTCATCTCTAACTGGAATTCAGTGTTTCTTCGATAATGAATGTAGGCACCAGCCACAGTAGCATTGGCAGGACCTGTGACTTTGTCATCAAGAGAAGTCACAGATATTTTATGTAATGACAGCAGAAGCAGATACTTTGAAATATAGTTTTTATTCGTCACTGCTTTGAAAGTGCATTTGTTTTTAGATATACTGATAGATACTGGTTTTTAATGTGTTAATAAGGAAGCACGTGTAGAATTATATCACACATTTGTTTTTTAGAAGATCTGGATAATTATTTCAATGTAAATGATTATCTTGGTAACCCTGTATTTTTCATTTTATACAATAAAAAAACGCATCTTGAGAAGAATCTTCAGCTTCACCAGGTGGCCAGAAGGGTCTTTGGTATTAATAAGATTCGGAACCCCTGCCTCTGCGTAGATATTCATCAATGTGATCTGTTTCTGGGGGAGTGACAGAAGCCCCTTTGCCTAAAAGCATCTTTCCCCAGCCTCTACTCCACGGCCATTAAAAAATAATCTTTAAAAAAATTAAAACCTGGTGTGTGCCAGGCACCGTGCTGGGTGTTGGAAGATAATTTCCCCTCAGTGATAATAACATACCGTATTTACAACATATTGTATTATGTCATTGTAGCATAACAACCCAATAACAACAATGCCCAAAGCATTAGACTTTGTAACTTTCTCATTCATCATCTCCTGGAATTCTCATCCTTTAAATGTTAAGACTACTGTGTGAGACTCATTTTAGAGATCCGTAAATAAAGGTTCAGTGAATCTGAGTCATGGCCAAGTCATGCAGTTCATAAATATGAAGGACTTCCAGGTGGGCCCTCCAGTCACAAATGCGATGCTTTTTCCACTCAATCAACCTGAAAATTCCCACACTTGGACTTAGCCCTTGCATTTTGATATCTAGTCTTTGGAAATTTTTTTGTTAAAAATAAATATCCTTGGAAATTAGTTTGGTGCATCAAGCATTGTCCCAAGGGTCTGGGTCTCAGGGGCATCTTGTATAGACAGAGGAGAAGAAAGGGCAATACTAGATAATGGGCCCTGGGTCTGGATTTGGGGAGGCCTGGGCAGAGGACAGCCCCAGGGGAGGCATGGAGGCAGGAGCCGGGCCTAGAGGGATGGGGAAGGCCAATGCTGGGGAGGAAGCACTGATAGGGAGGGCAAGCTCTGAAGCCCAGTTTGACTCTCTTTGTGTGTTTTGCTTGGGGAGCCTCCAAGACACATGCATGGAGACTCAGCCTCAGTCTTCTAAGCAGCATCTTCATGAGAGGGCTGAGGGAACCTCCATTTCTGGAGGCCACCGATGCAGTTTTCTGCTTGGGACTGGGCCGAGAGGGCATGCGGTAGACAAGCAGAGCATTTTCTTTGTGCCATGGACACAGAGACCTGTTCCTCTTCTTTGAATCCAAGAGGGTCCGTCAGACACTACGAGGCACTTCTCCTGTCTTTGACTGAGAAGTCAGAGACTCTCTAATTAGGCTTTCTCCCTAATTCTTGGAAGGCAGCGGCCCCAATGCATATCATTTCCCCCAACAGCGTCCAGCACAGTGTAGATGTGGAGGATGTGGGCAACAGATGTTTCGACTGGTTGTTAGCCTCCTACATCTTATATTTAAATATCTCCGGAGTTGTCCAACAGAACTTTCTGAGATGATGGAAATGTTCTATCCTGTGCTGTCCAACATAATAGCCACTACTTGCAGGTGGCAGCTGAGCCCCTGAAATGTGGCCAGTGCAACCAGGAATGGAAATTTTTAAATTTTAATTAATTCAAATGTAAATAGTCACATGTGGCCAGTGGCTCTCATATTGGACATTGTAGCCCTGGACCAAGAGATATAAACTGAAGTGCAGATGGAGGCCAGGCTTCTAGCATAAGTGAAGGAAGTGGGCTGGGTGTAACGAAAGCAAATCCGCCTATGTTTTGTTTTTTTCAGGTTTAATTGAGCTGTAGTCAGAGAAGTGTTCATCTTCTGTAAGAAAAACAATAAGGCAAATGAGATGCCAAAGGCAACTGTCCTTCCTTGGTGTTGGGAGACAATAGGGAGTTGTGGGGCCTGTGGGGAACTTCAGGGAGCATATCATTGAGAGAGAATGCCATACTCTACGCCAGCTGTATAGGGACCTGGGCCCAAAGTGTAACTAGAACTTCCCCTTTTTCGAGGGAAGCTGGAAATCTGAATTTTTATGTGAAATATCCTGGATTTTAAATATTGGTTCAAATTTATTTAAAACACTACAAGCCAAGCAAAACACATCTGCAGGCCAGATTTGGCCTGTAGGTCCTGGTTTATAAGCTCTTCTCTAGGTCTCATCCTGTATGAGTCTCTACCGCCTCCTGGAGACTAGGGTGGATGTCCGGTGAAGAGCGAGGTGGATTCTGTCCTGAAGTATTCCCAATTGGCTCGGCCTCCCCTGTTGTCACGTGTTTAGTCAAAAGAGAGGAGAAGTGCACAGGGAAGGCACAGACTTGCTCCCCTCCCCTTCTTCTCTGAGGTTGCATCTTGGCCTCTGAGCAGACAGGGAGCAGAAATCTCTGGAAGGTTGGAAAGGTATAGCCCAGAAAGAAACTTGCTTTATGTTTCAGCAGCAATCCCCACCCCTCTTGATCCCAGCCCCACTCCCAGATCTGAGAGCAAAATATGTGGCTGTTAATACAAAGGCAGCCAGAGAAATTTTCCAACAAATGACAGGGTCTCCAAAATTCCATCTGGCCTGTGGTGTTCCCACACTGGTGCTCTTGTGAGCTGGAACAAAATGCTAATTCAGCTGTGGATGTGGAGAGGGCTCCTGGGGCCAGCAGGGCTGCAAAGCCCCAATGTATAATCAACGTGGAGACTGGACCAGGGCAACCAGCAAACTGGGGGACATAAGGGACACTCCGTTGACATTCCTGCCTATGGGGCTCTTGCTCTGAGCACAGTGCCAGGATCCCTGCCATGGAGTTGATCCCATGGGCGTTGTTAGAAAATTACCATCATGATAATAGCAACAATCCTAATGACAGCTAACATTGACTGAACTTAACTGCATGTCAGGCTCTGTTTTGAATTCTTTATCTACAACACCTCATGTCACTCTCATAGTGTTTAGTAGAGTGATTTTATTTTTATGATTGACAAGTCACATTCTTTTCCTGTCAGAGTGTCACCACCATAAGAGGGCTTTTGTCTCTTTTGTTCATGATGTTTCTCTTCTGCCTGGAACAGTGCTTGGCTCAGGAAATACCTGCTTAATGAACTAATGAATGGACCACCCTATGAAGGAGGTACTAGGTACTGTTATGACCCCCATTATACAGATGAGGAGATCAAGGCCCAAGGTCACACAGCAAGGACACAGTGGAGTTGGGATCAATAGCCCATGTGTTGTTTGCAGCTATGCTAGGCTGGTGATGGCAGGAGGCCACGGGGACCTGGCCATCTCCCCTCTAGGCCCAGAGATGAAACTTGTCAAATAGTTTGGGGACTGGAGAAAGGTCATGGTCCTGTGGTCAGGGACTGAGGGGTGCTCCCTGTGACCATTTGGGTGTAGGATACTCAGTTCCTGGCTCAGCCTGTGCCCCGTGGGCTATGGGTCATCCACACTGAGTCTCAGGACTTGTGGTCTCCTTGGAGAATGTGCACAAACTCTAAGAGGCCATTTGTCTTTCTGATGACAAGTAGGTCACTCTGTCCCTGGAGCAGAGAGCTGGCAGCTGCATGTGCGAAGAGCCCTGTGCAGAACTGCACATCCCGTGCACCCTTCATAGGCCGAGCAGTTTCAGAGCGGAGGCTGGAACCTGGGCTGGAATCATGTCCAGGCCGAGGGGCCCTGCGATGACCAACCCCACCAGCCAGGGTTCCTCATCTGGGACAGGAGATGAATGATTTTTTTCTTCCTGCCCACACTCTACCCTCCGCTACCTGCACCTTGGGTGACATCTGCAACTCCATTTCAGAGAGGCAGAGGAACATAGTTTTGTGTGTGAAGTGTCTGGGGTTGAGTTGCTGGGTCTGAGGGTGAGAAGGCCTCAGTAAGTCTTGCTGATCCCACCTCTGGCCTCTGCTCCCTGCTCTTCGGAGCCCCCTTTTGGCCTGACTTTCTGTGTTTCAAGTGTCAGGTATTACATGTTCAAGCTACTACTTTCACATGCATGAGAGACAGAGAGAGAGAGGTGAGTGTGGAAAGAGAAAGAGAGATAGATCTGGGATCCACAGAGATGGAGAGAATCATCTTCAGATTGGAAAACAACACATGCACATTCTTTTTCAAAGGTGTGTCTCCCAGGGGCCTCTCCTCCATGGGCTGTTCTGGCCCTCACTGGGTGCAGATTCTTCCCTCCTCAGTTGTACCTGGAATAACAACTGCACAATAGAGGCGTTCTCCTCCTCTTCTTCCCCCTCATAGCTTATGTTTATTGAGCATCTATTGTGGGTCTAGAATAATGGTAAGCATTTGACAGTTATTTCATTTAATTAGTATAATGGCCCTATAAGGTTGTGTCTTAGGTTGGCTTCCTCCAGAAGGAGACCTTGAGACCAGGATTCCAGTGCAAGCAGTTTATCTGGAAGACGTCATCAGAAGACAGCAGCAGGTAGGGAGGAAGCGAGACAGGGAAGACAGCCAGTGCAGGGTGCATGAGAGGGCAGGTTCCTGCTGGGGACTTTGGGGGCTCGGTCCTGCTGGGAACTTCTGGGAGACCTTGAGGAACATGCCACTCTTAGGAGTTGTCCTCCCCCACAGGTAAAGAGGCCGGAGGTTTATTTACCAATTCCTGTCTACCATAGGTTGAGGGCTGCTCCTGGGGGTATTAGCTTCCCAGCAGGCACACTGCTGCTGGCCACTTCTGAAGTCCTTTAAGGGGTCTAGGACATCGCCTTGCTGTCCACTGTATGGAGGACATTGGTTGTGATGAGCTCCAACACTGCAGAAGATGCAGCTGGGAGAACTCCTAATGGAAGGGGTCTCCACCCAAGAGCTGGTTGAATGAAGGGTCAGCTTTTGTGGAATGTTCTGGGGGCCTCATATCCGAGAACCAGGAGAGGCTGAAGGAGAAGAGGTGGTGGGGGCAGGGCAAGCGATGGAGACGCACTCGGGACTAGGCCTCCTGGCAGAGTTTGTGGCTGGTGGGTGTGTCTAGCGTGGACCAGGAGCTCAGCTCCTTAGCCCAGGTTGCCCTTTGCTGTAGCTTTTTCTTAGCAGGGTAATGTTAATAATGGGAGCGACCACCTTTTGAACAGTTACTATGTCCCTGTGACTTTTATAGTGACTTTTATAGAACTGTATACACATTAACTCATTAAACACTCATATCAACCCTAGGAGGTGGGTGCTAAGCTTTCCACCATTTTAGAAATGAGTGAAGAGCTAGGATACCCGGGACAGGTGTCTCAGCAGGAGTGTGCGGCGGGCACACTGCCTCCTGCTATGACAGACTGCCTGTGTGGGTGGCCCTCTCCTCTTGGTGGCTCTTCCTCCCACCTGCTCACTCCTGCTCCCTGTGACCTTAGGTGCTAACCTGGGATTTTCTGGTGCCAGTTCACCTGATATCACTTCTCTGGTTATAACTGGTGCTGACTTGTTCCTCCGTGGCTACTAGTGATGCCTAGATTTGGGTGGAGGGACCCTCTAATCCGTGTCAGCTTCCCTAGGTTTCAGAGGGTGGGAAAAGCCTCTTTGTTTCTTACTGCCACAACTATGTCATTTTATGTATTGGCTTTTGGACTTTTTTTTTTTTTAAACCAATATGCATAGGGATACATTTTACATTGTGACCCAATATATGTGTGTGTGTGTGTGCACATGTACATATCAGTGTGTATAGCTGAAATTAAAGTCTCA
>NW_012102753.1:14818-16093 GCF_000951045.1 Mandrillus leucophaeus | reverse complement strand
CCCTGGGCAGGGTCCAAGGTCATCAACCAGCTTACGGCCAACTAAGGAGGCTGGCCTGGATGCCAGGCACTGCTGTCGACCTGGCAGTCCCACAGCCTGCCCCTGTACAGGGAGGACACCAGCTCAGGCTCCCTCTCCAAGCACGTACCAGCAATCGCAGCCTGGGGTCAAGCGCCACGTGCTTTCTCTGGTGGGTCCTCACACACACCCCAGACCCCTGTCAAACACAGAGCTGGGCCACACTTGGCCAATCAGGAGCTACATGGTGCTCTCTCCTTTCCTTGGGCCCAAGACCCCACCATCCTGGAGGTGACCCCATGGCTCAGGAGCAGCCTGGGCCACAAATTCCCAGGACAGGTCCCTCATGAGGGGGCCTTCCAACCTGGGGACGTGACCCTTCCCACCACTGACCTCGAATAAGGGGTGACCCCCAGCAGCAGGCGGGCTGCATCCTTGACCCAAAGCCCATGAGTCCCAGGGTTGGCCTACAGCACAACAAAGCACCAGCCATGGCTCAGCCTTGACCCAACCAGTTGAAGCCGAGTCGCCACCCACCAGGCTCATGGAGGTGCCACTGGGGTGGCCCATTGCTCAACAGGGTCATTCGCATTTAGTGCCATGAGTGGGGCGTGATCCTTGAATCTCCACAACCTGACCCCATGGGCCTGATTGCCCACCCCTCTCTGGGGAGGGAGAGTCCCCATGTGATCCCTGTGCCACCCCAGAGCCTCTGCTGTCCCGCTCATTTGTCTTGGGCAGTCTTCGAGGAAAGACTTGCACACGAAGTGTCAGCTGGGAGCTGCCCTGCATGAGACTGAAGGAACCCTTTCCAGACTGGACCACTGTCACCCCTGCAGGGCTTCAGGGAAGGCATCGTCTTGGGTCTGATTCCCCAGGAAGCTGCTTTCCTGGAGGACAAACCCATCTCTTCACAGTGGAAATTCAGGTCGACTCCCTGAGGAAAACCTCCTGCCTGAAGGCTAATACTTGGTGACCCCACGCAGCCTGACTCATCACCCATGATGCCACCAGGACCCACTCACCTATGCTGGTCACTGCCAGGGGGTCTGCTGGGCAGAAGAGCTCACTGAAAGACACAGGGGAGAATGGGGGCTCAGGAAGGAGCCACCAAAGTACCCTGCCCCCAGGTAAGGGGAGGGCTGACACCAAGCCCACATAGTGAGCCTGGGCTGCCTCACGGAGGAGCGCAGAGACAGGGTTGGGCACCCTCCAGATGCCCTCAGAGCCTCCAGGTCTCCAGCCCAAAATACAGTG
>NW_012102753.1:9148-9783 GCF_000951045.1 Mandrillus leucophaeus | reverse complement strand
ATGTGGCCTGGCCATCCTAGAGGCCTGACGTGAGCACCGAGTCTCAGCTGGGTGCTGCCCTGCATGGGGTTGAGGAAACCCTTTACTGCCTGGACCATCGCAACAACTGCAGGGCTTCAGGGAAGGTATCTCCTTGGGTCCAATTCCCAAGAAAGCTGCCTTCCTGGAGAACCCATCTCAGGTGGGGATACACTTCAGATCCTGAGGAAACCCTTGTGGCCAAAGGATGACTCTTGGAGACCCCACACAGCCTGGCTAATGGGTTATGACCACAGCAGGATCTACTCACCAATGCTGGTCAATGCCAGGGGGTCTGCTGGGCAGAAGAGCTCACTGAAAGACACAGGGGAGAATGGGGGCTCAGGAAGGGGCCGCCAAAGTGCCCCGCACCTGGGTGACAGGAGCACTGACACCAAGCCCACATAGTAAGCCTGGGCTGCCTCACGGAGGAGCGCAGAAACAGGGTTGGGCACCCTCCAGATGCCCTCAGAGCCTCCAGGTCTGCAGCCCAAAATACAGTGGTCCTGCCAGGTAACTCGTAATTCCCAGCATCCTCTTCCAAAATTCTCACCCAGGCTGGGCCTCAGCGTAATCCTATTGAGCATGATTTTTATGTCATCACCTCTCTTCAGACA
>NW_012102753.1:4910-6847 GCF_000951045.1 Mandrillus leucophaeus | reverse complement strand
TTCCCAGCATCCTCTTCCAACATTCTCACCCAGGCTGGGCCTCAGCGTAATCCTATTGAGCATGATTTTTAAGTCATCACCTCTCTTCAGACAATATAAGGTTCTCATCATCGACCCAACCCAGGGCACCCCCTCCCCACATACGTATCCAGCAGGACCAAGATGTGCTCACCAAGCTCAATGCAGGAGACCAGGACCCAGGAGGGCCTGAGCTTCAGCTCAACAGGGGCTTGGCAACTGGCTACTGGCCTGGGTCCAGTGGGCACAACGCAAGTCTTCCTCTAGGGTCACCATCTGGAGGGACAGGGGACAGATGTCAAAACGGGGCTTCACGCCTCTGTGCGGGAAAGTGAGGAGGGGGTGCTGGGGCTCACATGCTCTCCCTCCATGGACCCATGTGATGGGTTCTATATGAAATAACGACAATCATAGACCCAGGGAACCCTTGGCCCTCTCTGCCACCAAACCCTCAAAGGACAGAGTACGCAAGAGACCGGGTTCGGGCAAGATGCCCAGGCTGTGCCACACAGCAGCCCCTGCGGCACCTCCACTGCCTATGGTGGCTCCACTGCATGACTCTGGACCACAACAGAACCCCTGGGCAGGGTCCAAGGTCACCAACCAGCTCGTGGCCAACCAAGGAGGCTGACCCAGATGCCAAGCACTGCCGCTGACCTGGCAGTCCCACAGCCTGCCCCAGTACAGGGAGGACACCCACCCAGGCTCCCTCTCCAAGCACGCACCAGAAATCGCAGCCTGGGGCCCAGGGCCACATGCTTTCTCTGCTGGGTCCTCATCCACATCCCAGACCCCTGTCAAACAAAGAGCTGGACCACACTTGGCCAATCAGGAGCCACATGGTGCCCCCTCCTTTCCTTCGGCCCAAGACCCTGCCACCCTGGAGGTGACCCCATGGCTCAGAAGCAGCCTGGGCCACAAATTCCTGGGACAGGTCCCTTATGAGAGGGCCTTCCAACCTCGGGACGCAACCCTTCCCACCATTGACCTCGAAGAAAGGGTGACCCCCAGCAGTAGGCGGGCTGCACCCTTGACCCAAAGCCCATGATCCCAGGGCCAGCCTGGAGCACCATGAAGCACCAGCCATGGCTCAGCCTTGACCCAACCAGTTGAAGCCAAGCTGCCACCCACCAGGTTCCAGGAAGCGCTACTGGAGTCGCCCATTGCTCAACAGGGTCATTCGCATTCAGGGCCATGAGTGGGGTGTGATCCTTGAATCTCCACAGCCTGACCCCATGGGCCCAACTGCCCACCCCTCTCTGGGGAAGGGACAGACTCACACACCATGTGTCAGCTTGGAGCTGCCCTGCATGAGACTAAAGGAACCCCTTCCAGACTGGACCACTGTCACCCCTGCAGGGCTTCAGGGAAGGCATCGTCCTGGGTCTGATTCCCCAGGAAGCTGCCTTCCTAGAGGACAAACCCATCTCTCCACAGTGAAAATTCAGGTCAACTCCCTGAGGAAACCCTCCTGCCTGAAGGCTAATACTTGGTGACCCCACACGCAGCCTGACTCATCACCCATGATGCCGCCAGGATCCACTCACGTATGCTGGTCAATGCCAGGAGTCTGCTGGGCAGAAGAGCTCACTGAAAGACACAGGGGAGAATGGGAGCTCAGGAAGGAGCCACCAAAGTGCCCCGCACCTGGGTAACAGGAGCGCTCACATAGTGAGCCTGGGCTGCCTCACGGAGGAGCGCAGAGACAGGGTTGGGCACCCTCCAGATGCCCTCAGAGCCTCCAGGTCTGCAGCCCAAAATACAGTGGATCTCACAGGGAACTCATGTTTCCCAGCGTCCTCTTCCAAAATTCTCCCCTAGGCTGGGCCTCAGCGTAATCCTATTGAGCATGATTTTTATGTCATCACCTCTCTTCAGACAATATAAGGTTCTCATCATCGACCCAACCCAGGGCACCC
>NW_012102753.1:0-525 GCF_000951045.1 Mandrillus leucophaeus | reverse complement strand
TGAGCCTGGGCTGCCTCACGGAGGAGCGCAGAGACAGGGTTGGGCACCCTCCAGATGCCCTCAGAGCCTCCAGGTCTCCAGCCCAAAATACAGTGCTCCTGCCGGGAAACTTGTAATTCCCAGAATCCTCCTCTAATATTCTCACCCAGGCTGGGCCTCAGCGTAATCCTATTGAGCATGATTTTTAAGTCATCACCTCTCTTCAGACAATATAAGGTTCACATCATCGACCCAACCCAGGGCAACCCCCTCCCTGCACAGTCATCACAGGAACCCAGATGGGCTCACCACAGCTCAGTGCAGGAGACTGGGACACCAGGAGGGTCTGAGCTTCAGCGCACCGGGGGCTGAGCACCTGGCTGATGGACACTGGCCTGGGGCAAGAAGGCCCAAAGAGATTCTTCCTCGGGGCTCACCATCTGAGGGGACAGTGGAAGACATGG
This sequence comes from Mandrillus leucophaeus, assembly GCF_000951045.1. Taxonomy (NCBI): domain Eukaryota; kingdom Metazoa; phylum Chordata; class Mammalia; order Primates; family Cercopithecidae; genus Mandrillus; species Mandrillus leucophaeus. The sequence goes on along the minus strand of NW_012102753.1, from coordinate 82 downwards.
GTCCAAATGGCCTCACCACTCCACACATGGAAGTGTGCAGGGGGTGCCAGCTCACCCATCCTTGCCCTCCATGGACCCATGT
>NW_012102752.1:1404-1757 GCF_000951045.1 Mandrillus leucophaeus | reverse complement strand
AAAGGCTATTTATGGCAAACCCACAGTTAATATCATACTGAATGGGCAAAAGCTGGAAGCATTCCCTTTGAAAACTAGCACAAGACAAGGATGCCCTCTCTCATCACTCCTATTCAACATAGTGTTGGAAGTTCTGACCAGGGCAATCAGGCAAGAGAAAGAAACAATGGGTATTCAAATAGGAAAAGAAGTCAAATTGTCTCTGTTTGCAGATGACATGATTGTATATTTGGAAAACTTTGCCGTGCGCGGTGGCTTAAGCCTGTAATCCCAGCACTTTGGGAGGCCAAGATGGGCGGATCACGAGGTCAGGAGATCAAGACCATCCTGGCTAACACGGTGAAACCCCATCT
>NW_012102752.1:0-1213 GCF_000951045.1 Mandrillus leucophaeus | reverse complement strand
CAAAATAATAAAGGCTATTTATGGCAAACCCACAGTTAATATCATACTGAATGGGCAAAAGCTGGAAGCATTCCCTTTGAAAACTAGCACAAGACCAGGATGCCTTCTCTCACCACTCCTATTCAACATAGTGTTGGAAGTTCTGACCAGGGCAATCAGGCAAGAGAAAGAAACAATGGGTATTCAAATAGGAAAAGAAGAAGTCAAATTGTCTCTGTTTGCAGATGACGTGATTGTATATTTGGAAAACTTTGCCGGGCGCGGTGGCTCAAGCCTGTAATCCCAGCACTTTGGGAGGCCAAGATGGGCGGATCACGAGGTCAGGAGATCAAGACCATCCTGGCCAACACGGTGAAACCCCGTCTCTACTAAAAAAATACAAAAAACTAGGCGGTCGTGGTGGCGGGCACCCGTAGTCCCAGCTACTCGGGCAGGAGAATGACATAAACCCAGAAGGCGGAGTTTGCAGTGAGCTGAGATCCGGCCACTGCACTCCAGCCTGGGTGACAGAGCGAGACTCCGTCTCAAGAAAAAAAAAAAAAAAAAAAGGAAAACTTTATCATCTCAGCCCCAAATCTCTTTAAGCTGATAAGCAACTTCAGCAAAGTCTCAGGATACAAAATCAATGCGCAAAAACTATAACTTTCCTATACACCAATAATAGACAAACAGAAAGCCAAACCATGAGTGAACTCCTGCTCACAATTGCTTCAAAGAGAATAAAATACCTAGGAATACAACTTACAAGGGATGTGAATGACCTCTTCGAAGGGAACTACAAACTACTGCTCAAGGAAATAAGAGAGGACACAAAAAAATGGATAAAGATTCCATGCTCATGGATAGGAAGAATCAATATCATGAAAATGGCCATACTGCCTAAAGTAATTTATAGATTCAATGCTATTGCCATCAAGCTACCGTGGACTTTCTTCGCAGAATTAGAAAAAACTACTTTAAATTTAATATAGAACCAAATAAAAGCTCGTATAACCAAGACAATTCTAAGCAAAAAGAACAAAGCTGGAGGCATCATGCTACCTGACTTCAAATTATGCTACAAGGCTACTGTAACCAAAACAATATGGTACTGGTATCAGAACAGATATCTAGACCAATGAAACAGAACCTACACCTCAGAAATAACACCACACATCTACAACCATCTGATCTTTGACAAACCTGAAAAAAACAAGGAATGGGGAAAGGATCC
>NW_012102751.1:71979-95107 GCF_000951045.1 Mandrillus leucophaeus | reverse complement strand
TAATAAATAAATAAATAAATAAAATAAAAATGAATAAAAAATAAAAATAAAAAAGAAAATTGTAAATATATCTGTTAAAATGAACCACTATACATTTTCTTTTAAATTTTTCTCTAAAAATTATTTTAATTTTATAAATATGGATTATATGCATATTTACACTTTGTGCATTGTTAATGTGTTTATATTACTATATATGTGCGTATGTGTGTATGTGTATATCTATGCATTTTAAATAAAATAGCATCCTATTAAATAGACATTTTAAAATTTAGGGTACATACTGTAATCCTAAGAATAGTCACTAAAAGTTAATATGAAGAGGTAATGACACACACACACACACACACACACACCCCCAGGAGAAGGAATGAAATATTTGGCCAAAAAAAGTTAGAAAAAGTAGGGACAGTGGGGCAAAAACAGATGAGACAAAGAAACAAGAGGAAAATGGTATGTGTCGTGCACATATTTACAGAACATTACAACTGAATAAGAGAAACAATCCAATAAAACTGGCAAAAAGATTTGAACAGATTCTTTTCAAAGAAAAGTGAATGAAAGACCAATAAACACATGAAATGATATTCACCAACTCTATCAAACAAATGCAAATTAATGCTACTAAAAGACAATCACCTCTCACCAATTAGAATGGATAAGTTAAAAAAGACTGAGATCATTAAGTGTTGGCAAGGATGTGGAACAGTTGGAATTCTTATACACTGCTGGTGGGAATACAAAATGATATCACTGCTTTGGAAAACTATATGGCAATTTCTTATCAAATTAAAAATATATTTACTTTATGAGCCAGCAGTCTCATTCCTAGGTATTTATGAAACATAAATGAAAACACATGCTACATAAAGACTTGTATGTGAATGTTTATAACGATATTATTCACAATAGCCAAAAAACTTGGAAGTAACCCAAATGACTATCAAACAGGAAATTGATAAAATGTGATATATTTATTCAATGAAATAATAATGCTCAGCAATTGAAAAGGAGCAAAATATTAATAGATATAAAAATAGATAAGTTATTGTGCCAAGTAAATAAACACAAAAGATTGCTCTGTATGATTCCATACATCTAAAATCTAGAAAGAGTAAGACTAGAGTGGCAAAGAGCAGATCAGAGGTTGCCAATGACTGGGAGTCAGAAGAGGGTATTAAGTGCAAAATGAGAAATGAGGGAACCTTTTAAAATCCTGGAGCTGTAGTATATTTCAGTTATAATAGTAGTTACATGACTATAATTACCAAAACTCTCAAGTTATGTATTTTAAATGGGTGAGTTTTGTTTAAATACATTCAATAAAGACTTTGAGACTAACATTACAACCCTAAGTGGGAAATGCCACAATCTATATTTCTGGACCTATACTGCCCCATAATCTTCATCTTTATCTCTTTAAATGTCTCAGATTTGCTGCTCTTGGAACAATTAAAACTGATAAACTTCCATATTAAGTGGTAGAATGTTCCTGTCTTTAGGCTTTTAAAAGACTGTTAGGTGGTACCTTGTCTGTCTCTTCTCCACTTTTGTGATGCAAAGTTGGATTGATTCTCCTCTGATTTTAAACTAATTGTGGACTTAAGGCAGCTTTTGTTAGAAATATAACCTAGAATATGACAAAATAATTACATTTTCTTGCTGCTGTTTTACATTTATATATTTCTTTTTAATTTTATTTGTTAAGTACCTCAATTTCCATGGGATTTGTGTTTTCATATAGAAAATTTTACATTGTGATAGCGAAAAGCATTTTTTGTATCTACCTTTTCAATGACAACCAATTCATCAACTTAGCACAATACCTAAGTATTAGAAAAAAAATAAGAATTATAGGGTAAGTATGTAAATCAGAAATTTATAATCTACTTTAAATTAACTACAACTGAAGATGGCTTTTTGCATGGTTTGTCTAATAACAATTCTAATTTTCTTTTAGAAATATTATCTTGTTTTTAAGAACTGTTGAGCTCTCTCAAACTGCTTTGTGCTTAGTTCAGGTCGTCATTAACAATCTCCCCTCCAGGCAAGTATTAAGGTGCTTCTCTTTGTATATCATGACCGTCTAACCTAGTGTTTCCTCATTCTCTTGTTCTCTTGCCCTGGGATATATAGTAGTAAGACAAATCTGAGGGATATGGAAGATGCTATTGTCTGATATGTAACGGTCACATTATATATTTGGTATGAATAAGGGAGAGTATTCAGATTGTATGAAGATAGGCCAGTATGCCAAAGATTAAAGGCATTGTCTTTTCTAGGAAGACCCTGTCTCTGATAGTGCTTCTTCAGGGAAGTACACCTTGGATCAGAAGTAACTTCAGGGTTAGAGATTCCTCTGGAATTATTTTGCTGGGAACAGCCTCACAACCTTGTACCTACCCCATGAATTTAGGTAGTCTTTAGCCTGAAAATGTGCGTTATTTGGCTACAACAGTGTCGGTCATCACAAGTTGACTGCCAATATTTAGAAATTTAGAGATTTTACAAAAGCCTGGATTTCCAGCTTCTTTTGCACAACTATCTGCTACTGCTTGGTAGCAGCTTCCCTCTTTGGACAGAGAAGGTACTCTCTTTGCCACCTGCTTAAACATTCCCTAATGTCTTTCTGACTCTGAGACCCATTACCACTTGCCATTTATCATCATGTTTGAACTATGCTTTTTCTCTAGTAGAGTTAAGAGGGAATAAAAGATACGTCTTTTCATGTTGAAGGAAAATCTTGGTGTTGTAGACTATTAGCATGTCTGAGTGCCTATGGAAACCCATCTCTTATATCCCCTGTAACTTTTGCTGTGTGATGCTTATACAAATAAATATCTGCCTTAGTGGAAAAAGGATATGATACCTTTCAAGGTTACTTCACCCTCAGCTGATTCTTTTCTACACAGTCTCGAGAAAAAAAGAATTTTCCTGCATAAATCCTTTCTATTTTTTAATTTTTAATTATTTTTTGTTGGTTTCTTTTTTTTTTATTACACTTCTAGTTCTAGGAGTACATGTGCACAACGTGCAGGTTTGATACATAGGTATACATGTACCATGTTGGTTTGCTGCACCCATCAACTCGTCATTTACATTAGGTATTTCTCCTAATGCTATCCCTCCCCCAATCCCCCACCCCCTGACAGGCCCCGGAGTGTGAGATGTTCCCCTTCCTGTGTCCAAGTGATCTCATTGTCCAGTTCACACCTATGCGTGAGAACATGCGGTGTTTTGTTTTCTGTCCTTGTGATAGTTTGCTGAGAATGATGGTTTTCAATCCTTTCTATTATTTTGTTTTTCATAATGTTATTTAATTCATCTAAGACCATAAGCAACCATCATAGAGTGAAGTCATTATTATGTAAGCATTTGGGGAAAACAAGACAAGCAATAAACCAATGAATTTTTTTAAAATGGAAAATAAAATCCCCTAAGGAAAAGAAAATAAGAATATGAATGATTCTGTCTGCCATTCCATTTAGTAGTACATGCCCTGAAGTAAGAAATGAGTTCACTATTCCTTCTAGCAGCTTCAGTTCCGCAGTTCTTCTCATTGTTACCATTGGGAGCCTCTGAATGGCATTCTTGTCTTCATAAAAACATTTTTTGTTATAACATGACCCATTGGAAGAAACAGACTTGCACCCAAGTATTATACCACTTCACTAACTGTTTCTTTCAGTTTTAATATGACTGTTATAGTTATAAATTTTACTGGAAATTTCACAATAACAATGCTAATATTATGCATTTATCTTATTATAGCCTACCTGTAGCCTTTCTTTTGAACAAAGCCAGCCATATCTTCACTGTGTGGAATTTAGTTTGGCTAGTTCTTATGACCTTCTGTACAGCAAAAGAAACTATCAGATCAAACAGGCAACCTACAGAATGAGAGAAAATATTTGCAAACTGTGCATCAGACAAAAGTCTAACATTTAGAATCCATAAGGAACTTAAACAATTCAACAAACAGAAAACAACACCATTAAAAAATGAGCAAAGCACATGTGAATGGACTCTTCTCAGGAGAAGACATAAAGGCAGCCAACAAACACATAAAAACATGCTCCACATCACTAATCATCAGAGAAATGCAAATCAAAACCACAATGAGATAACATCTCATACCAGTCGGAATGACTATTATTAAAATGTCAAAAAATAACAGATGCTGGCAAGACTGCAGAGAAAAGGGAACATTTATATACTGTTGGTGGGAATATAAATTATTTCAGCCACTGCGAAAAGCAGTTTAGAGATTTTTCAAAGAACTAAAAACAGAATTACCATCCGACCAAGCAATCCCATTACTGGGTATATACCCAAAGGAAAATAAATTGTTCTAACAGAAAGACATGTATATTCTATATTTACTGGAGCAGTATCACAATAGCAAAGTCATGAAATCAACCTAGGTGACCATCAATGGTGAACAGGAAAAAAAAAAAGTAGAACATATGCACCGTAGAATACGATACAGCCATTAAAAAAGAATGAAATAATGTCTTTCACAGAGACATGGATGCAACTGGATGCCATTATCCTAAGCAAATAAATGCAGGAACAGAAAACTGAATACTGCATGTTCTCACTTACAAGTGGGAGCTAAGCATTGGGTACTCGTGGACATAAAGATGGGAAAAACAGACCCTGGGGACTGCTAGAGGGAGGAGAGAGGAAGTGGGACAAGGGCTGAAAAACTATGTATTGGATGGATATTATGCTCACTACCTGGGTAATGGAATCGTTCATACCCCAAATCTCAGCATCATGCAATAAATCTGTGTGACATATGTGTACCTCTACCCTCTGAATCTAAAATAAAATCTGAAATTATAAAACTTCAAATGGATAACATGTGTTTTCCTGATCCTCTTTAAAACAAACAAACAAACAAACAAACTCTGGATCTCATGGGGGCTTTTCCAGCCAAATTTTGTATTTACTTTAAAATTTTTTTTCCTGGGTTTTTTTCTCCTACTCTCTTGTCATGTGGCAGCTCCATTATTCATCAACTTTTCCTTCTCTTTCAATTGCCTTGAAAGCCTCTTGAAATAAATAGGTTATGAAAAGTCTCATGGCTTTAAACTTTTTATCTAAGAATGTAGAAATATGAAAAATTAGGGACAAATGTCAACACTTTACAAGTTCTATATTTTTCATTCAGTGCGCCTTCGTATCTTGCCACTACGCCTTTGAATGTGTAAATAAAACATTTGCTTTGGATGATGTCATCTAGAATCAAAGATTATAAATTACCTTCTGGTCATAAATATCAAATCCATAATCAGTAATAAAGCTGTATTCCTTAATTACTTTGTTTTTACCATCTGCCAAGGAATACATTAAAGAATGTAGTAAACAAAAGGAGTGAGCTGTAAACGCTGACTGAAATTCTAGTGAAACACCCTTAGGAATTTTTTCTTGCGATAAATGACATATTACTTCAGTGTAAGATTTGAGGTAAGAGGAAGGAAAAGTAGCTGTCAAGAAAGATTGAAAGGCAGATGTGTGATGGGTATAAGAGAAACATCAACAACTGCTTTTATGGTTTCTTAAATGTTAAATCTTAGTGGGACTATAGCACAACATTTATACCCTACCTTTCTATACCTAATTATACATGTGTAAAAGAGGCATTTGCCCAGTTATGTTAAATTTTGGAATTGAAGTGCACTTACTCAAGTAGTAAGATGTAAAAACCCTGGGCAAAATTTTTACGGCCATAACTGTTAGGCTTAAAATTTTGGAATATGTATTTGAGTTTGATAATTGTTTTCTATGCTTGGGCAGTACACTGTTTCTCATCAATTTGAGGCACAGGGAATGTTCAAGTTAGAAGGATTTTGGGCCGGGCACTGTGGCTCTTGCCTATAATCCCAGTACATTGGGAGGCTGAGGCGGGTGGATCACCTGAAGTCAGGAGTTTGAGACCAGCCTGGCCAACATGAAGTCCCGTCTCTACTAAAAATACAAAAATTAGCCAAGCGTGGTGGTGAGCGCCTGTAATCACAGCTACTCCGGAGGCTGAGGCAGGAGAATTGCTTGAACCCAGGAGGTGGAGGTTACAGTGAGCCAAATCACAACATTGCATTCCAGCCTGGGTGACAAGAATGAAACTCCGTTTCAAAAAGAAAAAAAAGAAAAAAAAAAGAAGGATTTTGGAAATAATATAAGCCAAGGATTCATTTTATAGATAAGTAAGTCAAAATAAAATTTATGAAATGTAAAAAAGATGAATTTAGGGCACTTTAGGGTGCTTGTTTGAAGATTTTGCTGTTGTTTTGCATTGCTGCAGCTATTACAGGATAAGACCGAGCCCCAAATGCATACTGATATAAAAAGATAGTAATGTGAGTTAAAGAGAGAAAACATGACAAAGGCTGCACTCATTTAAATGAAAATTGTGTTGTTCGTGGTAGAGGTTACTCTGATGACTTAACACTTGCCAAACATGATGGAGGAGGTTGGCAGCAGCTTCTAAAAAAAAAAAATAAATTTCTATTCATGTTGAATCACTAATCATAATGATTTCTGAAGGGCAATTTTAATTGTATTAGATGGTGCGGTTATTAGAACTAAGTGTATGAATTTTATTAACCAGAATTTATCTGATAACCTTTTGAAATTTTGGGGTCAATGATGAATCATTGTCTCTGCATATTAAGAATTTTTAATTTTAAGAACAACAAGCTTCTAATATCAATTTTAAAAATTTTATTAAATATAGACTCGTTTTTAGAATAATTGGTGTTAGGATAATTGTAATCACAAATTTCAATTATCATCTTTTTATTAGTGGAGCTTTAAATTCAAAAACTCGCTTTAGTATGGAATTCTCACATTGCTTCTTGTTTGTTAAAACTATTTGGGCAAATTATAAAATGTAAAGTCTTAGATTATAACACTGCCAAGCTAGATATAATGAATGAGATACTTCTTGATAACTCTCAATGTGACTCTTGAACAAATGTATGGTACATGCTGATACTTAAGAGAAATAAAGATGTAATGGAAATTCTAATATGTCTATATACATTTTACAAATGATGAACCAAAAAGCTTCCTATAATAATATAGTCTGAGACCCTAGTCTGAGACGTAAGAAAGCCCTGTATAAATCAGAAAGACAATGTTCAACATGTTGATCAAATTGCCTAATATCTACTGTGTTCAGAGATTAAAAAAGAAAAAAATAAAGAAGAAAAAAAAATGAAGTATTTAAGTCTTTTTAGAATATAAGAATTCATACCAACAAATGGCCAAACGGCTCTCAGTTATGAGTCAAACAAGGTTTTAGTACTTGAAATTCCACAAAAGCAGCAACGTGCCTGGGGAGTAGAACAAAAAAAGAAGAATTCAAGCATTATCTAGTTTCAATTCCTAGCTCAGCCATATTTTGGCTGTGTGGCAATGGATATACTACTTAAAATGTCATAGTTTCAGTTTTAGGTCTTTATCTTAATGGGATTTGCAATAATGTATATAAAATGCCTAGCATGTGATAGGAATCAACATATGTTATTTTCTTTCCTCTATAAGCCCTGGGTATAAAGGGAACTACTTGGCACCCTTTCCTTAGGAACCTGGGATTTGCACTTTATTAGGTTAAAAAAATTAAATATAGTTGGACATTTTCACAAAAAAGTTAAACAAAATAAAGTTAGGAAAGTGGAGAGAAGGACTGTTGTGAAACCCATTAGTCAAAGCCAGTGCATTAGTTAATTTATCAAGGTTAGAGACCAAAGGAAAACCAATTTATAATAAGGGTTAGAGGGAAGGAAAGTTAGGATCAGGAAGACGGATTTTTGCTAAGTGAAGAAGGGAAAATAAAAAGGTACACAGGAGAGTGAGAAAACATTTTAAAATAGTCAGGCTGGTGTTATAAGCAGAAGTGCTCACACTTGGGAATTTGTGCCAGCTAGCCCAACTTTACGATGCCTCTAATGAGGATCTAATCCTGTCTATGCTAGACAAAAGATTATATTTTAATGGTAAAGGAGATAGGAAACTATTTGACTATGACCAAATTATTTCACAAACTTGTGACTGTTATGTGAGGAATGTAGAATAAATTGGGGGTTCATTTCCCATGAGGCCTAGTATTTGTGAGTAATATTGATAATGTCCCCCTTTGGATTTTTATGAATTTGTAGGTTATTTTGTTTCTGCTTGTATATAATGAGGATAGAAGCAAGATGTAAATACGTGAGTAAACCAAATAAACAGGTGAACTATTGCTTGACAATTACACTTGAAGACACCAGGAAGCATAGCAGTAGTTAGGGATATAGGCCAGAGTTAGACACAGCTGAATTTCATCTCAGTCCTTCCATTTTTGGGATTTTGATCAAGTTATTGAATAGTTTCATGCATCGGTTTTCTTGTTGGTAAAATGAGGTTATAAATACAACACACTTCACGTGGTATGTATGTAAATGACTTAGCACAGATCTCAACATAAACCCAGTATTTAGGTTATCTCTTATCTTAGTTACGGCTGACTAAATACCAGGAAGGAAGGAATGGATGGATAGGTGGAGGATGAAAAAGAGTGAGGAGAGGAGGAGGAAAAGAGGTAGAAGAATGAAGGAAAGTAGGAAGTAAGTAGGAAGAGGGGAATGGTCAATTTATTACAACAAAGTTAATTTTTCTTTGTGTTTTAACTTGGAATCTCTGAAGACGAATTATATATTACATAAATAGATGGCATATGCACTTAGTTTTCTTATCCTTAAATGTAATTCCTGTAAGGCACAACAAATGAATATTGAGAGATATCAGATACATGCCTAAAATTTGGAGTGAATCTAGAAGTTGGCCACTGTCATATCCTGTCCATCAGCTTCTTTTAAGAGGCTTTTAAATCAAATTCACTTGTAAAAGAATTCAAGTAATTTATAATAGCCAGCTGAAATGTCAACTAGAGACTGAAATTAAGATTTATTTCTGTACTAGTGCCAAGGCAATTGAAATATGGTGTCCTTAGAAAGTGTCATTTTGGATCTTAATGTTCTTAATGGTAGATCAGGAATGCATGAAACAGATGTGAGGTAAAGCTGCCAATTCATCTGTATTTGAATCAGAATTTAAGATATTTTATTTTTCTCTATTAAATATATGTTTGTGCATTTCAGTGTTTTTGCTTTGAGTCTTTCATATTTCAGGCAGAAAGTCTAGAACATAAATGCTTTATTTATATTTTTTAAGGACTATTGCCTAAAGAAATTCCCTATTTTGACACAAATCCAAAAAGCCACAAAAATGTACATAACCATAAAATATTTCTGCTTTAAAATTTACCATAAACAAAGACACTGGATGGACAACCACCTGGGGAAAATATTTGCAACTCACGTCACAGAAAAGGGTGCTAAGTTTCTTAATATATAAAAAACTACAAATCAGTGAGAAAAATTTCAAATATATAATAGAAAAATGAACCAAACATCTTTTGTATATAAAAAGATACTCAGCCTCAATAATAAGTGTCACTTGAAATTGCAACATCATTTTTTCACTTTTAAGATTAGCAAAGATCAGTATTTTTTAGTAAACCACATTGTTGGCAATTTCTAAGGGAAATAGACATTTTTGTAAAATGGTAGAGGTAAAATTGTCAATAGATATCAAAATAAAAAAAAGTACATCACCTTTGACTTGGTAATGTTACTCTGTGTGTGTGTGTGTGTGTGTGTGTGTGTGTGTGTGTGTGTGTGTTTTCCAAACAGATGGATCTACTCACACAAAGGAGAAGTAAACCCTTTACAAAGATACTCACTGCAGAGTTTTTGTAATAGTGAAGAAATGGATGCACCCCAATGTCCATAAATAAAGGGCTAACTGAGCAAATTATGGTATATTCATTATAACAAAATACTACTTAGATGCTAAGAAGGGTGATGTGGGCCTATAGGTATCAATAAGAAAAATGTCCAAAACATGCTACATAAAAAATTAAGATTCAGTAAAGTATATAGAGTATGCTACCATTGTGTAAAAATATGGCATGTGTATTCTTGTGTATTGGGGGGTTCTACCAGCCATTCCAACTTCAGTAATTTGCTACGAAGACTCACACGACCCAGCATGTGGTCATATCCATGGCTATGACTGATTGCAGCAACGGATACAAAGCAAAATAAGCAAAGGGAAAAGGCACATAGGACAAGGTATGGAGGAAACCAGGAACAGACTTCCAGAGTCTTGTCTCCATGGCGTTATGCAAGAGGTACTACTTCTTCCAGCTTCAAATTGTGATAACACTTTTGAAGAGTTATAAACCAGAGAAGCTCATTAGAGACTCAGTGCTCAGGGGTTTTATGGGGGCTCTTAACGTAGGCACCCTCTGTCTAGCACGTGTCATAGTAGACTCCTAGAAGGAGTCCATTCAGCAGAAATCACATTGCTGGCACCGTCTAGGCATGCTAAGCTGCTCTTATTAGTGAGGGTATAGTGGCAATGTTCCTAAAATCCAAGTTTTCCAACCCTAGCTGATGACTTAACTTGCAAGCTGGTGTTTCTAAGAATAGCAGTTTCAGGCCTGCCATATTAACTCTTTTCTGCACAGCTTATATACAGCATATCTTGGGAACAATAAAAAAAAATCAATGACTGTGGTTTCTTCAGAAAAAGTAATTGAGTGACTAAAGAACAGGAGATTTGATTGGATAAGTTTGTTCTTTTCTATCCTTTTTTTTTTGTCATGTGTTACTTATTTGAAAAATAAAAACAGGTGATGAAAAAATTCACTGTTTATTTTGTTAAAGTACTTTTTTTGTCCTTTTATATTTTACCATACTTTTCTCTTTGTATATTAATTTTATTAGCATTTTTATTTTCATTTCTATTTAAATTTTAGGCTTAATAGTGAACAGGAATTTCAAGGGCAGGCAGTTGACCCTGTATATCAGGCAACATGACTGTGTAGGGCAAATCAGTGCTTTTTAACCTTTCTCATATTGTGGAATATCTACAAAATGATACTATGTCTACTGGCACTGGGATATGCATATATGACGTCTCATGAATAAGACAACCAGCCTGTGGGCCAACTGTGTCAGTCTATCCTTGGGAATATAGACATAAGTCATTTTCTTTTTGAGACAAGTTCTTACTCTTCCACCCAGGCTGGAGCTCAGTGTTGTGAACATGGCTCACTGCAGTCTCAACCTACTAGTCTCCAGTGATCCTGACCTTCCAGTCTCAAGTGATCTTTCCGTCTCAACCTCCGATCCCAGTAGCTGGGATCACAAGCAGCTGCCAATATGCCGGCTATTTTTAAAGAAAAAAATTTTGTAGAGATGGGCTCTTGCCATGTTTTCCAGGCTGAATGTGAACTGCTGGGCTCTAGCAATCCTCCCACCTCGACCTCTCAAAGTGCTGGGGTTACAGGCATGAGCCACTGTGCCCAACCCCATAACTCATTTACAAAACCTGTTCACCATATCCTTAGAATGAAGAAGCTCTGCTTACTTCTCGAGTAAATTTCTGCTTTATCTTAGATACTCCTCTTGACTTTAAATATTGCCTTCTGGTAAAGAAAAACTGTCCACCCAAATAGACCATTCCAAGATTCCTTATGATTTTGCCTTGTTCCTCATTCATCTGAAAATAGGATTCCTTGACTTAATTGTGTGTCAACTTGATTGGGTTAATGAATGCCCAGATAGCTGGCAAATCGTTTCTGGATGTGTATGTGAAGGTGTTTCCAGAAGAGATGAGCATCTGAATTAGTAGACTGAGGAAAGAAGATAGCCATCACCAATATGTGTGGACACCATCCAAACTGTTGAGGACCCAAATTGAACAAAATGGGGGAGGAAGGAGAAATTTGTTTTCTATGCATGAGCTGGGACATACATCTTCTCTTGCCCTTGAACATCACTTATCCTGGTTCTTGAGCCTTCAGATTCGGACTAAGACATAAACCATTGGCTCTGATGGTCCTCAGGCCATTTGGCTTAGGCTGGAACTAGATTACTGGCTTTCTTCGTTCTTCAGCTTGTACACAGCAGATCCTGGGACTCATTGACTTCCATAATTTGAGAAGTAATCACTCATAATAAATATCTTTCTATATATCTATAAAAATTTGTTCATTCTGTTTCTCTAGAGAAACCTAATACATTGCTTTTTCTCTAATCTCTCCTACATTTTCCTACCTGTAGTCTTTTGTTTAGGCTCTTATTTCCAGGAACGTTTGTCTCTTTTAAAATCCATCAGATAAATTTATACCTGTTTTTCAAGGTCCAAATTAAATGATCTCTCCTCCATAGATTCTTCTCTAAGCCATTTAGAATTAATTTCTTTGATATCCAACTACACATGTTATTATCCCTAATTATAGTACTTTTCTTCTTGGGACTTAGCAAAACACTTCCCTATTGTGGTTTCCAGGGGTTCTTCCCTCCGTGGGCATTATAATAGCCAGTGAACTTCTCAGCAACTCATGCCAGATGAAAGCACTCAGTCTCCCTGAGGCTGTGGTTCAGGTGATCATGTGAGGTAGGGCCCAGGCTTCCTCTAGGGAATTCTAACATAGACCTAAGATTGAGGACTCCTCACAATTTTTCTAATTTTCAAGCAAACTGTCTGTGTTATTTTCATTACTTATTTGAATAATTTAATCATTTAATTCAGTTTATGAGATTATTTAGGTTTGATCACTTAAATTTTGGTAGCTATTATATATTATATAGTGTAGCTATTCTGCAAAAGTGATGTTAAGTCCTTCTTTCTAAAAGTGACAGAACCACATACATTAAACACAATTTCTAGCTTATATTATCAGGGAGAAGAAAGGTTCTTGTTGAACTATTTGCTTGGGGAGGTAGGCTTGAATTTATTTCAACTAATTTCTATGAAAGTTTATATTTAAGCTTTCATTTGTGGTAGAAAAAGGCCACCAGAGCTTCAAATAAGTAGATTGGAATTTCAGTTGTCGGATGAATTTTATCCCATCCTTTGTAATTTATCAATACTATGAAGATGTAAATGTGGAAAAGCCTAATTTTTATACTTAGGTTGCAAACATTAGAATAGCTGAAAAAGATTTCTACTGCATAGTAAAGATTAAGAGAGTTTTCAGTTTTTGTTTTGAAAAATTTTGTAGCTACAGAACAAAAATTGTGGTGACTTATAATGTGCCAACTTCCCAGAATCCCTGTCTCTATATGACTACTGGTTATCTCTGACCACAAAAGACATTTGTACATGATTTTTGGAATCCAGATATGAAGCACAAACTCTAATTTTTGTGCACTAAAGTTTCCACAGGATGCTAGGCATGTTGTTACTGAATTGGAAAGCTTACTTTGTGGGAAAGGCAGTTCCTGGACCTGCCTCTTCCCCCATCCTGCTAGCTTTTTTTTCTCTTTTGTCTTCTCCATCTCTGGGCAAGTATATATACAGCTCTGAGGTGAACTCAGCCAGTTTCCCGCAGGTCACCCATAGTAATGAGCCTGAAGATGCTAAGAGACAGATGGACTTCTAGTTCATCCTCACAGCTCCCAGTTAGCTCTTATTCTTGTTCATAAGCAGCTTTTCTTCTCAACTGCCAGTCTGGCTGATGCATAACAACTTCAGTCTCAATATTAGATGAAGCAACAACAGTGCACATAAACTGCTTCCTCAGCTCCAACAAGGGCAAAGTTTGAACCTCTGGATCCCTTATTCTATGTCACACATGGTGGGTCCATAGCTCTGATCCAACCCTGATGAATATAATATTAGGCTGGTGCAAAAGTAGTTTTGCCATTTAATGGCAAAAACTGCAATTACATTTACACCAACCTAATAACACATATCCTCACCATCTGTAGTCAATAATTACTAATGTTTTATTATGTTTGCCTTTTCTATTTGCCTACCTTGTTTTAGAGGGAAGAAGGCTGGGCTGTTTGTAAATAAGCTATAGAAATCATGATACTTTATGCCTAAGTACTTTAGCATGCATTTTCTACTTATGATATTATCCTTGTAATGACAGTATCATTATCACACAAAATTACTGCAAATCTCCTAGATCACCTAGTCCTTAGACCATATTCCAATTTTCTTAATTATCTACTCTCTCTATATATAGTATATATAGTATATAGTGTGTATATATATAGTGTGTGTATATATATATATAGCTGCTTTCTCTAATTAGTCAAGTTTCTGAATGAAGTTCACATATGCATTTGGGTATGCTGCCTTAGTCTCTTTTAATCTAGAACAGTCCTCTAAATTTTTATTCACCCCGTGGCATTGGAATTCCACATTCTGAATTTGTGTATTATTTCCTCATGGGGTTCTTCTATTCTCTGTACTTTCTATATATTGAAAATTAAGTCTAAGGCTTAATTCAATGCAGTTTAAATATTTTCAATGAGAATCCTCTAAAGGCAAAGTTGTGTTTTTCCTTTGTACTACATCAGAAGACACCTATTATCACGTGATGCCCCTAATTATTAGTGATGCAATGATTAACCAGCTGGTGAAGGTAGGTTGGGGGTAGATTTTCTTCTTTATAATTAGCAAGTTATCTGTGGAATGATGCTTTTGTACCATGTGAGTATCATATATATATATATATATATATATATATATATATGTTTGTAATAGTTTTGTAGTGCATTGATGATACAACACTTGCCTGGTTCAGTTTTCTCACTATCGTAAGATAGTGATTTTCTAATTTTATCATTTTCCTAATATTTACTAGTTTGTATTCTGTTAAAAAAGCTTATCCTCGTTAAGAGATTTATGATCACTATGAAAAAAGTGTTTTTCTGTTGTTAGAAATTTGCCTGACAGCAAATAACAGTGATCGGTTGTTCAAAAATTATGTCTTTAATCTTCTTCTTATATATGATATTAGATGGACCAGGTGTAAAATATGTGAAGGAAGCAGGAATAAATTTTTAGTGATACCCAGGTAGACGAGTATTCAAGCTAAGCCTTAGGGCAAGATTTATTGGACAGTTTTGGATGGTAAAAATATTATTGTATAAAATTTCAATGAGATTCTTAACTATGGTTTTCCTTGGATATTTTAAGTCTATCTGTCATAATGGCTCTGGAGAGACATACTGTAAGGCTTCTGCACTCTTTCTTGATTGATTTCTAGGTTTCTAAAGACATCTTTTGAGATAGATGGTACCTATCATATGCAGAGTGGTCATAGAATATTTATACTGAGGGATTCTTAAGTTCTAGTGGGGCCTCTTTATCAGGAGAAATCCGTCAATATTACTATCATGATACCTCTGGTGGAAATCAGTCCAACTCCAAGCAATAAACTGTGTTTTCCAGATGAGGAAATCAGACAAAACAGCACAATGAGGATCACTTTTGAAATTTTAGCTTGATGAAATCTTAAGTGAATGAGGTTTTTCTTTTCTTTGAGGCAGGCTAGTTTGAAAAATATTCTAATATAGTTTGTAAATTAATATATATAAATTATATAAATTATAATAACTGTCCTTAATTGTATCTCTTGGCAAAATATTCAGGAGTCAATAAATATTTATTGAATCATATAGAAAACTTTAGGGCTATATGGTTATTCTGAAAAATTAAACCCAATGAGGAATTTTTAAAAAGCAGCCAAGATAATAATATTTAAGGAGAATTACAGTTAGAAGTACACACACATTTTTGGGACCTAAAACAAATATGTAGACACATTAAATTTAAGCTTTCTTATCTATGAGCCCAGATTTCTTTTAACTGGAGGATTGTACTGATGCAAAAATGAAAATTTTCGTAGAAAAGTGGAGGATATAGGAGAATGGGATGACGAAAGAGATAACATTGCTGGCACTAGTCCCCTAGGAGCCAAAAATATGGCTCTTGATCTTTGCCCGTTCCTGCTGCTATAACAAAACGCCTGAGACCAGGTGATTTATAAGAACAGAAGTTTATTCCTTACAATTACAGAGGCTGGAAAGTTCAAAATCAAGCCACCATTAGATTTGGTGTCGGATGAGGGCTGTTCTCTGCTTCCAAGATGTTATGTTAATGCTGCATCCTCACATGGCAGAAGGAGCAAATGTGTGTCCTCACATTGTGGAAGGCAGAAGTGGCAAAACGGGATGAATGCTGTGTTCTCACATGGATGAAGAGATGGAAGGGCCAGGTAGCTCTCTGAAGCCTCTTTTATTGAGAGCATTAATCTTATTCATAAGGATGTAGCCCTCATTATGTAATGACCTCTCAAAGGCCCCACCTTTTAATACTGTCACGTGGATGTGTAAGTTCCAGCATAAAAATTTTAGAGGAATACATACATTCAAACCATCACACTCTCTTAAAGTTAACACATCAAAGTAGGCCGTCTGTTTCCAACACGAGTTGTAAGACATCAGTTGTGACATACTGGAGCCTCTAAATCTCAAAAGTATGTGTATATGGGCTTTAAGTTTTTACAACCCTTAGGCTTAAGAAACCAAAAGATAAAATAATAAAATAAAAATGGCATCCTTAAAGACTCTAGTGAAAGTTATAAAACATATCACCCTATAGTGAAGTCTAAATTACTTATATCATGGCAGGACCATGCCTGTGCTTGGCATACACAGAGATAGTTTATTTTGAAAATGTGACTCAGAGACAAAAAGCCTCATCTAGAACACAAGAAAATTTAATACCATGAGAAAGAATCAGAAAAAAAAGATGAAAAATTATATCCTAGGAATTTAATAGTGCAGAGAAATCACAATGAGTATGTTTATGTTATTACAGAGGTAAAAAATAATGGAGTTCATATAACAATAATAAGCTTATGAAAGAAAACAAACAGAAGTAAAAGTAGCCAAACAGTATTTCTAGAAATGAAAAATCAGTGATACTAAACTCAGTGATAGGTTAAACAGTAGACTGGATATACTCAAAGAAAAAATAGTAAATTTGAAGATATATTTAAGGAAATCACTCAAAATTCACCAGAGAAATATGGAGATGGAAAATATAAAAAAGAAATTAAGACACAGAAATATGTCTACTAGAAATCTAAGAACCAGAGAAGAAAGAGACTAGGGAGAAGAATATATTCAAAACTATTAAGGCTCATCATTTTCCAAGACTAATATCAATGCTAGTTAAGGAAATCAGAGATGACACAACGAAAAATGTGAATATTCTCATTCAGATTGTGTATGACCACCCAGAATATCTGGTCATTTAATTTTTCTGCTTAACACCTGTGATATAGTAAGAAAAATATATTTGATTTCCTCCACAGAGCTTCTGAAACACTTGTATCTTCTTAAGTAATAGGGGTGAAAGGAGCATTATTTGTTTTTCATAAGCCCCTTTGAGTCATACCTGAGTTCATGCTAATGTGATCACTCTTAGTTGGGGTGTGGCTGGAGGATATGTCCTAGAAAGCTTCCAGAGGAGCCAACCACGTGGTTAGAAGGTTGGAACTTTAAACATCATTCCCTGACTTTTTGGAAGGAGTGAGGGGCTGGAGCTTGAGTTCAGTCACTAATGGCCAATGATTTATTCAATCATGCTGACGTAGAGCCTCCATAAAAACCCTAAACAATGAAATTCAGAGAGCTTCTGGGTTAGCAAATGCATCTCTCTGCAGGGAGGGTGCTCCAACTCCATGGGAACAGAAGCTCCTGTGCTAGAGACTCTTTCAGACCTCGCCCTAGGTACCTCTTCATCTGACTGCTCATTTGTATATCTTATGTTCTGGGGTACATGTGCATGATGTACAGGTTTGTTCCATAAGTAAATGTGTGCCGTGGTAGTTTGCTGCACCTGTCAACCCATCACCTAGGTACCAAGCCCGGCTTGCCTTAGCTATTTTTCCTGATGCTCTCACCCTCCCTGCCCTCCCCCAACAGGCCCTAGTTTGTGGTGTTCCCCTCCCTGTGTCCATGTGTTCTCATCGTTTAGCTTCCACTTATAAGTAAGAACATGTGGTGTTTGGTTTTCTGTTCCTGCATTAGTTTGCTGAGGATAATGGCTTCCAGCTTTATCCAGGTCCTTGCAAAAGACATTATCTCATTCCTTTTTATGTCTGCATAGTATTACATGGTTATGTATGCACCACATTTTCTTTATCCAGTCTATTACTGATGGGCATTTGGGTTGATTCCATGTCTTTCCTATTGTGAATAGTGCTGCAGTGGACATACATGAGCATGTATCTTCATAACAGAACAATTTATATTCCTTTGAGTATACACCCAATAATGAGATTCCTGGATCAAATGGTATTTCTGGTTCTAAATCTTTGGAAAATCACCACACAATCTTCCACAATGGTTGCACTAATTTAGCTCACCACCAACAGTGTAAAAGTGTTTCAATTTCTCTACAACCTTGTCAGCATCTGTTTCTTAACATTTTAATAATTGTCATTCTGTTTGGCATGAGATGGTATCTCATTGTGGTTTTGATTTGCATTTCTCTCAGTGATGTTGAGCTTTTTTCCATATGGTTGGCCACATACATGTCTTCTTTTGAGAAGTGCCTGTTCGTGTCCTTTGCTCACTTTTTAATGGGGTTGTTTTATTCTAGTAAATTTGCTTAAGTTCCTTGTAGATTCTGGATATTAGACCCTTGTCAGATGAATAGAGTGTAAAAATTTCCTCCCATTCTGTAGGTTATCTGTTCCCTCTGATGATAGTTTCTTTTACTGTGCAGAAGCTCTTTAGTTAGATCCCATTTGTCAATTTTTGCTTTTGTTGCAATTGCTTTTAGCAATTTAAACATAAAATCTTTGCCCATGCCTATGTCCTGAATGGTGTTGCCTAGATTTTCTTGTATGGTTTTTATAGTTTGGGGTTTTACATTTAAATCTTTAATCAATCTTGAGTTAATTTTTGCATAAGGTGTAAGGAAGGGGTCCAGTTTCAATTTCTACATAGGGCTAGCCAGTTCTCCCAGCACCATTTGTTAAATAGGGAAACCTTTCCCCATTATTTGTTTTTGTCAGGTTTGTCAAAGATCAGATGGTTGTAGATGTGTGGTTTTATTTCTGAGTTCTCTATTCTGTTCCATTGGTCTATATGTCATGTACCAGTACCATGTATCAGTACCATGCTATTTTGGTTACTGTAACCTTGTAGTATAGTTTATAGTTGGGCAGTGTGAAGTCTCCAGCTTTGTTCTTTTTACTTAGGATGGTTCCTGGCCATATAAGCTCTTTTTTGATTCCATGTAGATTTTAAAATAGTTTTTTCTAGTTCTATGAAGAATGTCAGTGCTAGTTAAGGAAATCAGAGAGAACACAAACAGATGGAGAAATATTCCATACTCATAGATAGGAAGAATCAATATTGTGAAAATGGTTATACTGCCCAAAGCAATTTATAGATTCAATGCTGGTCATTTGTATTTTTTATAACATCCTTTATAATAAACTTGTAATAGTAAAGTGTTTCCCTGAGTTCCACGAGGCTTTATAACAAATTATTGAACCTGAGCTCAATAAATTGGGGGTTGTGAAAAGTTTTGAATTTTGTCCAAGTCAGACAAAATGTAGGTAATCTGGTGTATTCATTTTCATGCTACTGATAAAGACATAGCTGAGACTGAGTAATTCACAAAAGAAAGAGTTTTAATTTGACTAATAATTCCCTGTGGCTGGGGAGGCCTCACAATCATAGTGGAAGGCAAAAGGCATGACTTACATCACAGCAGGCAAGAGAGAGAATCAGAATCAAGTAAAACAGATTTCCCTTATCAAACCATCAGATCTCATGATACTTATTCACTACCCTGAGAACAGTATGGGAGAAACAACACCCATGATTCAATTTTCTCCCACTGGGTCCTTCCCACAATACATGGGAATCATGGGAATACACTTTGAGATTTGAGTGGGGACACAGAGCCAAAGCATATTATTCTGCCCCTGGCCTCTGTCAAATCTCATGTCCTCGCATCTCAAAACCAATCATGCCTTCCCAACAGTCCCCCAAAGTTTTAACTCATTACAGCATTAACTCAAAAGTCCATAGTCCAAAGTCTTATCTGAAACAAGACAAGTCCCTTCCACCTATGAGCTTGTAAAATCAAGAGCAACTTAGTTACTTCCTAGATACAATGGGGGTACAGGTATTGGGTAAATACAGCCATTTTAAAAGGGAGATATTGGCCAAAACAAAGGGGCGCCCTATGCAAGTTCAGAATTCAGCAGGGCAGTCAAATCTTAAAGCTCCAAAATGATCTCCTTTGATACCACGTCTCGCATCTGGGTCACCCTGATAGGTCCCTTTGATACCACGTCTCGCATCTGGGTCCCATGGTCTTGGGTAGTTCCACCCTTGTGGCTTTGCAGGGTACAGCATCCCTCCCAGCTGCTTTCACAGGCTGGCATTGAGTGTCTAGGGCTTTACCAGGCTTACAGTGCAAGCTGTCGGTGAATCTACCATTCTGGGATCTGGAGGATGGTGGCCTTCTTCTCACAGCTCCACTAGGTGGTATACCAGTAGAGACTCTGTGCGGGGGCTCAGACCCCACATTTCCCTTCCACACTGCCCTAGCAGAGGTTCTCCGTGCAGCAAAGTTCTACCTGGACATCCGGGCGTTTCCATACATATTCTGAAATCTAGGCAGAGGTTCCCAAACCCCAATTATTGATGTCTGTGTACTCTCAGGCTCAATACTACATGGAGGCTGCCAAGACTTGAGGCTTCCACCCTCTAAAGCCATAGCCTGACCTCTATCTTGGCCCCTTTTAGCCATTTCTGGAGTGACTGGGACACAGGGCACCAAGTCCCTTGACTGTACACAACACGCAGACACTGGGTCCGGCCCACAAGTCCAGTTTTTCCTCTTAGGCCTCCAGGCCTGTGATGGCAGGGGCTGCTGTTGAAGACCTCTGACATGCCCTGGAGACATTTTCCCATGGTCTTGGGGATTAACATCGAGCTTCTCATTACTTATGCAAATTTCTGTGACCAGCTTGAATTTCTCTTCAGAAAATGGGATTTTCTTTTCTATCACATTGTCAAGCTGCATATTTTCTGAAGTTTTATGCTCTGTTTCCCTTATAAAACTGAATGCTTTTAACAGCACCCAAGTCACATCTTGAATGCTTTGTTGCTTAGAAATTTCTTCTGCCAGATACACTAAATCATTTCTCTCAAGTTCAGAGTTCCACAAATCTCTAGGGCAGGAGCAAAATGCTGCCAGTTCTCTTTGCTAAAACATAACAAGAGTCACCTTTGCTCCAGTTCTCAACGAGTTCCTCATTTCCATTTGAGACCACCTCAGCCTGGACTTTACTGTTGATATCACTATCAGCATTTTGAGCAAAGCCATTCAACAAGTCTCTAGGAAGTTTCAAACTTGCCCACATTTTCCTCTTCTTCTGAGCCCTCCAAACTGTTCCATCCTCTGCCTGTTAGCTTGTTCCAAAGTTGCTTCCACATTTTTGGGTATCTTTTCAGCAGCACACCACTCTACTGGTACAAATTTGCTGTATTCATTTTCACACTGCTGATAAAGGCATACCTGAGACTTGGTAATTTACAAAATAAAGAGGTTTAATTGGACTCACAGTTCCACTTGGCTGGGGAGGCCTCACAATCATGGAAGAAGGCGAAAGCCACATCTTACATCTTAGCAGGCAAGAGAGAGAATGAGAATCAAGTGAAGCGAGTTTCCGCTTATTAAACCATCAGATCTCATTAGACTTATCCACTACCGTGAGAACAGTATAGGAGAAACTGCACCCCATGATTCAATTATCTCCCACTGGGTCCCTCCCACAACATGTGGGAATTATGGGAGTACAATTCAAGATGAGATTTGGGTGGGGACACAGAGCTAAACCATATCACTTAGGAACCCACTACTTGCAATTGAAGTGGGCAGCAGTTTTGTAGGATTGAGCCCTTAACCTGTGAGGTCTGTGTTAACTCCTCGTAGTTAGTCTCAGAATTTAATTATAGGACACCCGGTTGGTTTCTGCTGACAATCGAAGAATTGCTTGGCACGGAAAACCCATATATTTGGTGCCAGAAATGATTTCTGAGTGTAGAAACAGTTTTTTCTGTTTAACACTTTTCAACAGCTCTTTGCTGTCCATAAATAAGATCAAAATTCCTTAGCATGGCATATAATCGGATCCCTACTCTATCTCCTTTGGTCTTCATCTCTTATCACTCCCAGCTTCACCAAACATCTTATGGTTAATCCATTAGAAATCTCTTTTTCATCTCATTCCCATTATTCATGACATCTGCATTGACTAGAATTCCCTCTTCCTCACTTACTGTAATCTCTCATCTCATCCCACCTTTCCCATCACCTGCTAGGCCAGGCCTTAGTTACTTTTCCTTTAATGCTAATTTTAGAGATCATCTCCTACAGATTAACTATCCCTGCACTCAGTGTTCAGGTTTTGAGGCCTTCTTATGGGATGACTTAACCAGAATGTGGAGAATCTCTCTGAGCTTTAGGAGACCAAGGAACTGCTAAGTTATTGAGTAAATTATGCACATAGGACATTAAATTACCTAGAAGTAAAAAAAAAACTTCAATAGCTTTAGGGGTACAAGTGGTTTTGTTTGCATTTCTGAATTGTATAATGTTAAAGTCTGAAATTTTAGTGCACCTGTCATTTGATTAATATATATTGTACCAAATAGGTAGTGTTTTATCCCTCACTTCCCCACCTTACCTTCTTCTGAGTTTCCAGTGTCCATCCTACCCCTCTGTATGCCTTTGTGAACCCATATCTTAGTTCCCATTTATAAGCAAGAACATATGGTATTTGAATTTGCATTACTGAGTTACTTCACTTAGAATAATAACCTCCAGTTTCATTCAAGTTATTGCAAAAACACATCATTTCATTCTTTTTTATGGCTGAGTGGTATTCCATGGTGTATATATGCCATATTTTCTTTATCCACTCATCAGTTGATGGACACTTAAGTTAGTTCCATGTCTTTGCAATTGTAAATCGTGCTGTGATAAACATATATGTGCAGGTGTCTTTTTGATATAATAATTTCTTTTCTTCCCTTCATGCTAAAAACGCTCAATAAATTCGGTATTGATGGAACGTACCTCAAAATAATAAGAGCTATTTATGACAAACCCACAGCCAATGTCATACTGAATGGGCAAAAACTGGAAAAATTCCCTTTGAAAACTGGCA
>NW_012102751.1:1955-70024 GCF_000951045.1 Mandrillus leucophaeus | reverse complement strand
CACATGTACCCTAGAACTTAAAGTATAATAATAATAATAAATAAATAAATAAATAAAATAAAATAAATAATTTCTTTTCTTTTGGGTGGATACTCAATAGTGGGATTTCTGGATCAAATGGTAGATCTACTTTTAGTTCTTTGAGAAATCTACAAACTGTTTTCCACAGAGGTTATGCTAATTTACATTCTCACCAGCAGTGTTTAATTATTCCCTTTGCACCACATCTATGTGAACATTTATTGTTTTTCAACTTTTTCTAGTGGCAATTCTGTCTAAAGTAAGGTGGTATCTCACAGTGGTTTTAATTTGCTTTTCCCTAATTATTGATGATGTGGAGATTTTTTTCATATGTTTATTGGCCATTGTATCTTATTTAAATTTTTTTTAATTTTAGGTTTAGGAGAACACGTGCAGGTTTTTTATATAGGTAAACTACATGTCACAGGGGTTTAGTGTACAGATTTTTCCATTGCCCAGGGAATAAGCATAGAACCTGCCAGGTAGTTTTTCAGTCTTCATCCTTCTTCCACCCTCCACCCTCAAGTGGGCCTTGGTGTCTGTTTCATTTTCTGTGTCTGTATGTACTTAATGTTTAGTTCCCATGTATAAGTGAGAACGTGCAGTATTTGGTTTTCTGTTCCTGTGATAGTTCACTTGTGATAATGGCCTCCACCTACATCCATATTGCTGCAAAGGAAATAATCACATTTTTATGACTGCATGGTATTCCATGGTGTATATGTACCACATTTTTAAAAATCCAGTCTACCACTGATGAGCATTTAGGTTGATTCCATGTCTTGCTTATTGTGAATAGTACTGCAATAAACATATGTGTACAGGTGTCTTTATGATAGAATAATTTGTATTCCTTTGGGTGTATACATAATGATGGCATTGTTGGGTTAAATGGTAATTGTGTTTTGAGTTCTTTGAGAAATCACCAAACTGCTTTCCCCAATGGATTTACATTCCCACCAGCAGTGTATAAAGATTTCTTTTTCTCATCAACTTCGCCAGCATCTGTTAGTTTTTGACTTTTTAGTAATAACCATTCTGAGTAGTGTGAGATGCTATCAAATACTGGGTTTGCTTTGCATTTCTCTAGTGATTAGTGATGTTCAGCATCTTTGTATATCCTTGTGGCTGCATGTAAATCTTCTGAAAAGTGTTCATGTTCTTTGCCCATTTTTTAATAAAGTTGTTTTGTGCTTGTTAAGTTCCTTATAGATTCTGGATATTGGACCTTTGATGGATGCATAGTTTGCAAAATTTGTTCCTATTCTGTAGGTTGTCTACTTACTCTGTTAATTTTTTTGTCAGAAGCTTTCAGTTTCATTAGATCCCATTTGTCAATTTTTGTTTTTGTAGCAACTGCCTTTGGCACCTTCATCATGAAATATTTGTCAGGTCCTATGTATCCAGAATGGTATTTCCTAGGTTATCTTCCAGAGTTTTTATAGTTTTAGGTATTACATTTAAGTCTTTAATTCATCTTGTGTTTATTTTTGTATATATGGTGTGAAGAAGGGGTCCAGTTTTAATCCTCTGCATATGGCTAGCCTGTTATCACAGCACCATTTATTGAGTAGTGAGTCTTTGCCCCATTGCTTGTTTTCATTGATGTCATCAGAGATCAGATGGTTGTAGGTTTGTGGCATTATTTCTGGGGTCTCTATTCTGCTCCACTGGTCTATGTGTCTGTTTTTCTACCAGTACCATACTCTTTTGTTTACTGTACCCTTGTAGTATAGTTTGAAATTGGGTAGCATGATGTCTCCAGGTTCGTTCTTTTTTCTTAGGATTACCTTAGCTATTTGGGCTTTATTTTTTGTTCCATATGGATTTTGAAATAGTTTTTTTCTAATTCTCTGAAAAATGTAATTGGTAAATTGATAGGAATAACATATTGAATCTGTAAATTTATTTGGGCAGTATGAACATTTTAACAATGTTGATCCCTCCCTTCCATGAGTGTGAAATGACTTTCCGTTTGTGTCATCTCTGATTTCTTTGAACAATGTTTTGTCATTTTCATCGTAGAGATCTTTCACCACCTTCATTAGCTGTATTCCTAGGTGTTTTATTCTTTTTGTGACTATTGTAAATGGGATTGAATTTTGATTTGGCTTTCAGCTTGGATGTTGTTGGTGTATAGGAATGTTACTAATTTTTGTATATTGAGTTTGTATCCTGAAACTTTGCTGAAGGTGTTTATTAGATCAAAGAGCTATGGGAAGAAATTATGGGGTTTTCTAGGTATAGAATAATCTAGTCTGCAAACAGGGATAGTTTCACTTTCTATTTGCATGCCTTTTATTTCTTTTCTTGCTTGATTGCTGTAACCAGGGTATCTAGTACAAAGTGGCATGGAATGAGCATCCTTGTCTTGTTTCAGTTTTTATGGTAAATGCTTCCAGCTTTTGCCCCTTTAGTATGATGTTGGCTGTGGCTTTACCATAAATGGTTCTTATTATTTTGCGGTATGTTCCTTCAATGCCTTTTTTCTTGAGGGTCTTTTTTTATAACATGAAGAGATGTTGGATTTTATCAAAAGGCTTTTCTGCACCTATTATGTGGTATTTGTTTTCAGTTCTGTTTATGTTATGAATCACATTTATTGATTTGCATATATTGAACCAACTTGCATATCAGGGATAAAGTCTACTTGATCATTGTGGATTAGGTTTTAGATGTGCTGCTGTAGTCTGTTTGCAGGATTTTGCTGAGGATTTTTATATCTATGTTCATTAAGGATGGTGAAGTTTTCTTTTTTCATTGGTCAGAGCATGTAGTTGTTATAATTTTAGTTTTTTAAAAATTTGCTGAGGATTGTTTTGTGACTAATTGTGTGGTTGATTTTAGAGTATGCCATGTGCAGATGAGAATTTATATTCTGTTGTTTTGGGGTGGAGAGTTCTGTAGATGTCTATTAGGTGCATTTGGTCAAGTGTCAAGTTGAGGTCTTGAATATATTTGTTAGCTTTCTGCCTCAGTGATCTGTCTGATATTGCTAGTGAGGTGTTAAAGTCTCCCACTGTTGTTGCATGGTTATCTAAGTTTCTTCAAAGGTCTGCGAGCACTTGCTTGCTTTATGAATATGAGTGCTCATATGTGGGGTGTGTATGTATTTAGAATAGTTAAGTCCTCTTGTGGAGGTGAATGCTTTACTATAATGTTCTATCCTTTGTTTTGTTTTTTAAATTTTGCTGGTTTAAGGTCTGTTTTGTCTGAAATTAGAATAGCAATTTCTGTTTGCTTGGTAGATAAGTTTTCCTCCTTGTACCTTGAGCCTATGGGTGTCATTGCATGTGAGATGAGTCTCTTGATAACAGCATACAATTGGATCTTGCTTCTTTATCCAACTTTCTACTCCATGCGTTTTACTTGGGGGCATTTAGTCTGTTTAAATTCAAGGTTAGTACTGATATGTGTGAATTTTATCCTGTCATCATGTTGTGGTCATTTAGAGGTACAAAATCTCTGTGGATTTTTGAGTTGCCAGAGTTCTTGTGCTTCTTTCTCATCTGTGTTGGCTGATGTTACTTCAGTCTTTGAAGTTGCTGTCCTTTGGATGTTTTGTTGTTGTTGTTGTTGTTTGCTTTTATCTACTTTGATGCCCCCTGGTGACTTGATTTTGGTATAATGTGAATTCAGTCAACTGACTTCATTTCTGGAAAATTTTTGTGGGCCAAGACTCAGCTCAGCACTACTGGGCTGTGTGCGCTAACTCTGTGGGGCTGGTATCGAGTCCCTGGCTTAGTCCTCTGGCCCCTTGAGGTTAGAA
The DNA here is from genome assembly GCF_000951045.1 of Mandrillus leucophaeus. NCBI lineage: Eukaryota > Metazoa > Chordata > Mammalia > Primates > Cercopithecidae > Mandrillus > Mandrillus leucophaeus. The sequence goes on along the minus strand of NW_012102751.1, from coordinate 66,234 downwards.
ACCTGCTGTGTTGAAGGGGCCAAGGTGTCCCCATGCCATTGGTCATAGCACTCTTATGGGTGGTGCCAGCCAAAGCAGTTTCTCAGTCTTGTGACAGTGGGATTTGTGCTCATTTGCACATGCCAGTGGAAGGGTGCACACTGATGGGCACAGGGCTGTAAGCCTCTGTTCATATGTGTACACCAGTGATACCATGGAGTGGCGGATGGGGCAACTCTTTATATCTTCCTTTGAGAAATGTTTATTCATGTCATTTGCCCACTTTTTGATAGGATTATGTTTTTTCTCACTGACTTGAGTTTCTTTTATATTCTAGATATTGGTACTTCATCAAATGCATAGTTTGCAAACATTTTTCCATGCTATGGGTTGTCTGTTTACTCTGATAATTACTAAAGATTTTAGTTTATTTAGATCTTATTTATTTATTATTGTTTTTGTTACATTGCTTTTGAGGTCTTAGTAATAAATTCTTTGCCTAGGCCAATGTCCAGAAGTTTTTCCTAGGTTTTATTCTAGAATTTCTATGCTTTAACATCTTAGATTTAAATCTTTAATGCATCTTGAGTTGATTTTTGTATATAGTGAGAGATAGGGACCCAGTTTTATTCTTCTACATGTGACTATTCAGTTTTCCCAGCATTGTTTTGTGAATAAGGTGTCTTTTCCTCAACTTATGTTATTATATGCTTTAAGATCAGTTGGTTGTAAGTATTTGACTTTAATTTTGTGTTCCATATTCTGTTCCATTAGTCTAGGTATATACTTTTATGCCAATACTGTACTTTTTTTTTTTTTTAAACTATAGCCTTGTAGTATAATTTGAAGTCAGGTCATGTGGTGGCTCCAGATTGCTTCTTTCTGCTTAGGACTGCTTTGGCTACTCAGGTTCTTTTATTGTTCTACATAAGTTTTAAGATTGTTTTTTCTCATTCTGTTATAAATGAAGTTGATATTTTTTTAGAAGTCACATTGAATCTGTAGATTGCTTTGGACAGTATGATCATTGTCATTATATTGATTCTTCTAATCCATGAGCATGGGGTGTATTTCCATTTCTTTGTATCATCTATTATTTCTTTCATCAGTGTTTTGTAGTTCTCCTTGCAGAGATGTTTCACCTCCTTGGGTAAGTATATTCCTAGGCATTTTTTAGGAGTTCTTGATGTGATTCTCAGCTTGTTCATTGTTGGTTAATAGCAGTGCTACTGATTTGTGTACAATGATTTTGTAACCTAAGACTTTACTGAATTCATTTATCACATCTAGGAGCCTTTTGAAGGAGTCTTCAGGGTTTTCTAGATACACAATTATATCACTGGAAAATAGTGATAGTTTGACTTCCTCTTTTCCAATTTAGATGCCCGTTATTTCTTTTTCTTCCCTGATTGCTCTGGCTAGGACATCTACCAGTATGTTGAATATAAGTGGTGAAAGTGAGCAGGTTTGTCTTCTTCCAGCTCTTAGGGGAAATGCTTTGAACTTTCCCCCACTCAGTGTGATGTTGGCTGTAGATTTGTCGTATATGGTTTTCATTATTTTGAGGTATATTCCTTTAATGCCTAGTTTGTTGAATGTTTTCACTCTAAAGCAAATCTGGATTTTATTGAGTGTTTTTTTTTTGTATCTGTTGAGATGATATGGCTTTGTTTTTAATTCTGCTTATGCGACAAATCACATTTATTGATATTTGAATATTGAACAATCTTAGCATCCCTGAGATGAAACCCGCTTGATCATGGTAAGTTTTTTTGATGTGCTGTTGGATTTGGGTTGCTAGTGTTTTGTTGAGGATTTTTGCATCTATTTTAATCAAGGGATATTGGTGTGTAGTTTGCTTTCTGTTCTGTTCTCTCCTGGCTTTGGTATCAGGATACTAGCTTCATAGAATGAGTTAGGGAGGATTCCCTCTTTCTCAATATTTTGAAATAGTTTAAGCAGGATTGGTACCAAATATTCTTTGAATGTGTGGTAGAATCTGGCTGTGAATCCATATGGCCCTGGGCATTTTTTTTTTGTTGGCATTTTTTTGTCTAAATTACTGATTCAATCTCACTGCTTGTTATTGTTCATTCAGGATTTCTATTTCTTCCTGATTCAAGCTAGGAGGGTTGTATGTTTCCAGGAATTTATCCATTTTTTCTAGATTTTGTAATTTGTGTTATAGATGTGTTCATTGTAGTCTCAAATGATCTTTTGTATTTCTGTGGTGTTTGTTGTAATGTCACAGTTTTCATTTCTAACAGATTATTTGAATCTTCTCTCTTCTTTTCTTGGTTAATGTAGCCAATGGTCTATTAATTTTCTTTATATTTTCGAAGAATCAATTTGTTGCTTCATTTATCTTCTGTATTGTCTTTTTAAATAAAAGTTTCTTTAGTTCTGCTCTGTTCTTTGTCATTTCTATTTTGCTATCTTTTGGTTTGGTTTGTTCTCGTTGCTCTAGGTCCATGAGGTATGGTTTTATGTTGTCAATTTGTGATCTTTCAGACAGTTCGATGCAGACATTTATCTCTATAAACTTTCCTTTTGGCACTGTTTTTGCTGTATCCCCTCAGTTTTTATCCCCTTGTTATTCATTTCAAAGAATTTTAAATTTTTACCTCAATTTCATTGTTAATGCCAAAATCATTCAGTAGCAGATTCAATTTTCATATATTATATAGTTTTGAGGGCTCTTTTTGGAATTGATTTCTAGTTTTATTTTTCTGTGGTTTGAGAAAATACTTGATATGATTTTGATTTTTAAAATTTATTGAGACTTGTTTTGATACTTATCATATGCTCTATCTTGGAGAATGTTCCATGTGCTGAAGAGAAGAGTCTATATTTTATATTTCTTGGGTAGAATGTTTTGTAAGTATCCATTTATTTTACAGTGTGATTCAGTTCAGTGTTTCTTTTTAACTTTCTGCCTCAATAATATATCTAGTGTTGATAGCGTAGTGCCAAAGTCCCCAACTATTATTATGTTGCTATCTATCTCTTTTCTTAGGTCTAGTAGTAATTGTTTTATGAATCTGGGGTCTCTAGAGTTAGATGCATATACATTTAGGATTATTTTATCTTCTTGTTGGATTGACCCTTTTCTGATTATATAATGACATTTTTTTTTCTATTTTTTTTCTGCTGTTGCTTTAAAGACTGTTTTGTTTGATATAAGAAGAGGCATCCCTGCTCACTTTTGGTTTCAATTTGTGTGGAATATCTTTTCCTACCCCTTCACCTTTTGTCTATAAGAATCCTTACATGTTAGATGTGCCTCTTGAAAACAGCATATATTTGGTTCATAACTTTTTATCTTTTCTGCCAACCTGTATCTTTTCAGTTGAGCATTCAGGCCATTTAAATTCAATGTTAATATTAAGATGTGAGATATGCTTCCAGTCAGATAGTTAATGGTTACCTAGTTCGTTTTCTTCATTGTGTTACTGCTTTTAGGCCCTATGAATTTTATGCTTTCAAGAGGTTCTATTCTGCTGCATATCAACCTATCAATTTTTTGTTTCAAGATTTAGAATTCTTTTTAGGACGTTTTATATGGCTGATCTGATAGTGACAAATTCCTTCAGTATTTTCTTGCCTGAACATGGCTTTATTTCTTTTTCATTGATAAAATGTAGTCTTTTTGTTGGTTTGTTTTTGTTTTTGTTGTTGTTGTTTTTTGAGACAGTCTTGCTCTGTCGCCCAGGTTGGAGTGCAGTGGTGTGATCTCGGCTTACTGCAAGCTCCGCCTCCCAGGTTCACACAGTTCTCCTGCTTCAGCCTCCTGAGTAGCTAGGACTACAGGCTCTTGCCACCACGCCCAGCTAATTTTTTGTATTTTTATTAGAGACAGGGTTTCACCGTGTTAGCCAGGATGTTCTCGGTCTCCTGACCTCGTTATCCACCTGCCTCGGCCTCCTAAAGTGCTGGGATTATAGGTGTGAGCCACTGTGCTTGATTAAAATGTAGTTTTGCTGAATAAAAAATTCTTGGCTGACACTAATTCTGTTTAAGAGGCTAAAGATAGGACTGCAGTCCCTTCTGGTTTGTAAAGTTTCTGCTGAGAAGTCTGATGTTAGTCTGATAGTTTTCCCCTTACAGGTTACCTGATACTTTTGTCTTGCTGCTCCTAGAATTCTTTCTTTCATATTGCCTTTAGATAGCCTGATGACTATATGTTTTGGTAATGTCCTTTTAGCAATTAATCTTCCAGGGGTTCTTTGAGCTTCTTGTATTTCTAGCAAGGCCAAGAAAGTTTTCCTTAATTACTCCCTCAAATAAGTTTTTAAAACTTTCCTGAATATATCAATCTTAACAATTTTAAATATATATGCACCTAACTCTAGAGCTCCCAGATTCATAAAATAATTACTACTAGACCTAAGCAAAAAGAGAGATAGCAAGATAATAGTAGTTGGGGACCTCAGCACTACACTGACAACACTAGTTATATTACTGAGGCAAAACTTTTTGCTTTATTTACCCTAAGTAACACCAGTGATTCTTAGGCTTGCCTATATTACATAATTCCATATTTCTTGGAGACTTTGTTCATCTCTTTTAATTCTTTTTTCTTTATTATTGTCTTACTGGATTAATTTAAAAACCTTGTCTTTGAGCTCTGAAATTCTTTCTTTTACTTGGTATAGTCTATTTTTAAAACTTTCCACTGCATTTTGTAATTCCCTAAATGTGTCTTTCATTTCTTGAAGTTCTAATTGTTTTTTCATTAAAATATCTCTTTGGAATTTTTTAATTTGTATCCTAAATTTTTAAAAAATTTCTGTACATTGATTCTTACAATGCTCTTGTATATCCTTGAGTAACTTAATAATCAACCTTTAGAATTTTTTATCTGGTATTTCAAAAATTTCATCTTGGTTTCAATACATTGCTGGAGAGTTAGTATGATATTCTGGAGATGTTATGTAACTCTGTTTTTTCGTACTGCCAGAAGTATTTTTCTGGTTCCTTCTCATTTGGGTAAACTATTTCTAATTATTTTTGAATTTATTTTTGATCTGATAGTGGTTTTTAAATTTCTTTCCCCTGTTGAGGATATGGCAATAATGTTTATAGTTTATTGCAACCTAATTTGGCTCGGGGTGCATTCAGTGGTGAAGACTCTATGAGTTTCTTGGTTACAGAGAGTTTTGTATGATGGTTTTTTCAGTCGCTGGTTGTAGTAGTGATGTGTTTGGTATGTGAGTAGGTTCGCTGTCTCCTGTGGTGTCAGAAGTGCAGAGGTCTCATGAAGCTTATGTTGTTCCCCAGTGACGTGCACTCACTCACTTATTTATTTATATTTTTCCCCAGTATTTTATGCACTAGGTTGAACAGCTTAGGCTTCAGGCCAGTTAGTGTTGTCCATGGGTAAATAAAGCAGGCTAAAGCAGGTTGGTACATGCAATATCCAATGGTGGGCAGATGTCTCCTCCATAACAAAGGTGGCCAGGGGAGCTCAAAGTACAACGCACTGAGATCTTTTCAAGGGGAAGGGAGGGTGCCACCCTAGTTCCCCTACCAGTCTCCTGACTCCTACCAGGTCAGCAGGAAAGCGATCCTCTTCCTACTTCCACACCTGACCCAGTGTTCTGGCTATTGAGATCAGACAGGTGTCTGCTTTCATCTGCAGGAACGATGGTGTTCCATGTAGAGAGGGATTGTGACTTTCCCTTTCATGCAAGACTGAACCTGGAGGGCATTCCTTCCATGGGGTTTCAGTCACCATGAAGTGTTCCAGAAAGGTTGTCTACATGTGTGCCCACACTGAGCTCCCATGGGAGAAACTCCAGTTGTGTTTGCAGTGGTGGATAAAGGTGAGAAGTAGTCCCCTTCTCCAAGACCCTTCATGAGGACCAACGCTGCTTGTCTATTGGAGTGGAGCTGTAGAATTTCCCCACTGAGCCCAGCACTGCCCCTGTCTCTCTGCTGAGAGAAACTTCTCACAAGAGAAAAGTTCTGGGACTCAGGGCCTGCATCTGGATTCTCTTGTCACTTGTGGTGCACTTCCCTTTCCCCTAGGACTAGAAATCCCTGAGGGCCACATTACTGTGAATGCTGCTGCTGCTCTGGGTCTAGCCACCCAGCGGGGCTGCCACACTCCAGGCTGGTGATGAGGAATGTCTGCAAGGGATCCAGTGACGTGACCTATCCTCAAATCTTCTAGCAGCAGGTACCAGCACTAGCTCTGATGGGGGAGCAGGGGAGTGACATAGACTCTGTGAGATTCCTTGCTTATAAATAGCCTTAGTGTGCTGGCTTTCTCAAATGCCAGTTGCAGTAGCAACAAACTGGCCATATGGACAGACTCAAGACCTCCTGGTTAGCCAGAGTGATGCAGGCAATGGTGATAGCTGAGATCATGCAAAAGCTTTGTCCTTTATGGGCACTGTGTTATTCTGCCTACAGATCTTGTAATAGACTGTCTCAGTTGGGCTCCAGCCAGAGGGTCGCACTTGCAAAGTAGCACCCGTTCCAGTGGTAGCAGTGGGATTTGTGCTTGTCTTATGTTTCCTTGAGGAGGTACTCTGGTGTCTCAGTCAATGGTAAAGGCCATGGAGCTCCCTAAAATTTCTGTCCTTTGTGTTAAGTTACCAAGGTAGGTGGAGAGGCAAAGCCAGGTGAGGCCTGGGCCAGGTAAGTCCATGCAGTGGCTCCTTTCATGCAGGCACAAGCAGCTGCCTCAATGGGGATCAGAGTGCAGCTCTCTGACCCCTGGGGTAATGTTCCAGGGAGGAGCGCAGCTACCTCCATTGTACAAAAGAATTTTTGGGGTTAGTGGGGAGTAGCAGGTGGCAGTATGCCCCATCCAGCTCCCTTGTAGCTGGTAAGGCAGGTCTGACAGCCACAACATTCCACTAGCAGCAGCTAGCTGGATTCCAAGCAGTCTGTGCTCAGAACTCAAAACTGCCCAAGGCAGAAACCTTGGCTTTCAGGCCACACCCCTCCTGGTCTGCCCATGAAGCAGGGGCATCCACCTCCTGTGCCTGTGGCTGTAGCATACTTCCCTCTTGCACATTGGATCTGGCTAAGGGGGTTCATCTTCACTCAAGATTATACTGGAAATCCTAATTAAGAACTTCTCTGAACCTGTGACTGCTGCCTGAGTTAGCTGGCTGGCTTCTGTAGTTCCCTGTAAGGTAGGATCAGGATGGGCTTCCCTCTGTCCCACTGCAGTCTGAGAGTAGATGCAGAGAATGTGCTGATGCCACTCTGAAGCAGGATATTTCCCTGACCCCTTCACAGGACTTGTGAAGGGGGTGCTGCCTTTACAAGTACTCTCAACTCTTCACATGAGGAAGCATGTGAGTGAATGAGGTGGGAACTGGAGTACGTAAGTGCTGGAGTACATAAGTACATAAGCTGGCCACTCCAGCACCAGCAACGGTGAACTCCGCTTACTCAGATCCACTGTGCTCCACCACTTGTGGGAGGGAGTATGCAGGTGAGTGGGTGCAGGAGCTCGGGTGCCAGCTGTATATACCTCCATGCCAGCCCTGTGGCAGCATCTGGGGGGAGATGCCCCCTGAAGCCCCAGAGGACGTGTTATAGTGCTCCTTTAGCTTGGCTACCTGCAGACAGCTTAAGTGTTAACAGTTCAGTGGACCCTCTACCTTTTCATGTGAGGCAGCTGCCTTCCACCAGCAAGGGCAGAGGGTCAGTATGACAGCCTTTTGCATCTGCACTCATGGTTCCCCAGTTCTCGTCTGGCATCCAGGAGAAATGAGGTTGCACAAACAAATCAAAGGATGGTAAATGTGGGAGACTTTTTTGCCGATAGAGGTGGCTTTCAGTGGAAAGAGGAACTTAAAGGGAGATGTGTTGGGAAGATAATCTTCCCCTGAGGTTTGACTGTCTCTGGCCGGATTCTTCTCTGAAGTTATGCCTTTAACCTGTCTCTCTGAAGTTAAGCCACTTCTCGCCAACGTCCAGCCATAGTCTGTGACGTCCAGCTGCTTCTCCTCTCTGCTGGCTGAGCCTGGGTTTCTTAAGGGCACAGGATGAGGGTGCAGAGCCGACAATGGGTAGTTTTGGAAAAGGTAACATTTGAGCAGGAAAACAGGAATGTAAGGTCCCACTTTGGGTGGTGGTTTCAGGCCTTTTGGCTTGAGGGTGGGGCCCTCACCAGGGACCTTTTCTGTCCAGAATTTCCTTGTCTCCTGGTCCTGTCAACTCCTTCTCATATAGTCCCCACTACTCACTAAATCAGCTCCTGCATGGGGTAGGGTTAAAGCATTCTCCTGAAGGCATGGATGATCCATTTTTTCAGTGGGAGTGTATATCCCAGAGGCCGTCTCTCCCCCTCTTACACTCTTGGGGCTTAGAGTTTTCTGCCTGGCTCACAGTGTAAGTTGGAGCCTTCTACTTCTTTCAAAGGGTCTGTGGTTTCTTTCAGTTTTCCTGTTAAGTTCCTGTGTTGCTTCTTGGAAAAAATGTTCACAACATGAGTCTCTATATATTATTTTGTCTTTCCAAGTGGGAGAGGCATGCTAACGATGCCTTCAATCTACCATCTTGGAAAAAAAAAATTCTATCACCTAGAATTATGGCAGGAGAAAATACCTCTGATTCAGTGTCCAAGTTTTTGATAAAGGTGAGATAGTTATCAGTCAAGTAGAAGCTGGTACGTGTAGATGGAATCATCAAAAATATGTATTCCATTTTACAATATTCCACTTTATGGAAGTGAAAAAGCAATGGTGTGAAAGTGATAATCCTGAGAAAATAGATGGTTGATTTTTCCATCCTACCAAAGCCTAAATGTGTTATTTGTGCTCTAGCAAAATGGGCAGCCCTTCTCTAAAGTTAATTGAAAGTGAAATGGTGTCATCAAGGGAGAGCCATGTATAAGTCAAAGTAAGAAAATATAGAAGATATCTGTAAAAAAGGTGACAATAGCAAATGTGTTTGTTAATCAGTTTACTTTTTTTTTTAAACAGAGTCTTACTCTGTCACCCAGGCTAGAGTACAGTGATGCAATCTTGGCTCACTGCAACTTCTGCCTCCTGGGTTCAAGTGATTCTCGTATCTCAGCCTCTTCAGTATCTGGGATTACAGGAATGCACCAGCACACCTGGCTAATTTTTGTAGTTTCAGTAGAGATTGGGCTTCATCATGTTGGTCAGGCTGGTCTCGAACTCCTGACCTAAGGTGATACACCCACGTCGGCCTCCCAAAGTGCTGGTATTATAGGCATGAGCCCTCTGCCCAGCTGTTAATCAACTGACATTAATCAGAATGTAGTGCTCCACTCCCATGAATGATATAACATAGTAGATATTATTATTACAGTAATAGATAAGCTGAGTTATCTCCCAATTATTGTATTGACTTGAGTTTTGTGATATCCAACAGATTCTCTGGGACCTGGAAAATTGTGGGTCCTGATGGAAAACTGCGGACAAGTTTTACCTCAGGATATAGCAAACGGATTTCTTAGTTTTGTGAATCCAGGATCACTTTCTTATTTGTGAAATTATAAGTGAGGCTAAATCATTGGACCTATGGCCAGTCCTTCTTTTAAGAATAATTTACACAGACTTAGTCTTACCAAAAAATAGCTTAAAACGTGGACTATTTTTCATTCTGTATCTGAGCAGAGAGATGGTGAGAGACAGACACTTATATCAGGTAGCCTGGAAGGAAGACATTCATAATATTCAGATGGGATCAGTTCCAGTGGTGGGTGTCAGTGAACCTGCCAGCCTGCTGAGTCTGAAGTAATTGTTGCTTGCCTAAGGCTTTCCTGGTTCTTTGGGTGATGGATATTGACAGGTAGGAAGAGGCTTGTAAAGGATTTTCTTCCTGACTTACAGAGATCCCACATGATGCCTGTGTGTTTCTAAGTGTGTTTCATGGGGGTGATGTATTTCCACTTTACAACCTGCTTACTTTGTGTTCACAATTGTGTCACCATCTCCCCAAAGATCAGTGTATCTGAGGCAATGAGAGAGGACTGATGCTTTGCTGTGAGTAGGCTGCTTATAAATGATTGTTTAGAGTCAAAGTAGAACACAAATGAGTGCTTTCAAGAGCCAGGGATGAGCAATGTCTGCAGGGACACAGTTCCTTCAAATCTGCTTTAACTCATGCCAGAGGAGAACTGAACTGGAGACTAACACAGGCAGGCTTCTTTGACAAAACATAGTTTTCCCTCTTTAGTTACTGACGCAATTTAGGTAAAACACAGATTCCTTTTCTAAATGTTCAGCAGAAAATCCAATTTGTTGTATCTGTGAATATTTTAATGAAGCCCAAATAATCTCATATTTAAAGGTGATCTAATAAGACTAAAAATAAAACCTAAATGGTATATACTGTTGTATTTTTGATGAGTCAGACCAGGTTTTTAGAATTAGAAGAGGAAAGGTATAGGGGATGGGAGGAAAGTAGTGCATCTAGGGTCTGGTTACCAGAACGAATAGGTTTTAAAAACTCTTAGCAATCAATTATAGGATGTTGAATGGAAAATATTAAGTTATTATTTCAATAAGGTTATTGAACTGTTTAAAAATACTAGGATTATAAGGAATAAAAAATGTGATCCAGATATACAGGGAATTCAATCTATTTGATGATACAAATATGTCTAAACAGTATCATCTGCATCATTTTGGGAAAATATAATCACATGTTTGTAATTTTTTCCAATTTATTATGCAAGCCCTCATGAGCTTGTAGTCTTTCTGATTTTTCAACCATCTTGAAGTTTATATTGGCAAAAAAGGTATGTCTGAATTATGAAATCTGATTGTGTTTTTTGGTTGCTAAAATGTGATGTCATCATTAAACACTGTTTCTTCACAGTTGGATGAATACTTGTCCATACCTTTGTGATGCCTCACTGAAACGGAATTCTGAACAGGCTGTGGCAATGCACCCATCCTTAGAATTCAAGATGAGAGAACTTTGTTCATCTTCAAGCTTAGCCACTATTTTCTAGCTGACTGGGTCAACTTCATGTGCTCATGGAACTGGCCTTCTTCCATGAAATGCTTGGCTGTTGTGCTGAGCCTTAGTTAAGTAGCATAGAGTCCTCGTTCCCTTATGGTGCCTAATGAGAATTTGAATCAGAAATTAGTGGAGTCACTTTGTCCAACTAAATTACCATAATTGTGACTCTTCTGGAAAAGTAATTGAGTTCTCAGGTAGTTCCTTCTCAACAGGCACCTTTATTTCCTTGCATAAACTTTCTTACCCACTTCCCAATAAATTATGCCAATGTCACAGTGAAGGGCAGCATTCAATATTTATGGGTGTTTCCTACCTGCCTTGTATTTGTGCTGAAGTAGAATGGTAATATAATAATGAAATGTACTGCTAAGTGATTTTTCGTCTCTATTGTGTATCTAGAATTAGCTGACTTAAAAAATTCACTTTTATTTAGCACTGGGTAGCAAGGATAATTTCTCAAGATGCTAATTTTTACTTTGTTCTTGCTGCTTTATAGTTTCTCACACATCTCAAGAAGGTGTCATGGCTCTTTTGTAGTATTTCCTCCCTATTGGTTTTGATTTAGCTAATTAGAATGTATTTGAATGTCCTAGACAGGGGAAAAGATAGATGTGAGTATTAGATTTTAGGGATAGACCTGAGTAAAAGTGAAATACCTGAAAAATCTCTAAGACTAAGAATAAGGATGAGGATGACAGAAACTATGGGCTTTTTGTTGGGGATCCACTTAGGGCAGACAACTTGGCTCCATTTACATGTAGGTTACTAGATGAAGAATTTCTCACCATGTTGGAGACATGGAATACTAACCATCCTGAAATTGGAAGTGTGGGTCTCAGCTCAACTGGGAAGTTCTGGAGCTGGACTCCCTTTCTGGAGAAATCCAGCCTAGGCAATTAGCGTGTTGGCAGAGATAAGTATGGTCGAATGACTACAGAACTCTTCCACAAATGATTTCTTGCTAAAATGCCAAGACCTTCCTTTATAATCCTGAGGAAACCTCAACAATGATTGAGAACGAATGTGCTACTACCCTTGTGCTGTGGTATTTATGGGTCTGTCAGTATTCATCTGTTGGAAACTTAATCGCCAGTGCAACAGTGTAGAGAGGTGTAACCTTTAAGAGGTGATAAGGCAGAGTCCTTTATGAATAGATTAATGCCATTATTACAGAAGTGGATTAGTTTCTGTGGGAGTGGGTTCTTAATAAGAGAAAGAGATTGGCCCTCTATTGCCCTCTCTTGCACACTCTTTTCCTCTCTCATTTTCTGCCATGGGATGATGCAGTAAGAAAGCCCTCATAAGATGTTAGCACCTTGGTATTGAACTTCCCAGCCTGTAGAATTGTAAGAAATTAATTTTTCTTTTTATAAACTACCCAGTCTGTTGTAATCTGTTGTAGCAACACAAAACTAAGATGCCTGGTCAAAGGTGGACTTGAAGAAAATTGAACATCATTTAAAACATAATTGATTTTTTGGCATCTATTAATAGGTACTCTGCATTTAAGACCATATTTGTTCCTTATTGAAGATAAACTTTTGTCAGGGAAGTTTTACAAAGGAATGATAGTTTAGGTAAATCTTTTTTTTTTTTTTTTTTTTAAATGATAGAGTCTCGCTCTGTTGCCCAGGCTGGAGTGCAGTGGCGTGATGTGGGCTCACAGCAAGCTCCGCCTCCTGGGTTCACGCTGTTCTCCTGCCTCAGCCTCCCTAGTAGATGGGACTACAGGCACCTGCCACCACACCTGGCTATATATATATATATATTTTTGTATTTTTAGCAGAGATGGGGTTTCACTGTAAACAGGATGATCTCAATCTCCTGACCTTGTAATCTGCCTACCTCGGCCTCCCAAAGTGCTGGGATTACAGGCATGAGCCACTGTGCCCTGCCAGGTAAATCTTGATGGATGAGTGGAATTTCATTAAGTAGAGAAGCGGATATAGAGGTTTCTAGGAAGAGGAATTATTTTAAGGGAGGGTGTAGAGACACAGCATCTCAAAGCATAGCATATTAGGAAAGAGTAAGCAATCTAGAGTAACCCTGCAGGTTGCAAAGTAAGAAGGCTGTGTAAAAATACTAGAAGGTAGGTTGAGCTTCCTTGTGAGAGACCTAGAATGTCTTTGTCTAAAGAGAATGAGTTTTTCAGTAGGTAAGTCATAAGCCCCATTCAAATATTCATTACTTATCTATTCATTTAAAATTTATTAAGTACTATGCACTCTTCTGGGTACTTGGAATTTGGTAGAGAAACAAAGCTCCTGCTAACATTCCAAAGAGGACAGAAAGCTATGAAAACATTATCAAATGGATAATATAATGTTAGAGAGTGATAAGTGCTAGAAGCCAAAGTGAAGTGGGGCAAGGGCACAGGGAATTATGAGGAGTGTTTTATTACAGGGATCCCTAACCCATCTCTGGCCTGTTAGGAACCGGATGGCACAGCAGAAGGTGAGCAGTGGGTGAGTGAGCATTACCACCTGAACTCTGCCTCCTGCCAGATCAGCAGTGACATTAGATTCTCATAGGAGCATGAACCCTATTGTGAACTGCACTGTGAGTTCACAATCTAGGTTGCATGCTCCTTATGAGAATTTAATTAATGACTGGTAATCAGAGTGGATCAGTTCCATCCCAAAACCATGCCCTCCACCCCCACCCCCAGGAAAAATTATCTTCCATGAAACCTGGTGCCAAAAAAATTAGGGACTGCTGTTTTAGTGGATAGGAGAGCTAAGGGAAATCTCTCTGGAGAGAAATGAGGGATAGAAATACTTGATATAAGAAGAGTTTAGACAGAGGGAGCAGCAAATGCAAAGCTACTGAAGTAGGAGTATGGTTGGTATTCCCCAGCAATGGCAAGGAGCAGGTGGTAGGGGATGATGTCAGAGAGAACCAAGCTTGTAAGACGATTGAAAACATTTTGAATTCTATTTTAAATAGGTTGGGAAATATTGCAGGGCTTTGAGAAAGGCTGTGGCCTTATGAGCTTCATCCCTTTAAAGGATAACCCCATTTACTGTGAAGAGAACTGATTGTAGGAGGGGCAAAAGTGAAAGCAAGGAGAGGGATTGGGATACCATTGTGGTATTTCAGGCCAAAGAGGAGGTAGCAGTGTAGAAAGTGGAGTAGAAAAAAGGCTCACAGGCAGGTTTGGGACCAGAAAGTAAAGAGCCTTTTTAATAATACTGACAAATAGAGTTTATTCTGCAATCCACTTTTATTATAAGCAATGGGACCCAACTGGTCCAAGAGAACAATTAAGTTAAAGTGCTGCTGGTTCTTTCCTATCAGAATTTTCACTCAGCCTTCATCCCTATGACTTGAGCAGTCCTACCTGGAGATGTGGTCAGAGGTATACTCAGTGTTCAGTTGTGAGCAACGCATAATAACATCTTTTCTCCTAGGTGGCCCCACTGTATAGCTACATTAACGCGTTAACCCTCTCAAATCTTGTTAGAAGTAGATAGGTTAAAAACATAAAAAAAGAGAGCAGAGTTATAAAGGTATTTTTTGTAGGATACAGATGATGTGCTTTTAGCTTCAGAAAATAAAATAAAAAAACAATTTTTTTTTTTTTTGAGACAGAGTTTTGTTCTTGCTGCCTAGACTGGAGTGCAATGGCACAATCTGGGCACACAGCAACCTTCGCCTCCCGGGTTCAAGCAATTCTTCTGCCTCAGTCTCCTGAGTAGCTAGGATTACAGGCATGCACTATCATGCCCAGCTAATTTTTTTTGTATTTTTATTAGAGACGGGGTTTCTCCATGTTGGTCAGGCTGGTCTCGAGTTCCAGACCTCAGGTGATCTGTCCACCTCGGCCTCCCAAAGTGCTAGGATTAAAGGCATGAGCCATGGCGTTGGAACAGAAAACAATTTTTAAAAGAGGCGAGTATACCGCTAAATCTATTTACTAAAGCTAAATTCCCAAGTATATTAGCTAATACAATTAAACTAAATAGATGAAATTATATAGTTCAACTCAGAATAATTTTCATGGATAATGCTACATTTCTTACTATTCCTAATAATGTTGCCAATTAGAGATTTAATAGACAATAGTAGACTTAGATAGCAGTTAGTGAAGGTGTTCAAAAGGTATCATGTAACACGATGGATAGTCGGTTGGAGAAGAGTGATGAACACAGAGAGACTATAGGAGGCTTTTAGAAATTCAGACAGACTGGATTGAGAGCTTGGAGGGAAACAGATTTTGAGGAATACTTCAGAGCTTGACTGGAGTGTGGGTCATAGTCTCTCCGGTCAAGGTGTTGAGTTTGAATCCTGGCTTTAACTGTTTCTAGCTATGGGACTTGGTAAATTAGTTGAGGTTGCCATGCCTCAGTTTCCTCATCAGGGTTAAGAGTGCTTATCTCGTAGGATCTTTACCAGGATTGAATTAGATTTTTCTACATAGAGTTCTTAATGCAGAGAGTGACACATAAGTATTTAATATAGTTTACCTATATTATTGAACTGAGCAGAATTTAGAGACTAGATGCAGAGTGTAAAGATACGGAAGGAATACAAAAAAATAGCCTCCAGTGTCTTATTTGGTTCTCTTGGTAGATGTTTCATCATACCTGATTCTATCAGCAATACATCTTTAAAAAATTAAAAATGGAGTTTGTTTCAAACATGTTTACATTTAGACACAGTACTTGTTACATCTATCTAGAGTTCAGTTATTTTTACTGTTGTATTGCATTTTATGGGTAAATCACGATATATTTATCAATCAGGATGGATAGACATTTGGGTTATTTCATTATGAACAATGTTGCTATACACATTGTTGTACATGTAGTTTGGTGCATGTATGCATTAAGTTTGGTCGAGTATATACCTAGGAGTTTTTGTCAAGAGTTCCCCATGCAGGCCCTGTAAAGATCATCTCACTCTTCTGGTCCTCTGACTTTGCCTCCTCTTCCACTTTTGAACTTTAATGTGAGTGCTTTTTACTGGTAAATTCTATACTAGAACCATAGTGGGGAGGGGATTCTCAAAAATGTAGTCCTTGACTTCTCTTTTTGTGATACAGAAGAGAACTTAAAAGTGAGTACAGATAGTGCTTAATTGACAACAGAGTATAAAATAAACTTTTTGTATGTGTCTAATGGTCATGTGGATATTGCATTTTGTGTTGTATCTATTAAATTATCATGCCCATTTTTTTATTGGTTTGTAAACCTTTTTTATCTTAAGTGTTTAAATATTCAAGATATGAGCATTTTATCAGTGATAAGTTTTGCAAATAACTTGCACTGCTCTGGTTTGCCTTTCCTCTCTTAAAGATTTCTTTTGATGAACAGAAGTTCTTAATTTTAATATAATGCCTTTTATTAATTTTTTCCATTATTGTTAGTATTCATCATTTCCAACTTTTTGGAAAATTCTTTTAGGTATGTCTCTTATAAATAGTATTTTGTTATTCTACATTTCTCCCCCCTGCCCAGTTAGTTACATATTTTTTATGCTGTTTTACAAATATTATTGTGGTTGCTCCAGGACAAAATACCTCCTTGACTTACCAATGACTATTCTAAATTGTACTCTTACCCCTTCCTTGAGAGTGCAAAAGTCCTGAAATGCTTTAGCATCATTACCCCTCTGTTCAAGTTATGGGCTATAAACATCAAGTATTGAAATTCTCTGTAAATTTAAAAAAAAACAGAAAACATAATTACTATTATTTAATTCCATAAATATTATTGGTATTTATTTTATTCTCCTTTTCCTTGTTCTTCATTTGCACCTGCATCTTATTTCAACTAACATTAGTTTTCTTCTTCCTGAAGAATCACCTTTAATATTTCATTTATTGTGGCCTACTGATAATGAATGCTGTCAGGGTTTCTTTATCGGAAAATGTCTCTGTTTTAGTTTTCATTTTTGAAAGGTATTTTTCTTGGTATAGAATTAATATCTGTATTTATTTCCTCCTAGCAACTTGAAGTTATTTTATTATGTTCTGGCATCCACTGTTTTTGTTGAGAAGCTAGCTGTAAGTCTGATTGACTCTCCTTTGAAAGTAATATATCTTTTCTGTGCCTGCTTTTAAAATTTTTGGTTTTTGCTTTTCAGTCACTTTACCACAGTGTGCCTAGGATTGTTTGTATTTATACTTCTTGGTGAGGATGGCACATCTTGAAATTTATAGATTGAACTCCAATATATTGTGATTCTAACCCTATGAGTTTGTAGAAATTTTAACTTAGAGTCAATTGAAAGCTCTGCTCAGCTGCTCAGCCTCTCACCTCCCTCTTCTGAAATGGTCATGTACCTCCAGGAGAAAAGTAGCACCAAAGTTCATCTCACTGAATTTCTTTTAACCTCCATGTCTTTCCCTGTAGTTCTTGACTACCTTGTTATCTTTCTGAAAGGAATAAGAAATATAATCAATGTAGTTTATTAAAAATGAAGTATGGTGTTTTGAAATGAATTGTATTTGCTCTTTGAGAAAGAAGAACAGAAATAAATCATAAGCTATTTTTCTTTCAACTGGATGCATGGTATAAGACATAATATCTTTGTTTCAAATTATAGCTTTAAATGTATGAATAGGTTATACCTGAGAAAAATTATCCTGAACACAAATAATTATCTCATTCTGAATTTCTGTCTGCATTCTTTCTAAGTAAGATTAAGTATATCACAGACCTGCTAATGAGTCCCAGTACAACTTTTCAGTGTAAGTATTTTTCCTAGTAGCTTACAGAAATAATGTCCACTCTTACTTTGATATTAAACTCAGATTTTTAGTTAAATCAAACTTGGTATATTAAAAGAAAGTAATTTAAATACTTATTTTAAAAACATCTTTTGTAAATTGTATTCTTTTTTGAATCTTTGGAAGTTTACTTCTCATGTGTAGTTTACATTCATTAGCCATGAATAACCTTCATTTATAATATTTTGTTTTAAAATGAATAAAGTTATATTTCTAAGTATATCATCAGGGGACTTCAGTACCTCTCCCTCCAGTGAAGTGTGGTCATATAGGGCTGTATCTGCCATTTGGTGCTTCTGTTTCAATATTAACATTTGAGGATAATTTCCATTCCATTATGCCTTACCAACAAATTAGAATAAAATTGTTCATGGTAAAATAGGAGTCAAATATAATCTAAGGATTAATGATATGTATCCCTGTATTAAAATGGCCTACAACAAATACTGTATCTGGCTGAACTTGACATTGTGAGAAAAGATTATATTTTTGACATTTATTCTTACTTTAGAGTCACTTCATATAAGTCCACAAAATATTAAGTGCTTAATATTTTCTAAACTTGTTTTTCCTTCAAAGTAAGTAAAACATTTGGCAGATTTATTGAACTGTTGATGCAGTGTGATGCCTCAGGGAAGCTAAAACATTTTCACTAAAATGCTTAAAATAATGACAGTTCATATCCTTAGTCAGGCCTGGGAATGCATGTCAGGTGAGAATCATGAAAAAAGCCATGAGAATGGTGCAGACTAAAGGACTGAAAAATAGAAAACTTAAGATTAGACAACCACGGGAATAAAACATTGATCTTTAACTGTTTACCATCTGAGTAAAACTATTTTTCCTCATGTATTTTTTTTCTATTTTGCAAACAAAAGGAACTAAACAATTAAAATTTTATTTGACATATTTTATACTCAGACTCCTTGTGAAAGGTTCTAAGCAGAGTTAATAAAATGATTTTGGAGTTTGTATAGTTTTTAAGTTACATTGCAAAATTCACTTTCACCTATGATATTGTGGTATATTTAGAGAAACAGTATCTGACTCATGAGTTACTGTTTCAAAAATTGTGTTTATAAATGAACTGTTTGGAGTTTGGAACTGATTTCAGGTAGAGTTAAGTTCTATATCTTGCATGTGTCTCTTTAGTATTGGAATTTACTAGTTGAAATATCCGCTTTTTTCCCTGGAATATGAGAGAGTTAAGGGCACTACTCATGTTCTTGTTCATTCATCAAAAATGCTGTACATAGCAATCAGTTGGTGTTCAATAAACAATGAATAAATTAACTACAAAATAAGTTGTGTTTGTAGGCCAGGCCATAATAATCTATGACAGCACTCTAAACACCAATGGCATTGATCACTTGGTCCAGAAAGCATAGAACTCTTCAAAGAGGACAAAGAGGAAAAATTATGTAGAGGAACTTTGTCTTGCTTCCCTGGGGACAGGGCCAGTATGAAAGGTTATCTCGAAATACCTGATGCAAATCTTTGCAATCACCAGCATCTCCTCTATGTTCCTCCCTGGTACCTGGGTAGCATATTTGTATTTCTAGTTAAAATTTACTCGATATAGCTTTCTGAGACCTTCAGGTTGTGTCAAACTTAAGGCAAGATTGCAAAGCATCAAGTATGCAAATACTTTCATTTTGGACTTCAAAGTTGTGCTGTCTTAACATTTATACGAGAGAATCAACAGCATAATAAAATTTATTGTCAGTTATGTTTAAAACAAATTATTAATCTAAAAATGCAAATATGAGTTCAAGCTGTATAAACAACTTTAGATGACAATATATAGACAATAAATTATGGAGTGAAATTTATTTCTTAAAAATGTAAATGAACCCATCTGGAAAATATGATAAAATGCTAGTAATTCAATAAGAGAAAGGAATCTGGAAAGCAGTAATGACAGAGAGTCTTCTAGATGAATAATCATTGGTACTGGATAAAAAATTAAAAGTAAGCATTTGACTTTGAGGGTTGGTAAAGTACATCTTTTGGGATGCCTATAACAGTCCGAATATGTTAAAGCCCACAGGTACAGGTCCTTCTCTTATGATTACATGGGTATAGTTTCAATTTCAGCCACTCCTACTGAGAAAGTTTCAGTCAGTGGAAGGGAATGTTGATGAACTTGAAGGAGGTAACAGGAATAATTATGTCTCTAGAAAAACCCACTTTGGAGGAAATGTTCAGATAATAATACAGCTTAAATTGTATAAGTCAGATCAATGAGAAATTATGGCCCTCCTTATATGAAGATAGTCTATAAACAATAGCAGCAGTGGCAATAACAATAATAAAAAGTTTAAGTGTTTTTAAGAGTCATATGAAAATAGAAGCAGGAATTACCTAACAGAAATATAGTACTTGATATCATTAAGAAATATTATAAAGCAGTTTATTGGTAAAACTGTGCACTTGCCTGGGAGCACTGTAGAATTTTCTTTACTGAAATATATAAGTAAAAGTTAATTTAGAATAACAATGTGAAACTCTTCTCCAAAAACATCTTAACATACTTGTAACTTTTTACTTTGTCTTGTGTTGAAGTATCTTGATCATCAGTAATTTGTGCTAGTAATGGATCGATTTAATTTTTATACTTTTTCTTGGAATGCCTTTATTTATAATTAGCTAATCATCCTTTAAATAAGCTGACTTTATTTTAGCAAAAACCATTAAGGAAGGTTGTTATTTACATCATTAATTTCTCTCCAGAACTTCTAATTTTATTACTGGAGGCATAGCTGGAAACTGTAATTAGAAAAAACATCATTCAAATTGCAGTGTCATTTCTTCTTTTTTTAAATCCAGGTGTGCTAAAACCATATTAATAAGTACCCTTCCAAAGAGAATACTTATAAAACCAGTTCAAATCATTATTAACTAGATCAATTAACTAGATCAAATCTAGTTCAAACTAGATCAAAGTATTAACTAGATCAATCAACCTTAATATTTATACATTTAATACTCATAATTTTTCTGTATAATATTAGATATACAGAATAAACATATTACTAACATAAATTTTTCTCTCAGTCCTTAGTGTTATTAGAAAGTAAATAAAGTGTTAAAAGCTCTTAGAAAATTTCAGTTAATTTGCTTCAAAAGGGCAAAGTTTGATAAATTATTCTCCCTTATTGTCTATTTGGATTCACATATTTTCAAATGCCCCAGCTGGTCATCTTTTCTCTTACTCAAATGAATGATCAAATGTACTGATGTTTTCCACCTTTCATAGTCTGACAAATTTTAAGTAGTGCTATGTTTTTCCCTTTAAGTGATATGATTATTTTGAGATATTTCTAAGTTAATCCCTTAGTTTTCTAAGTTTATTGTGAAAAATACATATCAAGGTTAATGTTTCTTTTTACATCTCAGTATTTTTCTTCTCTCATCCTGTGATATAAGGATTATTATTCAAGCAAAAAGGATTAATTGATTACCAAAAAAGGTTGACATTTTATAGTGTGTAGCATGATAACTCATAACTATGATTAAAAAGCATTCATTCTAATTCTATATGTAATGTAGCTCTGTAAATGCAATTGCTTTTATCATTGTTATGAATTATCATGTTGCACTCCACAAAGCGACAACCTTTCTTTGCTAATCTATTAACTCTTCTTGCTTGAATAATAAGATTTCTTATATCAGGCATCTTAGTTCTTAGACAAGAAAGTCATTTCTTTATAAGAAGAGAGCATGGTGGGTTTCTCTACTTAATAGTTTTGTGAAAAGTCTCCAGTTTGAGTTCTGAAGGTTATCTTTTATTCTATACTTACTATAATTATCAGCAATTATCTATTCAACATATGTGAAAGGTGCTTGTTTTCAAATAGTTGCATATTTTGAAACGAATGAGGAAATACATTCATAATGAAAATATTAGAAACCTTTAATTTTTAAAATGAGTTCATCTTCTGTTCATTTCAGTTATAAAGGGGAAACTCTAATTCTAACAGAAAAGCAGAATTACTGAAATCGTATTTAAACACACAATGACTTAGTTATAAATGTCTTAAGGGGGATATGACAATTAAAAATCAAACTTAATTTTGGGATGTTATGCCACAGTGTCGTTTAACACAAGAGAAGTTCCTGGTTTGAAGATCTGAGAGATGATAATTTGAGGCTAGTTAAAACATCTGCCCATCAGAAGTGTCAAATATTTGAACTATATAATGTATTATTAGAGCCTGGTTCTGCATGTATGTGAGTAGATTTCAATATCATGGATTAGGTTTTCATATGTCACATTTTACTTGTGATTTTTCCACTTATGATACAAACACTTTGAGGGCAGTGGTCAGATTATAGAGTTTTTTCCCACCCACAGCTTACAGTTCTTTGCACATAGTAGGGGAGGAATAACTGATGTATTCACAAACATGAATATTCTTAATAAAAACAAAAAATGATAAAGTACTTTCTCAAAGAAATGTCAGCTACACAGCACTATTTTGAGAAAACGTAGTGTGGAAAAAAGGAAAAAAGAAAGAAAGAAGAGAAGATTTAATGAGATATTTCCTGTCAGGCTCTGTGCTTATAGAAAACACAGTAACAAAGATCAAAGAGCCTGCCATAATCATGCTGTTCATCACTGACAGAAATAGAATGAAAATGTGTCCATTATAGTGATGATTTTTCAGTCTTAGAGTGTTTTGGAACTGATTGGGTGTCGTTTCATACTTGGAACTTAAGTTGGAAAAGATTCTAGAGGAGGTTTAAAAAATAGTCTAGCAACCCATCAGGATTTTCCTAGACTCGTTGAAAGATAAGAATTTTGAACTTGAATTCACATGCTGTGAATATTGGCATTCATTTCCTATGACATTCTTGGTTAGTTTTTTAAAAAACTGTGTTTCTGGGGATTAGGTTTGGCTGTGTTTACAGAGAGAGGGATAATAGCACATAAAGAATTAAACATGAAATTATAAAACACATTTATCCAGAGCTCATTTCAATGATATCAATGTGGTAAAACCAGCATTCTGGAACCCAGCCTTTTTTTCATAATGTAAGAGAGACTAACCAGGTAGGGCCCATTTTATTGTATTCCAGTGGCAAAATGAAGCAGTGAGAAGTGGCAATTATTCAGGCCATTTAATAGGACATTTCTGTCCCTTTTATATTGACTTTGTAAGGTCAGACCTTCTGAGGTTGAATTTGCCACTTTCCCCAAGGGAATACTTATCTTAGAAAGTGATATTTTTTTCTGTGAAATACAATTCTGTATTATTATGGGAGAACCTTTTTACTCCTTTCTCCTTTCAAAGAGTCTCCATTATTGTTCACTTTTGGCTTCTGTTTGCCCAACTTCCCTTGGTATTAGGAAGAGGGAGGTGTGCCTGCATATGTAGCTAGCTTGCCCCTCTCTCTTTCTACCCTCTGGCATCTAGCTCCCTTCAGGGAGCACAAGGTCTGATTTGTTCTTGGGCATGTAGCAAATGTGGTAGCCATAGCCCTGAACTTTTAAGAAGATCCTACTATTTACAGGTTTGCTGTGATCAGCTTTGTAAATATGCCTAATTTTGAGGATTATTAGGAAGCCTGTAGTTTCCCTAACTAAGCTTTGTTTACAAAGATCTATCAGGCTGTCAGATGGCAAGGCTGGCGTTTTTGATGACCTGACTCCTTTGTCTCAGTTATTTCAGGTCTTGGGTAGAAAAGTAGAAGTCTTATTTATTGGTCCTCTAAAAATCCTAAGAGGTATGAAATTTTTAACCTTTACTAATATAGACTTGAGCTTTAAAGAATACATAAAAATTAGCCCAATGTGTTAGGGTTCTCCAGGAAAACAGAACCAAAAGGAGATATGCATGATCTGCCTTCTGCAAGCTGGAGATCCAAGAAGGCTAGTGATATATTTTGAAGACCTGAGAGCCAGAGAGTCAATGGTGTAGATTCCAATCCAAGTCTGAAGGTCTGAGAACCAGAAGCTCTGAGGGCAGAAAAGGATCAATGTCTATGCTGAAGCGGTCAGGCAGAGAGAATGAATCTTCTTTTTGTCCACCTTTTTGATTTGCTCAGGCCCTCAATGAATTGGATGATGTCCACCCACATTGGTGAGCATTCTTTACTCTGTCTAAAGCAGGCAGTACATTTCACTCAGTGTATTAGGGTTCTCCAGAGAACCAGTAGGAGATACACACACACACACACACACACACACACACATATATATACACACGTGTGTATGTATGTGTAATGAGAACTTTATGGAGGCTGAAGTCTTACCATATGCCAACCACAAGCTGAGAGAGCCAGGAGAGCTGGTGGTATAATTCAGTTCAAGTCCAAAGGCCTGAGAACCAGAGGAGCTGATGGTGTAGATCCAAATCCTAGGGATGGGGAAAATGAGATGAGATATCCCAGCATAAGCAGGCAAGGAGGAAACAAAAGGGATGAATTCCTGCTTTCTCCACCTTTTGTTCTGTTCAGGTCCTCAGTGGATTTGAAAATGTCCACTCACATGAGGGAGGGCAATCTACTTTACTGAGTCTGCAGTTTCAAATGCTTATCCCATCCCGAAACATCTCCACAGACACACCCAGAAACAATGTTTAACCAAATATCTTGGCTTCCCTTGATCCAGTCAAGTTGACACATAAAGCTGTCACATCCATAATTATGAAAAAGTTTGCAAACTTAATAAGCTTTAGCTCCTACTAATCACTGTTTATGTAATGAAGTGATCACACCTCTTTTCTTAGATACACTTCTCCAGCTACATGCTTCTCTCAGACTTCAGCTTTCTCATTAAAAATTCAGTGCTATTCCAACCTATCATCACCAGCATGCCAGATCTTTTACTTCATGCTTCCTGACTAGAAAAATATTAAGTGGTCCATGGAATACATATTTAACCCAACACTACTAACAGTAAAGTTAGACATGGTATTTATGTTTCCCATAGTTCATTTTTATACTTTGAGATTTATTAATATTACTGTTGTATATTTTTCAGAATGTTTACTGTTGACATATAGAAACACTACTGATTTTCTATGTTGATTTTGTATCCTGCAGCTTAACTGAATTTGTTTATAAGTTTTAAGAGCTTTTAGCTGGAGTCTTCAAGATTTTCCAAATATAAGATCATATCATCTGCAAGCAAGAATAATTTGACTTCTTCCTTTCCAGTTTGGATGCCCTTTATTTCTTTTTGTTGTCTGATTGCTCTAGCTAGGACTTCCAGTACTATGAATTGAATAATGGTGGTGACAATGGGCATCCTTATCCTGTTACAGATCTTAGCAGAAAGGCTTTCAGTTTTTCCTTATTCACTGTGATGCTAATTGTGGATCTGTCATATATAGCTTTCATTGTTTTGAGGTATGTTCCACTATCAGCAATTTTTTGGAGGTCTTTTTTTTTTTATCATGAAGGGATGTGAAATTATATCAAATGTTTTTTTAGCATCAATTGAAATGTTCATATGGTATTTATCCTTCATTCTGTTGATATGATGTATCATATTGATTTGTGTATGCTGAAACATCCTTGCATCCCAGGGATAAATCTGATTTTGTCATAATGAATGATCTTTCTAGTGTATTGTTGAATTTGTTTTGCTACTATTTTGTTGAGGATTTTTGCATCAATATTCATCAGAGATAGTTTTCTTTTTTTATGTGTCTTTGTCTGGTTTTGGTATTGGGGTAATACTAGTCTTTCAGAATGAGTTTGGAAGTATTCCCTCCTCCTTTTTTATTTTTTGGAATAGTTTGAATAGTACTGGTATTAATTCTTCTTAAATGTTTGGTAGAATTCAGCATTGCATCCATCAGGTTCCAGGCTTTTCTTTGCTGGGAGACTTTATTAAGGCTTTTATCTCATTACTTGTCTGTTCAGGTTTTGGATTTCTTCCTGGTTCAATATTGATAGGTTGTATGTATCTAGGAATTTGTCTATTTCTTTTAGATTTTCCAATTTATTGGCATATAGTTGCTCATAGTAGCCACTAATGACCCTTTGATTTCTGCAGTATCACTTGTAATGTCTCCTTTTTCATTTCTGATTTTATTTATTTGGATCTTCTCTTTTATGTTTAGTCTGGCTAAAGGTTTGTCAAACTTGTTTAACGTTTCAAAAAACCAACTTTTTTTTCAGTGACGTATTGTTTATTCATTTCAATTTCATTTATTTCTGCTCTGATCTTTATTATTTCTTTTCTTCTTATTTTAGGTTTGGTTTGCTTTGCTTTTCTAGTTCTTTAAGGTGCATTATCAGATTGTTCATTGGAAGATTTTTCCTCCTTTTTGATGTAGACACTTATTGTTACAAACTTTCCTCTTAATACTGCTTTTGCTGTATCCCATAGGTGTTGGTATGTTGTGTTTCCATGATCATTTGTTTCAAAATTTTTTTCAGTTTCCTTTTTAATTTCTCCACTGACCCACTGGTCATTCAAGAGCATATTGTTTAATTTCCATGTATTTGTATAGTTTCCAAATTTCATCTTTTTTTTTCTATTTTTATTCCATTATGGTCAGATAAGATGCTTAATATTGTTTTACATTTTGGGATGTTAAGACTTTGAATGTTTGTGACCTAACATATAATTTATCCTTGAGAATAATCTATGAACTGAGGAAAATAATGTGTATTATGCAGCTCTTGGGTGAAAGGTTCTGTAAATATCTATCAGTTTCATTTGGTCTGTAGTGCAGAGTAAGTCTGATGTTTCATTGTTGATTTATTTCTGGAATGTCTGTCCAATGCTGAAAGTGGGGTGTTGAAGCTTCCAGCTATTATTGTATTGGGGCCTATCTCTCTTCTGACTATCTTTGTCTCTTCTTAGAGTTCATGTCTTGAAATCTATTTTCTCCGATATAAGTGTAGTGACTCCTTTTTCTTTGGTTTCCATTGACATGAAATATCCTTTTTCATTTCTTGATTTTCAGTCTATGTGTGTCTTTGTAGGTGAAGTGTGTTTCTTGTAGGCAACAGATCAGTGGGTCCTGCTTTTTCATCCATTCATCCAGCCTGTGTCTTTTGATTGGAGCATTTGGTCCATTTACATTCATTGTTATTATTCATAAGTAAGGCCTTCTGCCATTTTGTTATTTGTGTTTTTTTGGGTGTGTGGTTTTATGGTGTTCTCTTCCTTATTTCTTTCCTTCCTGTCTTTCTCTAGCGAAGGTGATTTTCTCTGATAATATGCTTTAGTTTCTTGCTTTTCATTTTTTGTTTCTCCATTTTATGTCTTTTGGTTCAAGGTTACCATGAAGCTTGCAAATACTATCTTATAACCTATTATTTTAACCTGATACCAACTTAACACTATTTTCATAAACAAACAAACCAGTAAGAAGAAAACTAATAAAAACTCTACACCTTAACTTTGTACCCTACTTTTTAACTGTTTTTGTTTCTACTTATATCTTATTGTACTATGTCTTGAAAAGTTGTTGTAGTTTTGCCCCATAGCCACCACAGTGGGTAATGTGCTGAGTCTCACCTGAAGTCAGCAAGTCTCAGAGGTTCACCCAAGGCTCTTAATGTAGTACCTGTGCAATGCTGCTGGTTATTCAGGGCCCAAGGACTCTTAATTTAGTAGGTGATGAATACTTCCAGCACTGGGTCCTTTCCTTCAAGGTAGCGGGTTCTCTTCTGGCCCTGGGTATGTCTAGAAATGTCATCTGGGAGCTAGGTCCTTAGAACTCTGACCAGTGCCCTATCCTGTTGTGACTGAGTTGGTATCCTAGATGCACGACAAAGTCCTTCCCTCTCTTCCCTCTCCTCTCCTCTCAAGCAGAAGGAAGGGGTCTCTTTTGGAACCTCAAGCTGTGCAGCCTGAGGTTTGTGGAGAGGTGATGCTAGCACTCCATTGGTTGCCCCAGTTGTTGTCACAGTATGTCTTGTGCTCCTTTAGTCCAATGTCTGTGGGCCTAGCTCAGCACTAGGATTCACCTAAGAGTTGTAGTTCTTATGGCCTAGACTGCCTTTCAAGTTTGCTTGAAGACATAGAGTGTTGTAACCCTTAGTGGTGAGGTTTGCAGGCACTCAATTTTGGACCACTGAACTTGATGATTCCTGACTGGGTAGGGCTGGTTTATATACTGAGGTGGGTGAATATCAGCTGAGTTTGGTCTGGTTTTTCTTTCTCTTCTAACAGGAAAGCACTGAGTTAAATGCCTCATAATTGCTGTGTTTTTCCTCCCCCAGAGCCCAGAGATACTCTTGGCACCACACTGCAGCATCTGAGGGTGGGAGAGGTGTGGTATCAGTGATTCTGGACTACTTTATCTATTTCTTCAGTGATTCTTTCAAAAATATAAAGTTAAAACTAGGTACTATGAGTGCTCACCTGATTTTTCCTGCTTATGAAACAATTAGTGGAGCTTTCTGTTATGTCATCTTGCTCTCAAATATGAGGTTTCTCCATTTGTGAGTTTGATTAAATGTCTTGAGGTAGTCTTATTTAGATTAAATCTGCTTGGTGTTCTATAACCTTCTTGTACTTGGATATTTATATCTTTCTCTAGATTTAAGAAATTCTTTTATTATCCCCTTAAATAATCTATCCCTATGTCTTTCTCTAACTCCTCTTTAAGGCCAGTAAGTCTTAGATTTGCCCTTTTGACTGTATTTTCTAGATTTTATTGGCATGCCTCATTCTATTTTTGTTGTTTTTTCTTTTGTATGTATTTTCAAATAACCTGTCTTCAAGTTCATGCATTCTTTCTTCTTTATCAGGTTCACTGTTGGGAGACTCCGATGCATTCTTTACAATGTCAATTGAGTTTTTCAGCTTCAAAATTTGTGCTTTATTTTTCAAAATTATTCCAGTCTCCTTGTTAAGTTATCTGAGAGGATTCTGAATTTCTTCTCACTGTTGAATTTTGTTGAGCTTCCTCAAAACAGCTGATTTGAATTCTCTGTCTGAAAGGTCACATATCTCTGTAATTGAACAAAATACACCAGCACTGTATTTTGTTTGTTTTGTGAGGTCATGTTTTCCTGGATAGTCTTAATGCTGGTGGATGTTCATCATTGTCTAGGCAATGAAGAGTTAGTTATTGTAGTCTTCACATTCTGGATTTGTTTGTACCTGTCCTTCTTGGGAAGGCTTTCCAAGTATTCAAAGGGAATTGAGTATGGTGGTCTAAGTCTTTGGTCACTACAGTCATATGTGCATTAGGAGGCACTCCAAGCCCAGTAACACTGACTTTTGCAGATACGTACGGGTACCACCTTGGTGATCTTGGGTAAGATCCAAGAGATTTCCCTGTGTTATCAGGCAGAGACTGTTGTTTTCTTCCCTTACTTTTCCCCAAACAGACCATCTCTCTGTGCTGAGCTGGTTGGAGCTGGCGGAGGGGTGACACAAGCTCCCTTGTGTCCCCACCACTGGGACTGTGCTGAATCAGACCTGAAAGCATAATACTGGATCTCACCCAAGTCTTGTGGCAACCAGGCTGGCCACCACCAATGTTCTCTTAAGGACCAAGGGCTCTTTAGACAGCAGGTGGTTAATCTAGCCAGGCTTATATCCTTCCCTTCAGTATGGTGAGCTCCTCTCTGACCCAGGGCAGATCCAGAAACACTGTCCAGGAGCCAAGGCCTGAAGTCAGAAACCTCAAGAACCTTCCTGATGCTCTATTTTACTACGGCTGAGCTGGCACTTAAGCCATGAGAAAGTCCTTCTCACTCTTCTCTCTACTTTACTCAAGTAGGAGTCTCTTCCTGTGGCCACCAATGCCCCAGACCCATGGCAAGTACTGCCTGGCTACTGCTGATGTTTACTCAAGGCCCAAGGGTTCTTCAATCAGGTTGTGGTAAATGCTGCTATGTCTGAGTAACACTGGGATCCCTTCAG
Organism: Mandrillus leucophaeus; assembly: GCF_000951045.1. Classification (NCBI taxonomy): domain Eukaryota; kingdom Metazoa; phylum Chordata; class Mammalia; order Primates; family Cercopithecidae; genus Mandrillus; species Mandrillus leucophaeus. The sequence continues at coordinate 36,715 of NW_012102751.1, read as the reverse complement.
GGCAGTGGGCTCCCCTTTGGCCCAGGGCAGGTCCAGAAATTCCAACCAGGAATGAAGGCCTGAAACTGGGGCCCCTAGGGTTCCACCTGATGCTCTACCCCACTATGGCTGAGCTGGTATTAAAGCTGCCAGACAAAGACCCCTTTACTCTTCCCTCTCCTTTTCTCAAGCAGAAGAAATCTCTCCCTATGGCCACCACAGCTAGGAATGTGCTCAGTCACATCTGAAGCCAGCATGGCATTGGGCTTGCATAAGGCCCGCGGCCAGTACTGTCTATCATTGAAGTTTATTCAAGGCTCGAGGGTTTTTTAGACAGTAGGTGATGGATCCTGCCAGAACTGGGTCCTTCCTTTCAAGGGAGCAGGTTCCCTTCTGTCCCTTGTGTGTGTCTAGAAATTTTGTCTGGGGATGGAATGGAAGGGTATGGAATGGAATGGAATGGAATGTGGCCTCAGGACTCTGCCTCTACTGTGGATAAGCTGATATCTAAATTGCAAGGCAAATCCCTGTTTACTCTCCTTTCTCTGCTCCTCGAGCAGAAGGAAGGAGTCTCTCCCAAAGCTGCAAGCTGCACTGCCTGGGGTTAGGGTAGGGGTGATGCAAGTACTCCTTTGGCCACCTCAGCTGGTGTCTTACTAGGTCTCATGCACACCAAGCCCACTGGCTCTGAGCCCAGCACAGCACCAGGACTTGCCCAAGAATTGCAGTCCTTTTGGCTTAGACTTCCTTTCAAGTTTATTTAGAATCCCAGAGTACTTTAGCCTGCAGTGGTCAGGCTAGACAGAACTCAGTTCTACCCACTGAGATTTATGATTTTCCTCTAGCTAGGGCTGGTCTAAATTCTCTGTCTGTGGGCACCAGCTGAATACTGCCATTTGTTCCTTTCTGCTGTAACAGGGCAGCACTGTGTTCCAATGCAAATTCCCACGGTCACTGCATTCTCCCTCCCCCAAGCACACAGATTCTTTCTCTGTGCCACAAGGCTGTTGCCGGGCAATTGGGAAGGAGTGATGTCACCAATTCAAGAATGTCTTTCCTACCCTCTTCAGTTCCTCTTTCCTTGATACAATGTTAAATCCAGGTACTGTGATCACTCACCTGATTTTTTCTTCTCATGATAGTGCTTTCTTGTATGGATAGTTGTTCAATTTGCTGTTCCTTTTGAGGGGGTAATCACTGGAGAATTCTGTTTGACCATCTTGCTCCACCAGAATCCAGATATTATTAATATTACTAGAATGTTCTATATAGTCATGCACTACATAAAGACATTTCAGTGACAGACTGCATATACAGTGGTGGTCCCATAAGATAATGAAGCTGAAAATTTCATATTGCCTAGTGATGTCCCAGTCATTGTTACATTATGTTGTGTTGTCCTAGTGCAACTCATTCATCCTATTCTTGCGGTTATACTGATGTAAGCAAACCTATTGTACTGCTAGTCTTCAAAAAATATAGCCATATAATTATGTACAGTACATAATGCTTGATAATAAATGACTATATTACTGGTTTATGTATTTACCACACTACATGTTTGTTATTTTACAGCATACTTATTCTAGTTATAAAAAAAGAAGTTTACTGTAAAATAGCTTCAGGCAGACCCTTCTCAACGTATTTCAGAAGAAGGCATTGTTATCATAGGAAATTATGGCTCCATGTGTGTAACTGCCTCTGAAGATTTACCAGTGGGACATGATGTAGAGGGGAAAGAGTAATACTGATGATCCTGACCCTCAGTAGGCCTACACTAATGTGTGTGTTTGTGTCTTAGTTTATAAAGAAGTTTAAAAGGTAAAATACTAAAAAATAGAAAAAAGCTTGTAGAATAAGGATATAAAGAAAGAAAATAGCTATACAATGTGTGTTACAAACTGTTTTTACAAAAAATGTCAAAAAGTTAAAAAAGGTTTAGAAAGTAAAAAATAACAGGAAGCTAAAATTAATTTATTATTGAAGAAATGAAAACTATAAATGTTAAATATACATTGTTTTTAAAGTCTACAGTAGTAGACAATAACGTCCTACTCCTTCACATTCACTCACCACTCATTCGCTCACTAAGAGAAACTTCTAGTCCTGTAAGCTCCATTCATGGTAAGCACTCTATACAGGTATATCATTTTTATATTTTATCCTGTATTTTTACTGCATCTTTCCTATGTTTAGATATGTTTAGATATAGAAATACTTGCCATTGTGTTATAATTGCCTTATAGTATTCAGTATGATTACACACGTACTGTATATGTTTGTAGCCTAGTAGCAACAGGCTATACCATATAGCCTAACTCTGGCAGACTATGCCATCTAGATTTGTTTGTACAGGTAGATACAGTCCTCTCTCTACGACTGGAGTGGTTCCACAGAATAACTAACTAATTTACTCAAAGTCACCCAACAGAGTAAGGCCTAGAGATCTGCCTTCTAATTCAATGTATCATTCCTAGTGAACTGCCTTATGTGGCAGAAGAAAGACCACTATGACAGATAGAAAAACTGGTATTTTAATGATAGCTATATGCATGACTTTAGCATGGTCTTTAACATTGTCTTAGTTTAATTAAAAATTGGGAATATAATTAACAACTTTACAGACGAGTTAGAGGGATTAAACATGATGTACATAAGCCATTTGACATATTTTAGATCATCCAACAAACTTATTGGATACCTACTATATGTCAGTCATAGTTCTAAAAACTGAGGGCCCAGCAATCAAAAATACAGACAAAATATCTGTCTACTTGAGCTAATGTTCTCATACACAATTAAAGAGCTGTAGCTGTTTTTATTGACACCATTATTGTACTACTTCCATGAATCTTTTTCCTTTCTCCACAATTGGTCATCAAATTCCATCCTTTGTTTCCTTCCCTCTGCCACCTATGTTTCTAGATCTGCAATATTGTAATTTCTTCTGTTTATCTCTGTTCCTGTTATCCCTAATCCCACACAGTGTGCCAGGGTACTTCACAGACACTGTACTTGCCTCTATAAATAGTCTAATAGTTGGTTTCTAGTATATTTTAGCCTCCGTAAGCACTATGTCTTCAAGACATCTTTTTAGCTCGATGTCTTATACATAATACACCCTCAATAAGCCTTAATGATAATAAATGAAGACTGTTGTGTAGAAAACCGGCTTTTTCTATAACTTAGTGATAAATGCTGACTCTGTATTATGTTTTAATTATCGCATATTAAGTTCTTTTCAATTTGAGTAAAAAACAATCGTTAATATAGGTCCCTTTTTACATAATATCCAAATAACTGATTAGCAATTTATTAAAAATGAAAATAGGTATCAATTAAATTTCAAGCTGCTTTTGTCTTTTGTGGTGAAGTACCTTCTCAAATTTTTCTATTGCTTATATGTTTAAAAAGATACACAAATAGAAAAGAAAAGCCAGGTTATTATTCACATTTCCTAACAGGGACAGCTTTTTTTTGTCTCTCCCTGGGGCTGCTTGAGAAATTGAAACCTTCTGTTTTAAAAGTTAAAAAAGTTCTATGATGTGACTCTCTGTTGATTAAGTTAAAGAGTAAATTGGTAAAAGTGAAAAACAAAGCAAAACTTAAAAAAACAACAACAACAACAAAGAAAAAGCGCATTAATGGCTCTAGCACTTAGTCTGGAAGCTGGACAGGCTTTTATTTCCCCTCTACCCTCCCTACCCAAAGATGGATACTCATTCCTGCTGTGTTTCCTCCATGAGGCACCCCACAGGGTAGACCTGCTGTGCACAGATGGTCACTGAGGGCTGCTCATCTACCTAGTTTTTTATTTCAGTTCATTCAACTTTTCTCACCACTAGTGGGGTTCCTTTTCTGATATTTCAAAAATCCATACTTGTTTGCTTATTTAGACAGAGCTTAATTTTAGTCATATAATGTCACTATACTCTGAATTGTTGTCAGTTGTATCTTATTTAAAAATACCATACAGAATATAGCGTAACAAGTTGGAGATAAAATTTTATCATTCAGTAGCATTAAAAATGTAGGGTGCCATTGAAACAAATAATAGATCTGCTCCTTTTAATTAAACCATACACACTTTTTGTGTAGTAAATGCACCATATAATTACTATAGTTTTATATTCACAAGGCAGAAAATATGTTTTATGTAATAGTTTTCCTTTAGTAAATATTGTATGAGATGATTAAAAGAATTAATTTTGTTGCAGCCCGGGTAGCTCCATAAAAACTAGAAACACCACTGTAAAATAGACTCTGAAGCAGTGGGAACACAATGTTGATTAATTTTTTTTCCTACATTACTTAAATTTTTGTACTTAACAAGAGTATCACTGGTAAAATAAATGATTGTGGTTTGAGATTAAGAATATTGGTAAAACTACCAGTTCAAAGGAAACATAATTGCAAAATAGTTTTCTGTAAAAAAACTATTTTTTTTTTTTGCTTTAAAATGGGGGCACATTTAAAAGCCAAATAGCTATTTTTTGGTTTAAAATGGGGGTACATTTCATCATTGTACTTAAATGATAAGGATAGCGTATCATATTCTTACAAGTTCTTGTTTTATCTGCTCTGGTTTTATTTTAGATGCATAATAAAACCAATTATTTTCAAATAAATATGATTATGAAAGTTCTCAGACAAGCATGAAACTACTGTGTGAGAACGCAGGAAGCACAAAACTAATGTAGTGGAATTCATGGTCTGTTTTCTTACTTCTTGACTGATATTCTTAGGAAGGAAATTTTATTGAAAGAATTTATTATAACTATAGCCAAGAGCACATACACTTAGATCACAGCTGTGTGGTGTGATTTAAGAAGTGAATTTGCATTGTAGACTGAAGTTTTTGAAACCCTTGCCTTCGGTGTGAAGTATCCTTATAACAACTACTTCTTTAAAATAGTTGTTTGTGTAACATTGCAGTTTTATAATAGGACATATTTTTAGAAGAAGAAAAAAAATAGTTTCAGTCAAATTTTACATTTACATTTATGTGTGCAATTCTACAAAACATATTTGTCTTGATTTGGTAGAGGGGCTCAGTGGTTCTTGGGTGTTAGGGAAACACTGTTGTACAGACAAGAGAGCCCATCCTTACCTTAAGAATTAGTCCCCTTTGGACCATCAATATCTCCTCAAATTTAATTTCTCAGTAAAACATAAATAGAAAAACAAATGGCCCTTAAAATGTCTGTCATATTACAGACTGGTAGCATCCATGACTAGTGCCATGTGGTAATTCGATGATTAAAATGATTACAGCACAGGTGGCATTCAGCATTACCAAAGAGACCAGACATCAGTCATTCAAGAACAGGAGTCAATTAAGTTTGTCTATTAAAACACGGAACTGTCTGCAGTCTCGAGCTCCTTCTAAAGCATAATTTAAAGGCCACATATTCTCTCTGAAATGTCCTCTTTTTTTCTTTTTCTCTTTTCTTTCACTCAGGCTGGTGTGCAGTGATGCAATCTTGGCTGATTGCAACCTTCGCCTCCTGGGTTCAAGTGACTCTCCTGCCTCAGCATCCTGAGAGTAGCTGGGATTACAGGTGCGCACCACCAAGCCTGGCTAATTTTTGTTTTTAATAGAGTCGGGGTTTCACCATGTTGGCCAGGCTGATCTCCAACTCCTGGCCTCAAGTATTCCTCCTGCCTCGGCCTCCCAAATTGCTGGGATTACAGGCGTAAGCCACTGTTCCTAGCCATCAAATGTCCCTTTTATTCTATGCACACAAAGTAACATCAGTCCAGCCGTCAAGCTCTGGAAGTCAACACAATGTAGATAAACAGAGGACAGTGATCAGGTTAAATTTAATCAGAGTTTAACATCCTTTTCTGCAGTTTTCTGAACAGTGGATGATATATTTCACTGAGTTTTCTTGTTCAATAAGATTTCTGATTAGTTTGCTGGCCTTTTGAAATAACCTGTACATAATCACTTTTAATATTTTTGGAGAGTTTTGGATGTATTTATTAGCTACCTTGCAATAATGATGGGGCTTTGGCTCTGCCACTGCCCTTTTTCTGGATATACAGTTCCATCTGCTGCTTGGGAAAAATATTCCACTGTAGTGTCACAACTCAGAATTCACATTCCCAGTTCAATCCTATGTTCCCCTCTGACCTTTTCTTATTTTCTTTTGGCCTTTAGATCATTCAGGCTCAAAACTTTGGGGTCATCTTTGATTGGATTAATTGACTGAAACATTTTCTTTGGATAAAATTTCAAATTTTTGCAAAAAGTTTTGTGAAAGAACCACCTATATACTACCTATACACTGGTTACCCAGATTCTTAAGTTGCTTACATTTGTCTTGTTTCTTTATGTCATTCTTTTTCTCTCTCCATATATGTATAATTTTTGAAACATCTGAGAGTAAATTGGACCATGGTGTCCCTTTGCTCCAAAATACTTCACTATGTATTTTCTAAAAACAGGGACTTTATTTTACTTCACCACAGAAAATTATGTTTGATATAATTATATTTGATATATTTATTTGATGTAATTATCAAAATAAAAAACTAATATTGATAAAATACTATATCCATTATTTTTTTCTTGGTTCAGGATACAATTTGGGATAACACGTTGCATTTGGTTTACATCCCTCTTTAGTCTCTAATCTGTTGTCATTCCTAGTGTTTGGAAGGCTATGGAAGAACTACTTGAATGGTCTTTAGAGGAAGCTGTTTCCTCAGGGAAAAGTCATATTTCCGTTAGACCAAGAAGAAGAAAGAAACATTAGTGATGCAGTTAGAGTTTCAATTAAGTTGAAGCACTAACATTAAATTTTAGGGAGTTTTGCTAATGATTACCTATGAATTCCAGATGATCCAGTGGAAAGACTTTAGGAAGTGGGAAGAAATGGTAGCTTGAGAATGGTATGTGAAGAACAGGATGAGAGATGAGGTTTGAAGGGGGCAGCTTGAGTTTCTTGTGGAGGTTGACACTAACAGGGAAAAAGGATAATAAGTATGATGAATATTGAGAAACAGAAATTGTATCTTGCCAAGAGCATGCAGACTCTAGAACTTCCACAAAGCTCCAGCAAGGAGGCCAGCGTCGAGACAGACTTACTCCAAGAACATGATCTCCTTATTGATCTCTCAAGATAGAGGCAGAAATGGTTATATGTATGTACTATATGTCCTAGCAATTTTACTTAGTGATTCAGAATTGAATAAACAAACTGTCTTTTTATTTAACTCTGTCTATTTATAAAACTCTTTTTATTTTATTCAAAAATAAAAAGAGCCACAAGGTGGCTCTTGCCTGTAATCCTAGCACTTTTGGAGGCCAAGGCGGGTGGATCTCTTGAGGTCAGGAGTTTGAGACCAGCCTGGCCAACATGGTGAAATCCCACCTCTACTAAAAAAAAAAAAAAATACAAAATTAACCAGGCATGGAGGTGTATGCCTGTAATCCCAGCTACTTGGAAGGCTGAGGCAGGACAATCATTTTAACCCGAGAGGTGGAGGCTGCAGTGCGCCAAGATCACGCCATTGCACTTCAGCCTGGGAAACAGAGCAAGAATCTGTCTCAAAAAACAAAAAAAAGTGAACTTCAAATTTTTTGTATTAGAAATTTATTTCTCTGTTTGATTTCATAGAATAGTATTTAGAAATCAAGAAGCATTCACATATATCCAATAGACATTTCCTGATAATATGGCTAGGAAGGATCTATGAGAACTAAAATTAATCTCTTTAAACATATTGGTTGATAAACTTCACTATTCTTTCTGCTTAAATAGAAAAGCCTTTCCTGACTAAGAATATAAGAGCTACTCTAGCTAAATAAAATAATTTAACATATTTCAAAGAAAAGGCTGGTATTTTTTTCAGAAGAAGCTTAGTATAACTTACTGCATGGTATAATACATAAAAAGTGTATTTAGACTATAGAGTCATAATAAATATTTTCATCTAGCAACATAAGATTGATGCAGAAAAGAAGAGCTAAAATAGGACACGCATTAATCATAGTATATTAAATTTATATGATTAAATATTTTATGTAGATTTTAGGGAAATTAATAGTTCTACCTTCCTAGGGCAAACACCTAAAATTATAATATTATGCCAAATATGCAATATTAGTAGGAAATAAATACGAGGAAATAAGGATAATTACTTTTATAATATATATTTTTTTCTTTGCATTTTTAGCCACATTTATATATTACCTATTCAAAAAAGAAACAAAATTAACTAAAAATTTGTTTAGCAATGTATAAACAACTCATCTTGGTTTTCGAAATTATTCAGTACTAAGTATTTTTATGCGTTTTAGGTAATTCTTATAACTCTATAAACATTAGCTGTTATCTTTATATTTATCCCTATTTTATAGGCAATAAAATTGACGTTTAGATAAACAGTGTGCTCAAGATCACATGGCTAGGAATGAAGAAACAAGGTTCTGAATACCGTTTTAGAAGGGATTGTGTGGAGCTCAGCTAAATTGGGAGAGAGAGCTGAGTGTCAGGTGTCAGAATACCTGATTCAAACAAGCCAAAAATGAAAGTTAAGCCTTTGATCTCTGTGATGGTACAGGCCAGAGGCTAAAACATGAGAAGTCACAAATTCCCCTTGTTCCATTTCTTCCATGGAATGGTGTTCCTGTTCAGGATCAAGTGGATTAGCACAGATGTGGGAATCATCTCACTGTTGAGAGCTTCAGTTTTATGGCAGCTTTATGAGGGCCAGAGGGATGGGAAAAGGAGAGGGCTAAGAGAGGGAAAAATCTGGGTTCTGAGAGTAGAGAAAAAAGTTTCCAAGACCTCCGTCCAAGGTCTCAAATAGAGATTTAGTAATGAAAGCTCTAGGACTAGGAATATAAATACGCCAAGAACATGACTAACCAGGGAGGCCTGAGTTCTTGACTGCAACTTCCTTCAGAGACTACAACGCACTGGCTGTGCACCAAGTCTGGTACAGGGAGGATACAGGTAAAGCCTTCGTAATTGCCTATGGTCAGATTTGAAAAAATCACACATAGGTTTCTAACCAGGAGTTAAACTCCTCAGGAACTTCATATCCTTTTGTACAGAACACGGAACATCCAGATATGGTTAGCCAAATTCCTTTGCTGTATTATACATTGTGCATACTCTTCCTCCCATTAAAACAGAGCTGGTCCTTCTACCTGTTCTGTGGCCTTTGGTCCCATTTATTTTCCTTAACCTACGACCTATTAAAAGAAATTCTAAACATTAACATTTAAACACTGTTAAGTATCTTTTATCTTAAAAACAACAACAACAACACAGCAGTCACCTATCCACTATTTGCTCTGCTAATTCAGTTTACCAGCTGACTCATGAAATGAAGTATGAGACTCTTGCTTGTGGCATCAGGGTCCTTAGATCATTTTTTAATGTTCCTGATAGTTTCTAAGTTCACAGGTTGACTGGCAGGGAAATCATAAAGAACAGAGCTCTTGTAGATAAAAATAGTATTTAAATTAAATTAAAAGAGAATATGTAGACTCTTTTATACATTTTGGTTATAAAAATGTGAACATAGTAAAAATTATGATTAATTGACTTTTCATAAATATTCCAGGATTTTAGTTCATGATTCATTAATTCAGGATACAAAATCAATGTACATAAATAAGTAGCACCACTATACACCAACAACAAACAAGCAGAGGATCAAATCAAGACTCAACCCCTTTTATAACAGCTGCAGAAAAAACATAAAACTTAGGAATACACTTAACCAAGGAGGTAAAAGATCTCTACAAGAAGAACTCCAAAACCCTGCTGAAAGATCATTGATATGGTTTGGCTGTGTCCCCACCCAATTCGCAACTTGAATTGTATCTCCCAGAATTCCCACATGTTGTGGGAGGGATGCAGGGGGAAGTAATTGAATCATGGGAGCTGGTCTTTCCTGTGCTATTCTTGTGATAGTGAATAATAAGTCTTATGAAATCTGATGGGGTTATTGGTGGTTTCTGCTTTTGCTTCTCCTCATTTTCTCTTGTTGCCACCATGTGAGAAGTGCCTTTCACTTTCCGCCATGATTCTGAAGCCCCTACAGCCATGTGGAACTGTAAATCTAACTAAACTTCTTTTTGTTACCAGTTTCAGGTATGTCTTTATCAGCAGTGTGAAAACAAGCTAATATGGTAAATTGGTAATAGTAGAATGGAGCATTGCTGAAAAGATACCCAGAAGTGTGGAAATGACTTTGGAACTGGGTAACAGGCAGAGGTTGGAGCAGTTTGGAGAGCTTAGAAAAAGACAGAAAAATGTGGAAAAGTTTGGAACTTCCTAGAGACTTGTTGAATGGCTTTGCCCAAAATGCTGATAGTGATATGGACAGTGAAATCCAGGCTGAGGTGGTCTCAGATGGAGATGAAGAACTTGTTGGAAACTGGAGGAAAGGTGACTCTTGTTATGTTTTAGCGAAGAGACTGGCAGCATTTTGCCCATGCCCTAGAGATTGTGGAACTTTGAACTTGAGAGAGGGATATTAGGGTATCTGGTGGAAGAAACTTCTAAACAGCGAAGCATTCAAGAGGTGACTTAGGTGCTATTAAAGGCATTCAATTTTATAAGGGAAGCAGAGCATAAAAATTTGGAAAATTTGCAGGCTATATGATAGAAAAGAAAAACCCATGTTCTGGGGAGAAATTCAAGCCAGCTATAGAAATTTGCATAAGTAGTAAGGAACCTAATGTTAATCCCCAAGACCATGGGGAAAGTATTTCCAGGGCATATCAGAGATCTTCACGGCAGCCCCTCCCATCACGGACCTGGAAGTCCAGGAGGAAAAAGTGGTTTCGTGGGCTGGGCCCAGGGTCCCTGTGCTGTGTGCAGCCTAGGGACTTGATGCCCTGTGTCCCAGCAGCTCCAGCCATGGTCAAAAGGGTCCAACAAACAGCTTGGACTGTGGTTTCAGAGGGTGGAAGCCCCAAGCCTTGGAAGCTTCCACGTGGTGTTAAGCCTGCAGGTGCACAGAATCAAGAATTGAGGTTGGAAATCTCCACCTAGATTTCAGAAGATGTTTGGAAATTCCTGGATGCCCAGATAAAAGTTTGCTGCAGGGACAGAGCTCTCATTGAGAACCTCTGATAGGGCAGTGTGGAAGGGAAATGTGGATTTGAAGCTCCCACACAGAGTCCCTACTGGGTCACTGCCTAGTGGAGCTGTGAGAAGAAGGCCACCGTCCTCCAGACCCCAGAATTGTAGATCCACCAACAGCTTGCCCTCCTGCACTTGGAAAAGCCAGAACACTCAATGCCAGCCTGAGAAAGCAGCTGGGAGGGAGGCTGTACCTTGCAAAGCCATAGGGTTGGAGCTGCCCAAGACCATGGGAACTCACCTTTTGCATCAACCTGACCTGGATGTGAGACATGGAGACAAAGGAGATCATTTTGAAACTTTAAGATTTGACTGCCCTGCTGGATTTTGGACTTGCATGGGGCCTGTAGCCCCTTAGTTTTGGCCAATTTCTTCCATTTGGAATGACTGTATTTACTGAATGCCTGTTCTCCCATTGTATCTAGGAAGTGACGAAGTTGCTTTTAATTTCACATGCTCATAGGCAGAAGAGACTTGTCTTGCCTCAGATGGGACTTTGGATTTAGACTTTTGAGTTAATGCTGAAATGAGTTAAGACTTTGTGGGACTGTTGGGAAGGAATGATTGGTTTTAAAACATGAGGACACGAGATTTGGGATGAGGCCGGGGTGGAATAATATGGTTTGGCTGTGTCCCCACCAAAATCTCAACTTGTATTGTATCTCCCAGAATTCCCACATGTTGTGGGAGGGACCCAGGGGGAGGTAATTGAATCATGGGGACCAGTGTTTCCCATGCTATTCTCCTGATAGCGAATAAGTCTTATGAGATCTGATGTGTTTATCAAGGATTTCTGCTTTGCGTCTCCTCATTTTCTCTTGCTACTACCATGTAAGAAGTGCCTTTCACCTCCCTGATTCTGATGACTCCCTAGTCATGTGAAACTGTAAGTCCAATTATACCTCTTTTTGTTGTCAGTTTCGGGTATGTCTTCATGAGCAGCATGAAAACAAACTAATATAATCATAGATAACACAAATGGAAACACATCCCATACTCATGGATGGGTAGAATCAATATTGTGAAAATGATCATATGGTCCAAAGCAATCTGCAGATTCAATGCAATTTCCATCAAAATACCATCATTTTTCTTCACAGAACTAGAGAAAAAAAAATCCCAAAATTAATATGGAACCAAAAACAAGAGCTCACATATCCAAAGCAATACCAGGCAAAAAGAACAAATCTGGAGGGATCACATTACTTCAAATTATGTTACAAGGCTATAATTACCAAAACGGCATAGTATTTGTATAAAAATAGGCAAGTAGACCAATAAAACAGAATAGATAACCCAGAAATAAAACCAAATACTTATAGCCAACTGATCTTTGATGAAGCATACAAAAAGAAAGCATAAATTAGGGAAAGGACATCCTATTCAACAAATGGTGCTGGAAAAACTGGATAACCACATGTGGAAAAATAAAACTGGATTCTCATCTCTCACCTTATACAAAAATAAACTCAAGATGGAGCAAAGACTTAAGTCTTGAAATAATAAAAATTCTAGAAGACAACATTGGAAAACTCTTCTAGATATTTGCTCTAGGCAAAGAATTCATGACTAAGACCCCAAAAGTAAATGCAACAAGAACAAAGATAAAATAGGTGGGACTTAATTAAACTAAAAGGCTTCTGTGCAGCAAAATAAATAACCAACAGAGTGGGAGAAAATATTCACAAACTATGTACTTTACAAAGGACTAATATCCAGAAGATACAAGTAACTAAAATCAGCAAGAAAAAGAAATAATCCCATCAAAAAGCAAGTAAGGAACATGGATAGGTAATTCTCGAAAAAGGATATACAAACAACCAACAAACATGAAAAAATGCTCAACATCACCAATTATCAGAGAAATGCAAATGAAAAACACAATGCGATGCCATCTTACTCCTGCAATAATGGCCATAATTAAAAAGCCAAGAGATTATAGATGTTGGTGTGGATGTGGTGAAAAGGGAACACTTTTACACTGCTGGTGGGACTGTAAACTAGTAAAACCACTATGAAAATAGTGGTTTTTACTATGGAGATTTCTTAAAGAACTAAAAGTAGAACTACCATTTAATTCAGCAATCCCACTACTGGGTATCTACCTGAAGGAAAAAAAAAAGTCATTATATGAAAAAGATACATACACACACATGTTTATAACAGTACAATTCATAATTGCAAATGCATGGAACCAACCTAAGTGCCCATCAACCAACAAGTGGATAAAGAAAATGTGGTATATATACACATGGAATACTACTTAGCCATACAAAGTAATAAAATAATGTCTTTTGCAGCCATTTGGATGGAGCTCGAAGCCATTATTCTAAGTGAGTTAACTCAGGAATGGAAAACCAAATATCGTATGTTCTCATAAGTGGGAGCTCATCTGTGAGGATGAAAAGGCATAAGAATGATATAATAGACTTTGGGGACTTGCAGGGAAGGGCTCACCCTCCAAGGAGGTGGACGAGGGATAAAAGAGTACATATTGGATACAGTGTACACTTCTTAGGTGATGGGTGCATGAAAATCACAGAAATCATCACTAAAGAACTTATCCATGTAATCAGAAACCACTTGTACCCCAAAAACTGTTGAAATAAAGAAGTATAAATATTGGAAAGAGGGAGATAAAATTACTATTGTTTTACAGATAATATGATATATATCTATAAAAACCCAAAAGAATCAACCTAAAACTATATGACAGACAATAAGAAAATTCAGAAAGATAAATGGATACACAATTGAAATACAGAAATGAATAAACTCAAAAATACAAGCATTAGAAGATATAACAAAACAGTAGCAGTAGAAAGCTAAAATGCCTAGGAGTACAACCTTAATACCCAAGAACCAAGAATCATATACAATCTTTGATGAAAGCTTAAAATGCTCCAGAAGACCATAATTTGTTCTACAAGTTTGTGTATAAACATGCAAGATGATGAAAATGCAAGGTTATTTATTACAGTAGTATTTGACATAACAAAATATTGCAAACCACTGGTCTGACAATAGAGTGCGGGTTAAACTATTGTGTGTGCATCCAATAGAATATTAAGCATCTCTTAAGAATGAGGAAGCCTTTTGTGTGTTGATATGAAATGTGTTTCAAGATATATTGTTAATTAAACACACATGTACAAAATGTGAAACATTTACAGTCTTCTACCATTTGTCTGAAAAAGGTAGAAAGAGGTAGTATATAAAAATATATACAGATAGGCACTTGCTAAAATGTTTGTGAAAAGATACCAGTGATAACATTGTTTGCTTCCAGAAAGGGGAAATAGGTGGTTGGGGACAAAGTGGAGAAAGACTGTATACCAAATATTCATTCTGTGTTTTGATTCTTGAATCATATGAGCACATTATCTACTCAAAAATTAAGTACGATTTAAAAAATATTGTTTATACACTAAAGCCAAGTGTTTCTTTTTTAATGATCTATTACTAGGGTTACTAGGTGTTCATTGAAATAATGAGTTCAAACCAGAAGAATGGTTACCAGTGAATGCTATGTTTGTAGTTAACCAAGTCATGTTATTTTTGCTTGAACAAATCTGTTAACAGTAAAATATTACAGTGTGATTAAACTTATGCAAATGGAAACAGGTTCATTGAAACTAGAGAGCTGGAGTCACATAAATTCAAGGGCTTATTCTTCAACTGTATTCTTGAAAGTTGGTGTAAAGTGCTCTTTCAATGGATTGTTCCCCTGCTTCACCTCATAAAACCAATCTATCCTCAGATTTACATGCTACTATTTGTACCCTGAGGATGGAGCTGTTAATATTCTCCCTGCTCAGCTCCTTAACTACTTCAGGGCAAACTCCTGAACAACAGATTTTATTTAGTAATTGGCCCCTTGGGGATATACATAAAAATTAAGATGATAAACTACAAAAGAATCTAAAACTCTATTCTCATATTTTTTCTAAAATACAGGACTTCCTGAGAAATACAACCTTGTTGAGTGCTCTCTCTTGTATCCTTGACTCAAAAATCATGACTTCGTGATTTAAAGAATGACACTATTTTACATTGACTCTACAGTGGTTTCTCATATGAGATAGTTAGCTGGTTTAAAATGAAGTCGTTCTTCTCCTTAGCATCCTGAGAAACTGCCTTATATGTTAAATATAACTTAGAATATGGAATGCTCAGCATCAAGAGTAAGCATATAAACAGTAAGTTGCTCATTCCAGATTACATTTTCTGTTGCTAGCTAGGTGAACCTATTCATATTCCTGTTATTTTAATAGTTTATTTAAAACTTGTGTTTAAATAATTTCTTCTACAAAATATGTTTCTGAATTAAGAAAACATTCACATCTTCCTCTTGTCACATTAGTTGATGCAGGGAGCAATTGTATTAACAATGTCAAAATGTAGCTGATAAATTATTAGTACTAGGTTTGCATAAATTGTTTGGCCACTCTTGTTTCTTATCACAAGTAGCTGACTAATCTTTAGGTATTTTCATTTTGAAGTAAACAATCTCAGATTTCTGACTGCTCTTTTATTCTGAAACAGCACTTGTTTACATTGGAAGAATTAGTGTTTTTTCAGTTTAAATATAGTAGAAGTATAATTTATCCTAGAAAGTATGATTATCACTGGAAATATTGTATTTACATAATAATTAAGCCAGACTTAATATGGCTGCATTGATTTTAACGAGTACATTCTTTATAACTAATATTTAAAATATGTGCAAATAAACTTAAAAGCCAGAAAATGATATCTGTATTTTCCTGTGTATTTTATTTTAGTATATTCCTTTAAATGAGTATGCTTGTGGAACAAAGATAAACTGCTACTTTGAAGTTGTCAGTGTGTTTTTACTGTTGCTAATGATGAAGTATTGATTTCTCATACACGTTGTGTTCTGTGTAGTGGAAACTAAAGTTTAGGTTAGGCCCTGTCTGCTCTGAAAGAAACATTTCTGGGGTACTTTTAGTTAGGACTGTATAATTCAAGTTTTCCTTAAGTAGGCCCCCCTTTTTCCACAAAAGTTGTAAGCAGGTTAAATAGTCCAAATGCAAAGCCTGAGACTGTGTTGTTACTTGCTTAGTCTTACATGTTGGATTAATGTATTTAGCAGATTATTTGTAGAAATTTTTTCTAAATGTGATTAATAGTGATTGTCTAAGAAATACTGCTTGCTTTTAGGAAGGGTGTGCACAAAGCATGTTGTAAGCCTGGCCTATCACGAAAGATAGAACAACCTATATTCCCCTTACCCTGACAGGATTAGAGACTACCAATAGGAACACAACCAGCTTGGGTATAGAGCTACAAACCATTGGATGTGTCCCCTGAATGGCACATCTAACCAACTGAATAGCCAAGAGTTTGGAAAGTTCACTGTTGACTCCCTGTCTCATCCTGGCAATATTCTTTGAAAAAGTTAAATAGTGTGCCATGTTGCTCAGGATATGGGACAAGAGAAAAGAAAATTAATCTTGAATTGGAAGAAAAGAAGAATGCTTCTAGGGAGGGCCAAGTAGTATGCTAGGTCCTAGTGAAGTGACTATGTTGTCTGGGATATGTACCTAGGGTTTGTTGGTCTGGTGCTAGGAAAATTTAGGACATAGACACACACGAGGAGCTTAGGAGTGGAGGTTTAATAGGCAGAAGAAAAGAGAAAGAAAAACAGCTCTCTATTGAGAGAGGGGATTTCCAAGCGGAAAAACCAGCCAGCAGTGGATGCGCCAGATTTTATAGTCTGGCTTGAGGAGGAGGTGGTGTCTGATTTACGCAGGACTCACAGATTGGTTCCATCAGGTGTGTTGTTTATGTAGCATTCAGGAAAGGCTGGTCCGCCCCACCCTAATCTTACTATGCAAACAAATTCTCCCCTTGGCTAGGGCCATCTTATCTGCTCCTTACTATACACGTGAAGGGCAGAGAAGGGAAGACGGAGCCGCCATCGTGAACATGCCTAATCCCTAGTTTCTGCCAGCGGCATTCACCGTCCAAGCTTCCAGCTTGCTTGTTTATGTCTGCAGCTTGACTTTACAGGCTACCCTTTGTTAGAAAATGATTTGGGGCTGCTTTTCATTAAAGAGAAAAGCCTTACCAAGGACTCCCATACCCTTACTATCTGCCTAAGTGTTTTCCTCTTAACTCCTATAGCACTAGAAGAAAGAAGACAGGACTAAAGAGACTCCTTTCTGAGAAATAAGAGGACCCCTTGGACATGTTTGCAGGTCAAGTTCAAGAGCAAGATGACCTGTGAGATGTTATGTCTGGGATCCCCTGAATAGGTACATGGCCAATGGCTTGAGGAAGAGGGGCATCTGACAACTTCAGGCTTTTGTTTTTTGCTTTGTAGCATATTTATGTTATCTAGTCTTTTATACAATTTAGTCAGACTCTATGGCCTATATTAACTGAGCTTTCAAAGAATGCAAGAAGGAGTCTGTGTTTGCATCCGTGGCTTATTAAATT
This sequence comes from Mandrillus leucophaeus, assembly GCF_000951045.1. NCBI lineage: Eukaryota > Metazoa > Chordata > Mammalia > Primates > Cercopithecidae > Mandrillus > Mandrillus leucophaeus. The sequence goes on along the minus strand of NW_012102751.1, from coordinate 19,160 downwards.
TGAAGGCAGCTTTAATTGCACACCCAAAAAAATGGTTACCAGGTGCCAAGAAGCTATGAGCAGAAGTCTAGAGCAAGAGGTAGCAAAGGGCAATGAAAGTAGACTTGGAAGCCTTCCCTAGTGATTTCCAGAAATACTGAGTGATAAGAATACGATAAAAGACTGCCTGTAGGAACACAGAATAGGGTGCTGTCTACAATAGATGATTATTCAAGTGAACATAGGAGACTGTATCGCCTTTAATATTACCTTTAGAGACACATACAATTAGTTATGTGATCTTAAGCTGAGCTCTCTAGGGACCTTGTGGACAATCTACTTTATATTCAATCTGCTGTGTGTGCTTATGTTTTCTTGGGGAAAAGATGTATAACTTTTATTAGATCCTATATATGTGTATATATATATTTGATTGTAGCATCTTAATTTCATGTATTTTAGGAAGTTTTTTTTCTTCTTTTCAATATAACATTATATTTGAGTACATTCTCCAGGTAATAATTATTGTTTGAAGGCATCAGCTTTTATGGCTTTCTCATATCCTAAAATATAGATACATCATGGAAGTACTCCAGTGTTACGAGCCAACTTGTTTTCTAAATTTTACTAATAAAAATAAGGCGCTATGTCAAACAGAGCTCTATGTGGCCCCCCAAGTCTCCTTGCCCAAAATTGTTGGAACCTGTGAAGATGATGTGACATCATTTGCAGGAATTTGTTGTATATGTGGCACAGCTGACCTTAAAACAAGCAGATTATCCAGGTGGGCCTATTCTAATCACATGAGCCCCTGTAGGAGTAGAGTTTACTTTGGCTGGTGACAGAAGGGGAAATCACAGAGATTAAAAGCCCAGGAAGGTTTCTGTGCACTCAAGCAAACTTCGAAGATGGACAGGGCCTCTAGAAGCTGCCTGGTTCTGGGGGCAGCCAGCAAGGTAAAGTGACTGCTCTCTAACTGCAAGGAACTGCATTTTACCAGCAAATGACTGAGCTTGGAAGTGGATTCGTCTCTAGGGCTTCCAGAAAAGAGTGCAGCCTTGAGAACACCTTGATTTCAACCTTGGGCAGAGGATCCAGGCACATCATGCCAAGACTCTGACCTACAGAACTGTGAGCTATTAAACAGGTGTTACAAAGCTGCTAAATTTGTGGTAATTTGTTATGCAGCAAAATATGGTAAAAGAGCTGTAAATAGCTGGGCATACAATTGTGTCTGAATGTATAATTTACTTAGTGGATTAGAAATGCAAGTACTAGTTCTCAGCACATAAATATGTAAATGGATGCTATCCAGTTATTTCCCCCAAAATATCTGACAATAAAAGCCTTCTATCAGTGTATGAGAGGACAAATGCTACATTAGCCTTTCCAATATTAAGTAATAGTACTTAAGTAAAACTTTGTTAATTTTGATAAAATATTGTATTATATCAATTTACTCTTCTTATTATTGAGACTAAAATATTTAATATTTATCCAACATTTAAGTTACTTCTATACATTTTCTTTTCATGCCTATTGTCACTTATTCTATTGGGGATTTTGTGGTTGAGGATGATTTGTATGAGCTCTTCACATAATAAGAACAGTAAACTTTGTGTACCATATTTGGGCAAATGATGTTTCAAAGTTACTTGAAGAGGTAAAAAAGATTAAAAATGTTACATAGTCACATCTATTGAATTTTTCCTTGTGCTTTCTTTCATACCTTTATGCTTAGAAAGCCTATTTTCACTGTTATGTTAGATATTCAGCTATAATGTATTTTAATTTTTTGTGAAGTTTGAATTTAATGACAATCTGGGATACAATTTGGAGCATGACATGAAGCAAGAAATTCTTTTCCTTAAATAATAACTTTTATTGCATCACCATATAATAAATTTTCTTTCTTGCTTAGATATTTGTTTTCTCTTTTGTTTAATGTTTATTCTGCTAAATATGTGAAAATGTTGTATTATTTTGTGGAGAGGGAGGAAGAAGTTATAGTTCAATCCCAGGACAAAGACAATATCATTTATTCATAGTGTATTTTTATATCTAGAATGCCAATGACCATCTCATTTTTAATAATCTTTTCACATTTTCTTTTTAAAATCAGTCTTGATTTCCTCCAAGTGAAATTTAGAATCACCTTGTTAAATTTCAAATACATTTTGGACAGAAGATTATTCTGTGAATTAATATAGGAAAAATTGAATGATCAAAATAATCTGCATATGTAGGATTGTGATATGCTATCTCATTTAAGAATTGATAGGTGCCACACATTTTTTTAAAGATTATTTTATAGTTTATATTGATATGTTGACTGGAATGTTTTTTCACAAAATTTTGTACTTTGTTATGAGTATAAAGGGAAATTATTAATAGCTCATTTGCATCATATATACAGGAGTGCCTTATTAATGCTAAAATATTTCTTCACTTGATTTATTTGGGATTTCTAGATATATAATTAATCTTATAAATACATATACATGTTTTTATATGAATAATGAAAATAGTTTATTCTTTTTGAGATCCATACATTTTATTTCTTCTTCTTGTTTTACTGAACTGCCAAAGGATTTCAGAGTCATTTAAAATATAATAGCAAGTTCCTAATGTTAATGTTGTTTTATTACTGAGTATAATGTTAGTTTTGGTTTAAAGTACACAGTTCTTATTTATGTTATTAAAGTTTTGTTCTTAAATCCTATGCAGTGGAATAAGTAGAAGTGCTTGGGATGTCAGGTTTATTCTAATGACATCTCTGCTTCTCATCTTTCTCCTTTTTTTCTTTCTGTGACAAATAATGAAAATACTACTACTTTAAGGGAGTGCAGTGGCTCCTGCCTATAATCCCAGCATTTTGGGAGGCCAATGCAGAAGGATGGCTTGAGGCCAGAAGTTCAAGATCAGCCTGAACAACATAGCAAGACCCTGTCTCTACAAAAAATAATTTAAAAATTAGCTAGGCATGGTGGTACATGTCTGTAGTCCCAGTCACTCAGGAGGCTGAGGCAGGAGAATCACATGAGTTCAGAAGATCAAAGGCTTCAGTAAGCCATGATCACATCACTGTACTCCACACAAGGTGACAGAGTAAAACTGTCTTTAAAAAAAAAAAAAAAAAACTAGAGTTTTCAAAACTTTTTTTTTTTAATAGAAACATCTAATTAATGAAAAGAACCCGAATAGCCAAGTTAATCCTAAACAAAAAGAACAAGGCCAGAGGCATCATCTTACGTGACTTCAAACTATACTACAGGGCCAGAGAAACCAAAACAGTGTGGTACTGGTACAAAAACAGACAGATAGACCAACAGAACACAATATAGAACCCAGAAATAAGACCACACACCTACAACTATCTGATCTTTGACAAACCTGACAAAAAGAAGAAGTGGGGAAATAATCCCCTATTCAATAAATGTTGCTGGGATAACTGACTAGCTATATGCAGAAAATTAAAACTGGATTCCTTCCTTATACCATATACAAAAATTAACTCAACATGGATAATATGGTTTGGATTTTTATTCCCACCCAAATCTCATGTCAAATTGGAAGAGGGGCCTGGTGGGAGGTGATCATGGGGACAGATTTCCCCCTTGCTGTTCTCATGATAGTGAGTTCTCATGAGATCTGATGGTTTAAAAGTGTGTGACATCTCCCACTCTGCTCTTCCTCTCCTCTGCCATGGTAAGACATGCTTGCTTGCCCCTCGCCTTCTGCTATGTTTGTAAGATTCCTGAAGTCTCCCAGTCATACTTCCTGTTAAGCCTGCAAAACTGTGGGTCAGTAAAACCTCTTTTCTTTATAAATTACCCAGTCTCAAGGTAGTTGTTTATAGCAGTGCAAGAACAAACTAATATAGAAAATTGGTCCTGAGAATGGGGCACTGCTATAAAGATACCAGAAAATGTGGAAGTGACTTTGGAACTGAGTTATGGGCAGAAGTTGGAACATTTTGAAAGGCTGAGAAAAAGAGAGGAAGATGTGGGAAAGTTTGAAACTTCCTAGAGACTTGTTGAATGGTTTTGACCAAAATGTTCAAAGTGATTTGGACAGCGAAGTCCAAGTTGAGGTGATCTCAGATGGAGAAGAGAAACTTATTGGGAACTGCAGTAAAGGTCACTTGTGCTATGCCTTTGCAAAGAGACTGGTGGCATTTGCTAAAGCATAGCACAAGTGACCTTTACTCCAGTTCCCACCAGATCTCTGATGGCCCTAGAGATCTGTGGCACTTTGAACTTGAGAGAGATGGTTTAAGGTATCTGGCAGAAGAAATTTCTAAGCTAACAAGCACTCAAGATTTGACCTGGGTGTTTGTAAAAGTGTACACTCATATGCATGAAGAGATGGTCTGAAATTAGAATTTATATTTAAAAGGGAAGCAGAGCATAAATGTTAGGAGAATTTGCAGCCTGACCATGAGGTAGAAAAGAAAACTCATTTCCTGAGGAGAAATTCAAGACAGCTGCTGACATTTACATAAGTAAAGAGGACCCAAATATTAATAGCAAAGATAATGGGGAGAAAATCTGTGGGACACTGCAGAGATCTTCATAGTAGCCCTTCCCATCACAGCCACAGGAGGTGGCCCTCCCTCCTGGAGGCCTAGGAGGGAAAAATGGTTTCCTGGACTCGACCCAGAGCCCCACTGCTCTGTGCAGCGTTGGTACATGGCACCCTGCACCCCAGCTGCTCCAGCTCCAGACAAGTCTAAAAGGGGCCAAGGTACAGATCAGGCCATTGCTTCAGAGGGTGCAAGCCCTAACCCTTGGCAGCTTCCAAGTGGTGTTGGGCCTGTGGGTCCACAGAAGGCAGGAGCTGAGGTTTGGGAGCCTCTGCCTAGATTTTAGAGGATATATGGAAATGGCTGGATGCCTAGGCAGAAGACTGCTGCAAGGATGGAACTTTCATGGAGAATCTCTACTAGGGCAGTGCAGAGGGGAAATGTAGGGTTGGTTGGAGCCCCCACAAAGAGTCTCCATTGGGGCACAGCCTAGTGGAGCTGTGAGAAGAGGGTCACCATCCCCCAGACTCCAGAATGCTATATCCATTGACTGCTTACACTGTGTGTCTAGCACTTTGGGAGGCTGAGGCAGTGAATCACTTGAGGTCAGGAGTTTGAGACCAGCCTGGCCAACATGGCGATACCCTGTCTCTACAAAACATACAAAAGCTAGCCAGGTGTGGTGACACAGGCTTGTAATTCCAATTCAGGAGGCTGAGGCAGGAAAATTGTTTTTACCTGGGAGATGGAGGTTGCAGTGAACCGAGATTATGCCACTGCACTCCAGCCTGGGTAACGGAGTGAGACCCTGTCCCAGAAAAAGAAAAAAAAAAAAAAAAAGCTCAGTTAAAATCTGAGAAGGCAGAAAAGCAAGGAAGAAGACAGAAAAGCAAGGAAGAAAAATAAAGAACAAATGCAATAAAATAAGGCAGTTATAAACATGGTAGATATTCATTCAGTTATATCAATATAAACATTAAATGTGAATGGTCTAAACATTAAAAGAGTTTGTCGTAGTGGATTAAAAATTTAAGACACAATTATATATTGCCTATAAAAATTTTACTTTACATATAAAGCCCAGATACATTAAAAAAAGAGGGATGGAGAAAGGTATAATATGCTAACACTAGTCAAAGAAAGCTGGAGTAGATTATTAATTTTAGAGCTGACTTCAGAACAAGAACGTGTTTTAGTCAGCTTCTATCACCCTGTTGGTGAGAGAGGGATTACCAACCTGGAGTTATGGGAATGGCACCCAATGCTGGACAGATAACATTACAGCAGTTTATTAGTCAAATGTATTCACAGCCTGGGGGGGAGAACACGCACACCATACCAGACAACATGAGTTTTACGCACAGGAGCAGAGTGAACAACCACAGGCTGTTGGATGCAGGCTCTGTAGTATCAAAAGAGTGGATGTCCCCTAGGAGGATGGAGTTCCCATAGGAGGTTGTGTTCAGTTTGTCTGAGTAATTCTGTTAGCTGGCAGGAAACTCATACTCGCTACTCAGGGATAAGCAGGAACTGTGCTTATTCCCCAAGATAAGAGTTGTTTGGCTATAAGGACCTTATCTGCAGAAGCATAATAGGGAAGTGAACTTGCGGTTAGGCCTTTTTGCATCCCTTCTGATTTTACCAGATGTTAAGGCAGCACATAATGTTGGACCTTAATTTTACGCCTTACCCCATAGAAAGTATCAGGGTCAAAGAGAGTGTTAACATAATGACAAAGAGGTCAATTTCTGCAAGAATACCCACTCTTAAATATGTAGGAACCTAACAAACAGAGCATCAAAATATTTGAAGCAAAATCTGATGGAACTGTGAAAGGAGAAATAGATAAATGCCCTCTTACAGTTGAAGTCTTCAACATCCCTCTGTCAGTGATGGATTAAATCAAGCAGGCAGGAAAACAGTAAGGCTATATGTGACCTGAATAGCAGTATCATATACTTTGATCTAATTGACATTTATAGAATACTTTATGCATTTACAGGCATACCTCAAAGATATTGTGGGTTCAGTTTCAGATCACCACAATAAAATGAATATTGCAGTAAAGCAAGTCACACAAATGCATGGCTTCCCAGTGCGTATAAAATTTATGTGTACGCTATGCTGTTGTCTACATCATTGCCAAACATGCCAACAATCACCTGACCCTTCAGAAAGTTGTAATAATTTTTCTGGTGGAAGGTCTTACCTCCATGTTGATGGCTGCTTACTGACATGGATGGTGGTTACTGAAGGTTCGAGTGATTATGGCCATTTCTTAAAATAAAGCAACAATGAAGTTTACATCATCAATTGACTTTCTTTCATGAACGATTCCTCTGTAGCAGGGAATATTGTTTGATAGCGTTTTACCCACAGGAGAACTTCTTTCAATGTTGGAGTCAACTTTCTCAAACCCTGCTGCTACTTTTTCAACATGATTTATGTACTATTTTAATTTCTTTGTTGTGGTTTCAGGAATTTCCACAGCATCTTCACCAGCAGTAGATGCTATTTCAAAAAACTGCTTTCTTTGCTGATTCATTAGAAGCAACTCCTCATTCATTCAAGCGTGATCATGAGACTGCAACAATTCAGTCACGTCTTCAGGCTCCGTTTCAAATTTAGTTCTCCTGCTGTTTCTACCACACCTGCAGGTACTTCCTCCACTGAATTCTTAAATCTCTCAAAGTCATCCATGAGGGCTGGCATCAACTTCTTTCAAACTCCTGTTTATGTTGATACTTTGACCTCCTCCTCCAGTGAAACACAATTATTCTTAATAGCATCTAAAATGTTAAATTCTTTCCAGGAGGTTTTCAGTTAACTTTACTCAGATCCATCTAGAGGAATCTCTATGGTAGCTATAGCCTTGCAAAATATATTTCTTAAATAATAAGACTTGAATGTAGAAATTTTGTATGCATTCATAGAGTACGGATGTTGTATCAATGGGTGTTGTATTAGCAGGCATGTGAACACACTCTTCTCCTTGTATATTTCCATCAGAACTCTTGGGCAACTAGGTGCTTTGTCAATAAGCAGTAATATTTTGAGAGGAACTTTTTTTCTGAGCAGTAGATCTCAACAGTGGGTTTAAAATATTCAGTAAGGTATTCTGTAAACAGATGTGCTGTTCTGCAGGTATTATTGTTCCATTTATAGAGTATAGTCAGAATAGATTTAGCATAAGTTTTAAGGGGCCCTAGAATGTTTGGAATGGTAAATGTGCATTGGCTTCAACTTAAAGTCACCAGCTGCAGTAACCCCTAACAAAAGAGCCTTTTGAATAATTTTGATACCAGGCATTGACTTCTCTCTAGCTATGTAAAGTCCTAGATGACACCATCTTCCAATATAAGGATGTTTTATCTACATTGAAAATCCATTGTTTAGTGCAACTACCCTCATCAGTTATCTTAGATAGATCTTCTAGATAAATTGCTGCAGCTTTTAGATAATCATTGGCTGTTTTATTTTGCACTTTTATGGAGATGGCTTCTTTGCTTAAACCTCATGAACCAACCTCTGCTAGTTTTAAACTTTCCTTCTGCAGTCCCTTCATCTCTCTCAGCCTTCAAGGAATCAAAGAGAGTTAGGGCTTGTGCTAGATTAGGCTTTAGCTAAGGGAATATTGTGGTTGGTTTGATCTTTTATCCAGACCACTCAAACTTTCTCCATATCAGCAACAAGACTGTGTCACTTTTTTATCATGCATGTGTTCACTGCAATAATTTTTTAATTCTCTTCAAGTTTTCCTTTGCATTTACAAACTGAATAGTTCTTTGGCAGAAAAGGCCTAGCTTTCACCATATCTCAGCGTTCAACACATCTTCCTCACTATGCCTAATAATTTCTAGTTTTGGTTTAAAGTGAGAGATGTGAGACTCTTCTTTCACTTGAAGAGTTAGAGGGCATTTTCAGTTCTTAATTGGTCTAATTTAAATATTGTTGTGTCTCAGCAAATAGGGAGATTGAGGAGAATATGAGATATTGGAAATTGATGAAGCAGTTGGAACACATACAACATTTATCAATTGAGTTTGGCCATATAATATGGGTGCAGTTCTTAGTGCCCAAAGCCTATCATAATAGTGACATTTAAAAGCACTGATCACAGATCACAATAACAGATATAATAATAATAAGGCCAGGCATGGTGGCTCATGCCTGTAATCCCAGCACTTTGGGAGGCTGAGGTGGGTGGATTACCTGAGGTCGGGAGTTTGAGACCAGATTGACCAATAAGGTGAAACTCCATCTCTACTAAAAATACAAAAATTATCTGGGTATGGTGGCGGTGCCTGTAGTCCCAGCTACTCAAGAGACTGAGACAGGAGAACTGCTTGAACCAGGGAGGTGGAGGTTGCAGTGAGCTGAGATCGTGCTGCTGCACTCCAGCCTGGGCAACAGAGTGAGACTCCATCTCAATAATAATAATAATAATAATAATAATAATAATAATGTCCAAATAATTGTGAGAATTCTCAAAATGTGACATAGAGACATTAAGTGAGAACATGCTTTTGGTAAAATTGTGCCTATAGACTTATTCAGGGCAGGGTTGCCATAAACCTTTAATTTGTTAAAAAAAAAAAAATATATATATATATATATATTCAAAGAGCAATAAAGTGAAGTACAGTAATATAAGGTATGCCTTTATATATACCTTATGGAAAAGGTAAAACTCTAAAGATAATACATCATTGTTTGCTCAGGGATTCAGTGATGAAGAGAGAATATTTCAGAGCAGTGAAACTATTCTGTAAGCCATATTAATAGTGGATATATGACACTTCATTTGTCTAACCCACAGAATTTTGCAAAACAAAGAATAAAGCTTAAAGTATGAAATTTAAAAAATCATCTAGGATGATGTGGCACTTAGAATGGAATGCACATTGTGTCAAAGGAATCTAACTATGTTACAAATGTATGAAATAAACTCACTAAAGAAGATATGTGAACAAAGTGTGGACATAAGAAATGAGTGCAGTCTGTAAGGATAAAGGCAAAAGTATTGTATATAAGCACATTCCCTAGCTGACAAACTTGCTTCCCATGGGGGTATTGGATAACATTTCAGAAACCACTGTAAGTACTTATTTTCCAGAATTCAACAATAGTCACTGGTAGATAGTGGGAGCCATGTTTTTCACTGTTGGAATGGAGGATTATAGACAAGCAAGGAGAAGAGGCTGGAGTTGGAGACATCAGTATGACATCATGTTCATTTTTATATAGACACAAATAGTTACATATGAAAATATTTACAGATATGTATATATACATGAGTTGGTATGTACACATGAATTTCTCACAGCTGAGGTCAAAGAAGCAATTATATCCCAGTAGCAATTAGCACACTCATATCTTGGTTTCTAATACCCTTCTCCAGTAAAAGGAATCAGGGCTCTTTAGAACAATGACTGATTCTAGGACTGGCACAGGAAATACACAAGATGTGTGCAGATCATCCTGAACTTCTCAAAAGTTTGGAGTACTAAAATAAAAAAATTGGCAAAGATGCAGATATGTCAAAGAGAAATTGAAGCCAAATAATAGGGCTTCCAATGGCCAAACACAAATAATTCTGAACAACAAAACAAATAAATATCACTGTATTATAGCCCACATTATAAAATATTCACAAATCTATAGTGATATAAATAAATGATTGTATAAATAAATTAATTGTGAGCCCAAACACATAGCCCAGGCAGAATTCCAAATAGTTTATATAGCTCTCCTGCTCTCAGGAGATTGAGCATAACATTCTATTCTTTAAGGACAGGCTGTGCTTAGTGACTTTGTTCCAAAGAATATAGAATGGGAAGGTGAAAAAGTAACTTTATTGTGGAGGCATCTACAAACAATACCTCAGCCAGGTGATGTAAATTAACATCCATAAAGATAAGCCATATTGGTAGTTTGTATCCTTGATATGATGTAGTAAGAATGGTACTTAATCTTTGAGGTGTTCTTTCCAAAAATCTAAAACCCTAGTCTAATAAAAATTAACAGAAATACCCAATTAATGGATATTCTATAAAATACCTGACCAGTACTCCTTAAAACTGTCAAGTCTTAAAAGAAAGTCTGAGAAACTGTCACAGCTAAGAGGTGCCTGAAGAGGCATGATGACTAAACATGATGTGCTGTGTTGGATGAAATCATGGAAGAGAAAAAGGACATTCATTAAAAAAGAAATCTGAGTAAAGTACTGACTTTAATTAATAATGTATCAATATTGACTCATTAATTGTGACACATGGACCATGCTAATATAAGATATTAATGGAGGGACATGGGTTTTGGGTATAAGAGAACTCTCTGTACTATCTTTGTAATTTTTCTATAATACTAAATGTATTCTTAAAAATGTATTAAAGATAATCATGTTCTTAAGGGTGACTGTTAAATGACACTCTTATTTCCCACTAATGATATGAAAAATATGAAACAAAGGTGTGGCAGGTGAAGGCCATATTATGATTTTAATTTCCAATAACAGCTATTGTCAGGGATATAAATTAATGTGAGAAGATAGAGGTCCTGCCTTTAGAAACCTAAGAAGAGCTGATTTTCTCACCTAGCTCTAGTTTATAGCTTAAGGCACTGCTGGTGACAGTCTGATGCTAATTGGATTTCTTCCTTTTGAGGGCAAGGGTAGCAGTGACAGGGATCCTGGCAATTTCAACTGGACATATCAGATTTATCTGTTTTTCTTGGAACGAAGGAATATTCTATTCTATTAGCTTATGACAATCTACCTGAGGCCTCATTAAAATATTATTATGCAGAATCAAGTATTTCTTCAGGTTAAAGTAAGTTTTCTGTTTATTTTTTCAAAAATAAACACCTCTCTTCCATTTGATCTTTTTTTCTTTCTTCACCTCCTACTATTCTGAAGCTGTTTCCTGGCTCTGTACTTTAAGTCTTTCATTGCATATCGTGCCTGTCTCTTTTGTCTATATTTTGAGATATGCTTTCCATTTAATCTTCTAGTCAATCTCTTTCTTTCCTAACATGTTCTGCTTCCTTTGGAAGAATCTAGGTCCTTTCCCGAGCCTCCTCACCCAGTCTCCTGAAAGTTGCTTAGCAGACTAACGAACAAACTCTCATGCTGTTCTCTCCTGCAGAGATCACAGAAGAGCCTGGACTCTCAGATGTGTCCTCAAGCTCAGCAAACCCACATCAGCAGGTGCTCTTATACTCAAGGAAGCTGGTTAGGAAGGCAAGAAGGCAAAAGGACTAGAGAATTATTTTCACATTTGCTCACAGGAGTAAGAGTTAGATAAATTTCAAAAGACCAAGACTAGACACCCAAGAATGTCAGAAAATAAGATTCTGTGGTATATAACATGAGTATGTTTTAAATATTTTAAAGTAATACAGGATATAAGCAAAACTGGAATGAAAAAATAAGATACCATGAAAAATGACCAGGCATGTTTAAGAACCAAATAATGCTTTTACAAATGAAAAGAATCATTATGTAAATAAAATTTTAATGGACGTTTTCAACAAGCAGTGCTAGAACAACTGGATAATTGTCTTGAAAAAACTCCATCATAGAAAACCTTAATTTGAGGCTTATAGGCCCAAATGTAAATGCTAACACAATAAAGTTTATAGAAGAAAGTGTTGAACAGTATTTTCTCAGTCTTCTAGGCAAAAATTCTTTAGATATAACATAAAAATGATCAACAATAAAATAAGTAATATATGGGATTTAATCAAAATTAAACTCTGGTCCTTAAAAGATATCTTTAATATATTTCAGATGGACAGACTGAGATAGAATATTTGCAATATACACATCTGATGAAAAACTTGCATCCAGAATGTATAAAGAATGCTTACAGATGAATAATAAAAAGACAAATGACTCAGCTGAAAATGGGCAAAATATGTGAATACTTTACAAATGTGTACATACACCCCCTTCACCTGCCTCACCCCTCAGTGCCCACCTTATCACCAAGTACAAGATAAGGTGCTCAAAATCAATAATCATAAGAGAATTGCAAATAACATTGATGTGATCTGAATGTGTCCTTCAGAATTCACGTGTTGAAACTTAATGGCTAATGTGATAGTATTATGAAGGTGGGGCCTTTAGGAGATAATTAAGTCATGAGGGTAGGGCCTTCCTGAATGGGATTAATGACCATATCAAAGAAGTCGAAGAGCGTGCCCTAGCCACCCCTTCCCTTCCCTTCCTTTCCTTCTGTCATGTGAGGACACAGCATGTGTTCCTATCGGAGGACACAGCAACAAGGCACCATCTTGACAGGATGAGACTCCACTAGACATTGAATTTTCCAGGGACTTGATCTTAGATTTTTCTGCTTCCAGAACTGCAAGAAATAAGTATCTCTTCTTTGTAAGTTATCCAGTCTAAGGTATTTGGTTATAGCAGTACAAATGAACTAAGACAAAAACCATAAGGGAATATGACTATATTCTCTAAAATCATTAAAATGACTGACAACACCAGTGTTAGCATATGTGGCAACTGAGATAGTCATACACTGTTGGTAGGAACATAAAATTTTAAAGCATTTTGAAGATCAATTTGGCAGTTTCTTATAAAAGTAAGCATATACTAACAATTTTACTCCTAGGTATTTACCTAAAAGTAATGAAAGCATATGACCCAAAAGAAATCATACGGCTGGGCACGGTGGCTCATGTCTGTAATCCCAGCACTTTGGGAGGCCGAGGCGGGTGGATCACGAGGTCAGGAGATCAAGACCATCCTGGCTAACATGGTGAAACCCCATCTCTACTAAAAATACAAAATGTTAGCCGGGCGTGGTGCCGGGTGCCTGTAATCCCAGCTACTCGGGAGGCTGAGGCAGGAGAATGGCCTGAACCCGGGAGGCGGAGCTTGCAGTGAGCCGAGATCGCGCCTCTGCACTCCAGCCTGGGCAACAGAGCGAGACTCAGTCTCAAAAAAAAAAAAAAAAAAGAAATAATACAAAACCATTTATAGTAGTTCCATTGACAATAACCAAAATGTATTTGTAACCTAAATGTCCATCAAAGCAATGGATTCAAAATTTGGATATAGTTATACATACTACTCAGCCAGGAAAAAATGTATAAATTAGTGTCAAAAATCACAGCAGATACAAATGTACTCAACTTGCTACCTATAGATAAATATTTTCATGTTGAATGAAAAATTGCCCAGTGTTATATTGTTTATACCATGTTACTCTTTAGTATTAGGTTTAGCTGTCAGCAACAATAGCAACAACAAAATAATAATGTAGAATTTTGTTCTACATTATTCCACATAATAGAATAATGATTATGTTTTCATTGTAAACATAATTTTCTCATTGTAAAAGAGTTCAGCAATGATATGTCCAGTCAGTCCAGGAAAGGATATTCACTTGACCATCATCACAGAGCAAGGTACTTCCATTTTGCTCATCTATTATGTTAATTGTCCCACAACATTTGCAAAGATGGCTGCTCCAGCTACAGACATTAGGTCTACATTCCAGCCAACAAGAAAGAAGATTTGAAGAAGGCAATATACCATCTCTTTAAGAACTGATTGAGGCAGCAAGATGACCACATATAAGCCTCCACTGATCATCCTTCCCACAGGAATACTAAATGGAACAAATATCCACGTTAAAAAAACACCTTCAGTCCGGACATGGAGGCTCACACCTGTAATCCCAGCACTTTGGGAGGCTAAGGTAGGAGCATCACCTGAGGTCAATAGTTCCAGACCAGCCTGGCCAACACGGCAAAACCCTGTCTCTACTAAAAATACAAAACAGAAACAAAAACAAAACAAAACCAAAAAACCAATTAGCTGGGCGTGATGGCGGGCACCGGTAATCTTGGCTACTCGGGAGGCAGGAGAATCACTTGAACCCAGGAGGCAGAGGTTGCAGCAAGCCAAGATCGCACCACTGTACTCCGGCCTGAAACTCTGTCTCAAAAAACAAACAAGCAAACAACAACAACAACAACAAAAAACCACAGCGAAACTGTCTCAAAAACAAACATAAACAAACAAAAAACACCTTCATAAAAACCCAAGATCAGGTGAGTAATCACAGTACTTGGTTTTAACTTCATAACACTGAAGAGAATAGGGAAGACACTCTTTAATTGTTGCCACTACCACCCTTCCCCCAACCCCTGGGAGCAGCTGTGTGGTGCATAGAACTTCTATGCTTGGGAGAGGGAGAGTGCAGTGATTGTGGAATCTTGCATTGGAATCCAATGCTGTCTGTCACAGTAGTAAGCAATACAGAGCAGAACTAAGCTGCTGCCCATGGAGAAAGCATTTAGACCAGCCCTAGTCAGAGGGAAATTGCCCATTCCAGTGGTTGGAACCTGAGTTCTGGCAAGTCTTGCCACCATGTGCTAAGGTGTTCTGGGATCCTAAATAAACATGAAAATCAGTTCGGGCCACAAGGACTGCAATTCCTGGGAAAGTCCTGGTCCTGTGCTGGGATTGGAGCTAGTGGACTTGGAAGGAATGTGGCCTACTGAGACCCCCCAGAGTGGCTAAGGAAGTGCTTGTGCCACCTCTCCCACCACTCCAGACAGTATAGCTCACAGCTCTGGGAGAGACTCCTTCCCTTTGCATGAGGAAAGGAGAGGGAAGAGTAAAGAGGACTTTGTCTTACAACATGGAAACTAGCTCAGTCACAGTAGGATAGGACGCCAGGCAGAGTCCTGTGGCCCCCTTTCCAAGCCCTAGTTCCTGGATAACATTTCTGGACACACCCTGGGCCAGAAGAGAACTTGATGCCTCCAAGGGAAGGGCCCAGTCCTGGTGGGATTCATTACATGCTGACTAAAGAACTCTTTGTCTTTGAATAATCAGCAACAGTATCCAGGAAATACTCACCAGGGGCCTTGGGTAAGACTCACAGGCATGCTGGCTTCAGGTGTGACCTAGAACATTCCAGCTATGGTGACAATGGGGAAGGAATCCTTCTGCTTGTGAAAAGGAGAGGGAAGAATAAAGGGGATTTTTGTCTTGCAGCTTAGGTACCAGCTCAGCCACAGTGGGGTGGAACACCAAGCAGGCTCTTGCAGTCTCCGATTACAGGCCTTGGCTCTTAGCATCTCTAGACCTGCCCTGGGACAAAGGGAAGCCCACTGCTCTTCAGGGAGAGTCGCAGACCTTGTAGCATTCACCATAAGCTGACTGAAGAGCCCTCAGGCCTTGAATGAACATCTGTGGTAGCCAGATAGTACTCTCCATGGTGCTGGGGTAATAGTGGACTTGGAAGGATACTCATCTTCTAGCGAGACGAAGAGGCAAGAGTGGGAAAGACTTTGTCTTTTGTCTTAGGTGCCAGCTTAACTGCAGTAGAATAGAGCATTAGGTAGATTTTTATCTAATTTCAAGTCCTAGCTTCTGGAGGATATCTCTGAACCCACTTGGGACTGCGGTTGGTGGGGGACTCACTGCCCTGAAAGGACAGACACAAGCCTGTGTGGCTTAGCCACCTGCTGATTACAGCGTATAATGCACATATGGCTGCAATGACTAAAACTTAGACCATAACATGCAAGTCTTTTTGAATACCTGGAAACTCTTTCCAAGAAGGACGGGTACAAACAAGCCCAGACTATGAGGACTACAATAAATACTTAACTCTGCAATGTACAGACATGAATGAACATCCACAATCATCAAGACCATCCCGAAAACTTGACCTCACCAAATGAGTTAACTAGGCACCAATGATCAAATTTGGAAGGACAGAGATATATCACCTTTCAGACAGAGAATTCAATATAGCTGTTTTGAGGAAGCTCAACTAAACTTAAGATAACACATAGAAGGAATTCAAAATTCTATCACATAAATTTAGCAAGGAGGTTAACATAAAAGAATCAAGCAGAAATTTAGTAGCTGAAAAATGAAACACTGAAAATGCACCAGAGTCTCTTAACAACATAATTAATCAAACAGAAATAATTAGTGAGATTGAAGACAGATTATTTGAAAATACACCGAGGAGACAGAAAAATAATAAGAAAGGATGAAGCATACCTAAAAAGTCTGAAAATAGCCTCAAAAGGGCAAATCTGAGAATTATTGGTCTTAAAGAGGACTTAGAGAAAGAGATAGGGGTAGAAAGTTTATTCAAATGGATAAAAACAGACATCCTCCCAAACCTAGAAAAGATATTAATATCCATGTACAAGAAGGATATAGAACACCAAGCAGATTTAACACGAAAAAGACTATTTCAAGACATTTAATAATTAAACTTCCAACTATCAGGAATTAAAAAAGGGTTCTAAAGTCAGCAAAATAAAAGAAACAACAGAGTGGAACTCTGATACATCTAGAAGCAAACTTCTTAGTGGAAACCTTACACCAGAAAAGAGTGGCATGACATATGTGCTAAAGGAAAAAAAAGGTTTATGAAAAAAATGTTTATCCCAACATAATATATTCAGTGAAAATATCCTTCAAACATGAAGGAGAAATATTAGACAAGCAAAAATTGAGGAAATTCATCAAGACTAGACTTGTCCTATAAGAAATGCAAAAGGGAGATTTTCAAAGTGAAAGAAAATGACATTAATGAACAATAAAAAACCATCTGAAGGGATAAAACTTACTGGCAGCAGTTGTTATGCCCAGACCGTTTGTTCCCCAAAGAAGACCACCAGAGTCCAGAGTCAAAGCCAAG
>NW_012102751.1:694-1290 GCF_000951045.1 Mandrillus leucophaeus | reverse complement strand
ACTGTCAGCTTTTTCCCTGCCCCTAAGGTAAGAGCTTGGGTGAGCACTATCAGTTCGGCCTTCTGGGCCGATGTCCCCGGGGGCAGGGGTTCCGCTCAGATTACCTCAGTCTCTGAAGTCACTGCCGCTCCAGCGTACCTCTGGCCTTGATGCATGAAGCCGCTTCCATCAGTGAACCAGACTAGGTCAGCGTCAGGGAGTGGGTGGTCCTGCAGGTCCTCTCGAACTCCGTGCACCTGAGCTGGTATCTTGGTGCAATCATGGAGTGGTGCGTCCAGGTCTGGGTTGGGCAGCAGTGAGGCAGGGTTTAAGGTCGTTGGGGGCAGGAAGGTTATTCTGATAGGATTTAGTAGTAGTCGTTGGTAGTGGGTGAGCCGGGCGTTACTTATCCATTGACTAGGTGGCTGTTTGAGTACACCTTCGATGGCATGTGGGGTAACGACCCGCAATTCTTGACCCATGACAAGTTTATCAGTATCTTGTACCATCAGAGCCGTGACTGCAATCATTCAGAGACAAGGGGGCCACCCGGCAGCCACTGGGTCTAACTTCTTTGACAGGTAGGCAACCGGCCTCTGCCAGGGGCCTAAGTTCTG
>NW_012102751.1:0-387 GCF_000951045.1 Mandrillus leucophaeus | reverse complement strand
CCGGCGCAGGGTGAGTTTTAAGGGGTTGTTCTTAGCTCTGTCCACAGTCCACGTGGCCGGTGCTTCAGCCGCTGCCGTGATTGGTCCCAGAAGGTAAGAGGTTGGGTCCACTGGCTTGACGTGGGTGTTGCGGATCCACGACACGATGCCTTCTACCTTTAGGGTGGTGGGTGTGGTCAGGAGTACCTGGAGTGGTCCTTTCCAACTGGGTTCTAGGGTCTCTTGTCGGTGTCGCTTAACCAGGACCCAGTCTCCCAGCTGGTATGGATGGGGTGTCGGTGGGGGACCGGTTTCATATAGTTCCTTCAGCTTGGGCCAGATTTCTTGATGAATTTTCTGCAAGGCTTGTAGGGAAAATAAGAATTCAGAGACATTTTCTGTTTCAGA
>NW_012102750.1:1507-1787 GCF_000951045.1 Mandrillus leucophaeus | reverse complement strand
ATCCGAAATATCTGTTCTCAGATTCCACAGAAATAAGGCTAGCAAAGAGATCCATGAAATACAGATGTAACTCTGTGAGACGAATTAAAAGAACACTAAGCAGTTTCTTAGAAATCTTCTTTCCAGATTTCGTCTGAGGATATTTCCTTTTTCGGCATAGCCCTCTATGGGCTTCCAAATATCACTTTGCGATTTCCACAAGAACAGGCTTAGCGAGCGGCTTCTTCAGGGGAACGCTGTAACACTGTGAGATGAATTAGCAGAACACTAAGCAGTTTCT
>NW_012102750.1:785-1428 GCF_000951045.1 Mandrillus leucophaeus | reverse complement strand
ACTGTCTTAGCGAAAGGCTTCTTGAGGGGAAAGCTGTAACTCTGTGAGATGATTTCACAGAACCCAAAGAAGTTTCTCACAAAGCTTCTTTCTCTCACTTATCGGAGGATATTTCCTTTGGCCCTACAGTCTTCAAAGGGATCGGAAATATCTGTTCTCAGATTCCGCAGAAATAAGTCTAGCAAAGAGATTCACGAAATACAGATGTTACTCTGTGAGTAGAAGTCACAAATCACAAAGCAGTTTCTCAGAAAGCTTCTTTCCAGTTTTGCTCGGAGGATATTTTCCTTCTCACCATAACCCTCTATTGGCATACAAATATCACTTTTCCAACTCCACAAGAACAGGCTTAGCGTGCGGCTTCTTGAGGGGAAAGCTGTAACTCTGTGAGATGAATTCACAGAACAGTAAGCAGTGTCTCAGAAAACTTCTTTCCACATTTCATCTGAGGATATTTCCTTTTTCAGCATAGCCCTCTATGGCCTTCCAAATATCACTTTTCCAATTCCACAAGAACCGTATTAGCGAAAGGTTTCTTGAGGGGAAAGCTGTAACTCTATGAGATGATTTCAGAGAACACAAAGATGTTTCTCAGAACGCTTCTCTCTCTTTGTTATCGGACGATATTTCCTTTGGCCCTATA
>NW_012102750.1:356-713 GCF_000951045.1 Mandrillus leucophaeus | reverse complement strand
AGATTCCACAGAAATAAGGCTAGCAAAGAGATCCACGAAATACAGATGTAACTCTGTGAGAGGAAGTCCCACATCACAGAGCAGTTTCTCAGAAACTTCTTTCCAGATTTCAACTGAGAATAATTCCTTTTTCACCATAGCCCTCTATGGGCTTCCAAATATCACTTTGCCAATTCCACAAGAACTGTGTTAGGGAAAGTCCTCTTGAGGGGAAAGCTGTAATTCTGGGAGATGATTACACAGAACACAAAGAAGTTTCTCAGAAAGGTTCCTTCTCTTTGTTATCGGAGGATATTTCCTGTGGCCCTGTGGTCCTCAAAGGGATCCGAAATATCTGTTCTCAGATTCCACAGAAAT
>NW_012102750.1:0-306 GCF_000951045.1 Mandrillus leucophaeus | reverse complement strand
GGGATCCGAAATATCTGTTCTCAGATTCCACAGAAATGACGCTAGCAAAGAGATCCCCGAAATACAGATGTAACTCTGTGAGATGAATTAACAGACCACTAAGCAGTTTCTCAGAAAGCTTCTTCCTGAATTTCATCTGAGGATAGTTCTTTTTTCACCGTAGCCCTTTATGGGCCACCAAATATCACCTTGTCAATTCCACAAGAACTGTTTTAGCGAAAGTCTTCTTGAGGGGAAAGCTGTAACTCTGTGAGATGATTTCACAGAACACTAAGAAGTTTCTCAGAAAGCTTCTTTCTCTTTGTT
>NW_012102749.1:7371-7727 GCF_000951045.1 Mandrillus leucophaeus | reverse complement strand
TCCAGGAGGCGGAGGTTGCAGTGAGCTGAGATCGTGCTATTGCACTCCAGCCTAGGTGACAGAGCAAGATTTCATCTCAAAAAAAAAAAAAAAAAAATAGAGAGTTAGAATCTCATGCACTGATATGGAATAACGTAACTGATATACTGCTTGTGAAATAGCAAAATAAAAAACAATATAGTATGATATAATATATAATGTGTTCAAAAACTGTATTCACCTTTTTTTTTTTTTTTGGAGGCAGGGTCTCACTCTGTCACCCAGATAAGAGTGCAATGGCATGATCACTGCAGCCTCAACTTCCTAAGCTCAAGTGATTCTCCCTACTCAGCCTCCCAAAGTGTTAGGATTACAGG
>NW_012102749.1:4552-7095 GCF_000951045.1 Mandrillus leucophaeus | reverse complement strand
AAGAGAAGAATCGCTGCGCTGTGGTCTCCCTATACTTCCTCATCTTGCCACATCCATAGATAGCACATGGTTCTTGTTCCTTTATTTACAAAGGTGCTGATGAGCCTGTGTGCAATTAATCCTGAAGGAGTAAAATTCTTCACAAAGTATAATAACAGTGTCTAATATCCATGACCAGGGTTTTTAGGTTTTTTTAATAGTAATCCACATTCAGAAATCACGAATGAAGCCTATTGGAATGTATATGAACAAGGTCTTATTTTCATGTAGATTAACACCTTGGTTTTTATGGATTAGACATAAAAGCTGGCGCCATTCCAGAATCAAAGGAACCGTCCCTGAGGACGTATGGAAATTAGGGACATCAATTATTAGGAAGATACACGAAACTAGAAGTGCTCTCAGAAGTTTCCATTGTCTAGGCAGAAAAAGTCAACAGATAAGCTTGAGAGAGTAAAGGTACCTCCGCGAGTGCCGGGGATAATGAGCTTTCCATTCAAAGCAAAGATGTGAAGCCTGAGGAGTTACAAAGACTCCCCAAGTGGTCCACACCTTGAAAGTCGCTCCCACCTGTTCCTGAGGATTGCCATCTGTGTTTGAGACACTGGCCAATCAGGCGTCTGTTGAGATGAGGCCAATGATACAACGTGTAAAATGCCTAAACCATCTTAATCTTTAGGTAGTTATTTGGGGGACTTTCCTCCAAATGGGTTGGTGAAAAATGGTGCACCAGAGACACAAGCCTGGGAATTCAGATTTTCTCCTCTGCTTTTAGCATCTCCTGGGTAAGCCAATAGTGGCCCTCCCTGACCCCTCAACATCCACATCCGCAAAAAAAGGCGCTGGTGAGGGTGATATTTTCACGAAGCCACAGGCCATGTCACCCCGTGCAAAGCTCTGAACTTGTGCACTGGCGGGCCAGGCGGCGGATTTCTCCCCAGAGCGGTGGAACTGCTCTCTGGCTGGAGAGAAAAGAGAGCAGCAGCACAATGGACAGCTCCCAGACCTGAGGCCAGTTCCCACAGCAGCTTAGAAAAGCAGGCGGCTCTCTGGGCCGCAGGAGGCGCGATGCCCAGGAAAGACCCCGGGTGCAGGTGGGAGAGGGAACCCAGCTGAGCAGCGGGAAGTGGGGTGAGGACCACACCCGTCCGAGTTGGACAAGGGCGAGGTGCATATCGCGGCCTCACGCTTTCCTCACTACCCAGCCCGGACCTGCGCCTCCTATCCCTCTCCGGACTCACTTTCCTTGGCAAAGAGGTGCACGCGATCAGTAGACCAGCATAGTTGCGGAAGCGGCGAGGTCCACACTGCCTTTTCCGACCCTCCTGGCTGCCGGCCTTCTCGCATGTCGCCTGCTGGGATTCTAGTTCAGCCGCCTTGCTACCAATCGGTGGGGAACCGTTAAGAGCCACTGTTTCCAGCCTGCCTAGCTAGGCGCTCGCCGCCCGGCTCTTACCCAGAGAACTGCGCCCCGTCCCCGAGCCTGGGTTATGCTGGGATTGTAGTCCCGAAGCGCCTGAAACAACGGGCGGGAGCAGTGAAGAGACGACAACTCCCAGCATGCACAGCGAGGTCGCCAGAGCCCGGCTTCCCGCTTCAGGACTGTGGGACGCCCCATGTTCATGCTGGCTGGGATTGTAATCCGGTCGCCCTGCGATTAAAAAACTGGAAGCTAATCAAAGACGACAACTCTCAGTGTGCCAGGCGTAGCTCCCACCCACCAATCCACACCTCCCCGCGTCCAGATCAGTACTGCCATGTCAAGGGGAGCCTGGCTGTTCCCAAGCCTCTTCTGCCTGCCAGGCGACAGTGGGACCAGGGCGGCTGGTCCTACCTTGTAATTATGCCACTACCTCTTCCTAAAATGCTGGTTTCATGCTTTGTCAGTGCCAGAAGTTTGATTTCTCTCGAAGCAGCAGGGAACCGGGGGCTGCTCACAAACCTGTCAGGGTTGCCATAGTAACGTTACTCTTCCTGAAGCTGGACTCGCCCCGCAGCTTCCCTCGGCCCCGCCCCTTCGCGCCGAGTTTCTTCCCTCGGCCCGGCCTCTCCCCTCAGCACCGCCCCTTCTCCTCGCCCAGTCTGTTTTCTCGGCACCGCCCCTTACCCTCGCTCCGCCCCTGACACGCCTCTTCGGACATACGCAGTGTGGTCCCTGCGTAGGAATGACGTCAATGGCGAGATGTCTGACACTTCTGGGACATTTTGGGATCCCAAGCGGGAAGCTCCCTCGTGAGTGTCTGAAACTGTCAGTTCACTGCCAGAAATGGATATAAGCGAGCCCTGATAACCTGGCACTTGCCTTTTCAAAACCGCCGTTTCCTCCATCCTCTGGGTTGTCACAAATCTTCCTTTGCATCCCAGGAGTGCCCCTTGGACCCCGAGCTGGCTGCAAGGCCCACACCTGGGTCAGACCTGGCACAGGGACGCTCCTGCCACTAATAAAGGGTAGAAAACGTCACACCGAAAAGCCTGACCTTGCTGTATCCAGTCAGGAAACAGCCACAGGGAAGGGAGCCCCTAAGCCACTTTGGGAGCCACAT
>NW_012102749.1:0-317 GCF_000951045.1 Mandrillus leucophaeus | reverse complement strand
ACACAATCACTAACAATGATCATTAGTACATGGTGATTATAGAGGAAGATAGATTAAGAAAAAAATGATTGGATGAACACATTAAATTTATGAAATTGACGCCCAACTACTACAGCAGTGAGTCCCCTCCTCCAGTCACATGGCTGGTCATGGTGGAGCTGAGAGCCCAGTGCAGCTGTCTGACTCCCAGAGCCCATGCTCGGCCCAAACTTCACTGAGCCCTGAGGCCTTCTGCCCTTGCCACCTGGGCACTCAGTGGTCCTGAGATTCTTCATGGCCTGGTCTTCTTGGCCTTGAGGGCGTGGCTGGCCTCCTAG
>NW_012102748.1:11001-13075 GCF_000951045.1 Mandrillus leucophaeus | reverse complement strand
ACAGACTGGATTAAGAAAATGTGGCACATATACACCATGGAATACTATGTAGCCATAAAAAAGGATGAGTTCGTGTCCTTTGTAGGGACATGGATACAGCTGGAAGCCATCATTCTCAGCAAACTATCACAAGAACAGAAATCCAAATACCACATGTTCTCATTCATAAGTGGGAAGTGAACAATGAGATCACTTGGACACAGGAAGGGGAACATCACACATCAGATCCTATTGTGGGGAGGGAGTAGGGGGGAGGGATAGCATTAGGAGATATACCTAATGTAAATGACGAGTTAATGGGTGCAGCACACCAACATGGCACATGTGTACATATGTAACAAACCTGCACGTTGTGCACATGTATCCTAGAACTTAAAGTATAAAAAAAAATTGATTAAATTATAGCAAGTTTTTAAAAAGTTCTTTGTTTATTACTTCTAAATTGTTCTCAAGCAAATGTATATTCATTTACAGTTTAACAAAGAGAGTACGAAACTGCCATTCTTCTCTCCTCAAGAATCAATTTCCTTTAATTGTACACTTTTAATCTTAATGTGCATGGAATATAAAGAAATTATAGAGTAATTTATGATTAGTTTATTCAACATCTCTTGCTCTCCTACATAAATAAAATTAATTAAGAGTTCTATGTTAAAAATGCATATGATTTTTATTCTTTAAATATTATATTCTTTTTTGTTCTAAAAGAGATTTAAAATTTGTTGAAAAATATATAATAATCAACAAGACATGTTTAAAGTATTACTCAAAAAGGAAACAAAAGGCATATGGAATAACAGATATTACACTGTTTAACCTAGTCTGAGATTTTAGTATTAAAATTATTTTTAGTGATACTGACCATATACTATAAGTAGGAATATTTATGTCTAATAAATCTGTAAACTTTTTTTTATAAAACGTAATGTCACTGTAATCAGTTAGCTCTAAATGATCTGTCCTCATTGAGGAGGAATTTTCACTGTGTGATATTTTTAAAAAATAATTTTCAACTCATAAATGTACCAAATAGCTTCCAATATTCTTTTCCATAACAGTCGTCAAAGCTACTAAAAACAGAAACTTTCTAACTAGAACATGTTTTTTCTCACGATTTTTCAAGTGTGTATGTCATTTGGAAGACGTTGGAGTAATAAATACCTGAGAACTAGAAAGAAAAAAATTCAGGAATATAGAAATTCTATTGGAATAATAAACCAGTATAGGAAGAAGTAGATCTCAAAGTGAATCCTATTTTCTAACAAAATGAATGTTAAGATAAATATGTTTAATGGCAGATTGACTTTAAATTAAGAAGAAGAGAAGAGAAGAAATGTCGATATATTAAATAAAAAAATTAGGAAAGAATTAAGAAGACTCAAAGAGCATCATAGGAAAGAGTTAGAAGTGAAACAAGAACTTGAACACGCTCTCAGAATACAAGATATGGAATTGAAGAGTGTAACAAGTAATTTGAATCAGGTGAATCAATTTCTGGCAAAAAATTTATATTTCTAACTTTATTTCATCAGTATTACTTTTAATATCTCTTTGATTTAGTATGTATTATTCAGGTCCTGAAGGAAAATATTGTCTTAAAATTAACTATGACATTTGTAGCTACAGTTATTTATTATTAATTATGGCATCCAAATAGTATCTTATTTCAGTACAAAGAGCTTTTGAAAATAATGATAATCCCTACCATATACTTAGTGATAATTTATTGGTAAGAATTTTGTTCCTAGCAACATAGTTTAGTGTATTTTTCCAAGTTAACATTTAATACTGACTCAAACATTATCAAGAAGAGGCAAAAGTTATTGTCATAGTAAATAAGCTCATAGTATTCTAAGTAGGGCTCTCTAGATTGTATCTTCTTTACCACTTTTGTTTTGAAATAGAAGACTTCTTTTGTATTTACATATTTGCCCAGTAGAATTAACTGAGATTTGGTAAGGAAGTCCTGGATGTAGACTCAGAAGGCTTGGAGAAAATCCTACAACTTGTTTATATTTTTAATCTTTTCCTTGCCGAATTGTGAAAACTAAAAGTGCTTGTTACAATGTCTCAA
>NW_012102748.1:8881-10937 GCF_000951045.1 Mandrillus leucophaeus | reverse complement strand
TGCAGCACTAAGGCTCTTAGTATGGGATCTTGTATAAGTTAGACATCAGAGTGTAAACCCAATTTTCATATGTAGTCAAACTGATTAATCTTTCATTTTATGCTTTTGAGCTTGTTGTAATTCAGGGAAAGTTTTATTTTTCCAATTCTGAGGCTCTTAAAAATTCTCTAGTCATTTCTTTTTTACTGTCATGAATTCATTGTCTCCAAATAAATGTTTGAACTTTGGGGAATTCATGCTGTATAGTATTTGAGGTTTTGATTCAATGGTTCTTCAACCAATACCTGTTTATAAAAGCCCTTTCATTACATGAAGGTACAAGTTATTCTTTAATTTCAGAGGAACTATGATATGCCATTTTATTGAGTGCTAGCTAAAAGTTTATTTTATTTTATTTAGGTTTCTCACCCTCGTGAAAATGGCGATGATCTCTTTCATGAAAATTGCATGTTGAAAAAGGAAATTGCAATGCTAGAACTGGAAATAGACACACTAACACATCAACACCAGGAGAAGGAAAATAAATACTTTGAGGACATTAAGATTTTACAAGAAAAGAATGCTGACCTTCAAATGACCCTAAAACTGAAAGAGAAAACATTAACAAAAAGGGCATCTCAGTATAGTGGGCAGCTTAAAGTTCTGACAGCAGAGAACACAATGCTGACTTCTAAATTGAAGGAAAAACAAGACAAAGAAATACTGGAGACAGAAATTGAATCATACCATCCTAGACTGGCTTCTGCTTTGCAAGACTATGATCAAAGTGTGACATCAAGAAAAAAACAAGAACTTGCTTTCCACAGTGCAGGAGATACTCATTTGCAAGGAAAAATGAATGTTGATGTGCGTAATACAATATGTAACAATGAGATGCTCCATCAACCACTTTGTGAAGCTCAAAGGAAATCCAAAAGCCTAAAATTTAATCTCAATTATGCAGGAGATGCTCTAAGAGAAAATACATTGGTTTCAGAACATGCACAAAGAGACTGTCGTGAAACACAGTGTCAAATGAAGAAAGTTGAACACATGTATCAAAACAAACAAGATAATGTGGACAAACACACTGAACAGCAGCAGTCTCTGGAGCAGAAATTATTTCAACTACAAAGCAAAAATCTGTGGCTTCGACAGCAATTAGTTCATGCACGTAAGAAAGCTAACCAAAGCAAGATAACAATTAATATTCATTTTCTTGAGATGAAAATGCAACATCATCTCCTAAAAGAGAAAAATGAGGAGGATTTAATTACGGTAACCATTTAAAAGAATGTACAGATCAATGTGAAAAAGAGAAAGCAGAAACAGAAGTAAGTATCAAAAAATGTAAATACTTTTCAACCTTCCTGAAAGAAAATGGCCTTGGCTAAATGCTGAATCTAGTTGCTGAATCTATATATATATATATATAGATAGATAGATAGATAGATAGATAGATAGATATGTATAAATAGATGATAAATGTACTTACTATATCAGCTTAGAAACATGCCTCATTTCCACCAAATGAAAGTGAAAGCTGAGAGACGTTTTACTTTGAGTAAAGACATTGTGTCACTGATGAACTTTTAAGAGTTTAAGTTAAAGATTTTTAATAGATTAACATTAATGACATTGGTTTATACTGCTGAAATAAAGGTTTTAATGTCTCTTTGTGGCCACATTTTATGACCACAATGAAACAGATAAATGGGAATGCCCATATCAGCAATTAGTATTTTGAAATTAAGATTCAATTCAGCAATTTACTTTGACAGTTAATTCTAAATTTTCCAGAGGAATTGAAGTGTATTTGAATTATATTTTGAAGTGTACATTTCTGCGTCTTGTAATAATACTTTTTAGTATCTTTTTATATATTTTAGTTGGTAGAACTTTATTTTCATTTATGTCAATTTGACTTAATCTGAACATATTTGAATCTCGAATTATGTATTGTTATAACCTCTCAATTTTTTAAAGGCATCTGCGTTTTGTTAAATAATACCTTAGGACAAATGTAGTGAATTTTACAATATCAAATTTGATTTAATCACCCCGCTGGTATTTATAA
>NW_012102748.1:414-7614 GCF_000951045.1 Mandrillus leucophaeus | reverse complement strand
CATGATACTATTTTCCAAAATGCAAATGTTTAGGTTAATATACACAGTATTTGAATAGCTAGGCAATTCTTTTGTTTTTTCTTTTTAATTATATTGTATAAACATATATTTAGATCATGTATAGTATGTATATTCAAAATAGAAAATGAAATTATCTTCATACTGCCATTGGATGTTTAAAAACGAACTTTATTGGGATAAAATTCACATATCATACAGTTCACACTTTTAAATTATACAACTCAATGTCTCTTAATATATTCACAAAGTTGTATAACCATCACCACAATAATTTTCAGAACATTTTCATCACCCTAAAGAGAAACTTCACATCTTAGTCATCACCACAACCCACCTCCATGTTTCTTCACCTTCCCCAGTCCTAAGCAACCATGATCTAATGTTTTTCATGAATCTTTCTCTGACTGTTCTGACTCTCATTGACCTTGTGCTTCAGGATGTGTTTTCTAGTTGTTGCAGAACATTTTAACCTTCAATTGTACATTGCTTTATTTTTTCATGAGACATAATCATGTTTTATTATGAATTTGCATAAGCAGGGAACAATATCTGACATACATGCTACCTGTTACTGTATAAATTGAAAATATTCTATCTTACCAGTCGTTACAACACAATTAAATATATTGTACTGATTATTTTTTCAGACGTTGACATAATAAAGTTTTATTTGAAATATATTTTAATCAATACAAAACAGAAACCACTCTAATAGAGAATTGTTCTAATCAATACTCATGTTTTTTCTGACTATTGAGAAAAATTATGTCTGCATTTAAAAAGTTTCAGATTTTTGAAGCTTCAGATTTTAGAATAAGGATTTTCAACCCACAGTACAGGGTCTTCTCAGTTTACAGTGGCGTTACATCTTGATAAACGCATTATAAGTTGAGAATATTGAGAACAAGAAACATAGACAATACATAAACTTTATCTAAAGAAAAATGATTAATAGAAAAAAAAAATCAAAAAGCTATAAAACAATACTTACAGAGAATGAGCGTAGTTACCTCATCCGGAAGTTAGGTTAGAATCAGAAATGTTATGCGGACCAAATGAGAGCTTTCAAAAAATTGTCTTAGGTAGATATCAATGA
Source organism: Mandrillus leucophaeus (assembly GCF_000951045.1). Taxonomy (NCBI): domain Eukaryota; kingdom Metazoa; phylum Chordata; class Mammalia; order Primates; family Cercopithecidae; genus Mandrillus; species Mandrillus leucophaeus. The sequence continues at coordinate 6,497 of NW_012102748.1, read as the reverse complement.
ACAAACCTGGCATATTGTGAACTATTGATGACAATGCTTTGAGGGCATCTTTGGAAACCAAAATATAAATATAACTACTTATTTTTTCACTTATTGTTAGCATTTAGTATTTTATGCATATAAACTTTTTTACCAAATAAATTTTGGCAGTTTAAATTCCACAAATGATACTGATGAGAGTATAAATCATTTTGGGTTGGTTTTTAAAAAGTTATGTTTTTCAATCTGTCATTATTGGAATAAAGTGTATAAACTGCATGTTATAAAATGGTTTACACACATATAACTCATGAACTCAAGAGAAATATTTTTAGGAAAGAAGAGTGTCTCTAGATTTTTAATAATAATTTTCTTTAATTTCTTTAAAAGACTGAAGATAGAAAAGAGAAATTAAACCAATGTATTGACTTCACGCAATCTCTGGAGCATAATTTGGATTGGGAAATAAAGAAAAAAATGAATTAGGAAAAGAAATAGCTGGGTAAGATTTCAATATTTTAGAACTTTAAAAATATTTATTAACTATAATTTCAATATATTTATTGCAACTGAGATACAAATTTGACCTATATCTGCATTTTCATATTTAAAGAAATTATTCTATTTTAACTTTTTTTCAGTCACAGCAAAAACTGAAACTTTTTTTGAATATCTAAATATCACACTTATTCTTTAATGATTTTGAAAACAATAATGGCAATGCCTTTGGCATATGATGTCAACTGCACTCTTCATTATCTACTTTGAATTTTTACTTCTGAAGATATTTTTGTTTGTATTTGGTAATCTTCCTCTTGGTAGTGTGCATATCTGCTATCCTTTAATATCTAAAAATCTGTCTTTGTTATTTTTAAACACCATCAAAAATCATCTTGATTAACTTTTCTTTTAGTCGCTTTGATTTTTTTTAGTTTTAAAATATATTATGGATATTTACTTATTTTCTACTGGTACCTCCCATACATACGTGAGGTACATATATGTCACTAAACTTCTGTTGTTTTTGATACACACACACACGTGCATATATACACATGTATTATATGTACATACATATATGTTACAATACAAAATATGTATGACCTAGAGAAGAGTAAAATGAGTAATTGTGTTTCTGCCACCCAGATTAAAAATAAAATTTTCCTCAGTGCCTTTGAAGCCCCCAACATGGCTGCTTTTCTATTTGCTGAGAGCTTTAATTTGTTCTCTGATTCCAATTAATATTTTTCTCTCATTATCTTTTTCTGCATGGTTTTGGATCCCTTTCATTTTGTTAGCACTGTGCTAGCAAAGATCTTTAGAACTCTTCCTACAACTGTCGTTAAGGCTTCACATGATCTTTCTTCTCATTTCGTTTCTTCTAAAACTATGCCTGTTTCCTTTTCTCTCCTCAACTCAGTTTTCTTTTCTTTCTATTTTTCTACTGTGAATAGTCTTCATGATCATTTGTGTTTGTTTGTTCTTTTCTTCCTATAGACAGTGGTCAAAAGGTATCAAAAATGTATTTTTGTGTCTTATGCAAACATACATATATAAATATGCTTTTCCCCTTTGATGCTGATCTCTGAGTGAAAACTCATATTTAATAATAGGTTAGTGTTTTATATTAACATATTATGTTGGTGCGAAAGTAATCACGGTTCAGAAACCATGATTACATTTTGCCCAACCAAATACTAAAATAAATATTAATAGTTTATTTATAAAATCTCCATATATGATTATAATATCAATCCTTTGTTATGTAAGTTATAAAATTTTCTTCATATTACTTACATAAAGTTAAATTTTGTTAGAATATTCTCAAACTATGTTATGTTAAAAAGTGAGAGAGGATCATAATTTATTGATTTGTATCTTTGTAAGTTAGGAACATGTTTAAGAAATTATTAAATATTAGTCTGAAACATTTTGACTTAGTCATTTTGTACATTCCTGCAGATATAAGAAGCTTCTAGAAATTACAGAAAAGAAGTTAAAGGAATATTAAAATGGAAAGCTTAATTTCCATGGAGATTTCAAAACCAGTCTACTTGAAATGGATATTCAGATGAATAAGCTAACATACAAAGTACTTTTTAACCAGTTTTGGAACCAAAAAAAGTCCCCATATACTGTAGGGACATAAAAATCTGTCGGTGCTTTGAGCAGTGGAAGAGATATTTTTTTAATTTTATGGACTTGATTCTAATGGAAAGAATGCCTTTTTAATATATTCTTTTTCTATAAGATGGGCAAGCTGCTCATTCTATGTCTTGAACCCTGGTCAATGATATAAAAGCAAGCAGTACACCATCCTAATGACGACTTCAAGTCACTAGTATCAAATTGATTTTCTGGGTAACAACTTTATTGAGATATAATTAACATACCTTGCAATTCACTCTTTGAAAGTGCATAATTCAGTGGCTTTTAGTACTTTCACAGAGTTAAACAATCATCACCACCATCTATTCTAGAATATTTTCATCACTCTAAAAAGAAATTCTGCATATTCTGCATTCTTTGTCACCCACCAGTTTCCCATTCCTTGCTCAGTTCTAGGGAATCACCCATCTACTTTGTTTGCATATATTTGCCTGTTCTGGATGCTTCATCTTGTTCAAATCACAGTATGTGGCCTTTTGTGACTGGATTCTTTCACTCAGCTTAACGTTTTCAAGGTCCTCTGTTGTAGCAAGTATTGGCACCTAATTTCTTCTTATTGCTGAGTATATTTCATTGTCTGGATATATCAAATATTTTATTTACCCACTCATCAGTGGATAAATCTTTAGGTTGTTTCCATTTTGGGCTATTATTAATAACACTGCCATGAACTTTTATGTATAAGTTTTTGTGTTTGCATATGTTTTCATGTCTTTTGGGTGTATACTTATGAATGGAATTGCTGAGTCATATGGTAAGTCTATGTTTAACTTTCAGAGGAAATGCCAGTACATCTTCCAAAGCAGCTATATCAAGTTTCATTAGCAGTGTATGAGGGTTCTAATTTCTCCACATTTTTGCCAGGAAAGATTCCATCCTAGTGGTGAGAAGTGACACCACTCTGTGGTTTTGATTTGCATTCCCTAATGAATAATAATTTTAAGCATGTTTTAATGTGCATCTTAGCCATGTGCATGTCTGCTTTGGAGACATGTCTATTTCCATCCTTTCCCCATTTTCTAATTGGGTCATCTTTTTCTTTCTGAATGGTAAGTGTTCTTTATATATCCTAGATACAAATTTTCTATCAGAAATACAGTTTTCAAATATTTTCTCCTACTCAGTGACTTGTCTTTTTACTTTATTGATAGTATATTTTCAAGCACAGCAGTTTTAAATTCTAATGTTAATCCACATTTTGAGTTGTTATATCTGAGAAGCTGCTGCCAAATGTAGTCACAAAGATTTATTCCTGTCTTTTCTTTAAAGAAACTTATAGTTTTAGCTCTTAAATTTAGCTCTTTTATTTTGAGATAGTTTTTAAATACAGCATTTGGTGGGACTCCAACTTTATTCTTTTGCATATGGAGATTCACTTGTCCCAGAACCACTTGTTGAAAATACTATTCTTTTCCCATGTATTTTGTTATCCTTGTTAAAAATCAATTGACCATACATGCACAGGTCTATTTTTGGATTCTAAATTCGAAAATATTGATCTCTCTATTCTTATGCCAGTACCAAATCAACTTATATGAGAACTCTTTTTCAATCATGTTGCATATTACCAGTTTTATACTATCATATATAATAAAAGTTCAGTATAGAGAAACATCTTTACTTTTTGTTTCTTGAAAGAGCCCATGGCCAGCTTATGCATTGCTGACTCCATGACATGATGGCAAGTCAAGCTTACAAAGACAAGAGTCCATTCCTTTTTTCTGTATTCAAGCCTTTAGACTGTCATTGAATGCTTCTCTCTTGAGTCCTATTTCCATCAAATCTTGGTCACATCATCTTCTGACAGTCTACTATTTCATACATTATGTTTTATTAACTCATTAACTCATTGTAATTTTACAATCATCTGTAGATGTTATCCATCCTGGGAGGAGAAGAGTCAGTCCAGGCTGTAAGCTTTTCTCATTGGAAATTGAGCTAATTCATCATCTTGCAGCTCACAGGAAGCTCCTCTTGACCTGGCACCTGATTCTTATGTATAACACCTGGGATGATCTTTTCTTGATGCAGTTCCAGCATTCTCAGAAATCACAATTCTCTGCAATTACCTCTCTCTGCTTAAACAGATCAAGATGCACAGCTATATTTTATAGCTTCATACATATTTTTTAGAATAAATACTTTATCCTATTCAAAGAAAAAGTTTCAGAAGTGTAGCACTAAAATGTCAGTTTATGTTCAGGCAGTTTGTTAGAGACAAATAATAGTGAAATTAGTTGTCTGAATTTCAAAATGTCAGAGCTAAATTTTTGTATGATATGAAGAAGCATTTTGGTACAACATAAAGATAAAAATGGTCTTAACTTCTTCACATAGACAAACCTGAAGTATAGTGAAGGAGAAATTGTGTTTAATTTATTAACATTCAAAGCCCACTATATTTATTTTACTTTTGAGATGATTAAAAACAATTCTGTAATGCTCTCTTTATTTTCTCATTGAGGAAAGGTGAATGAATATTGAATGCCAGATTGATTAATAACTACTCAATGCTGCTTAGCTTTTTTAAGATTTTACTTCCGTGAAATCAGATAATGTCTGATTTTGATTGTTAAAACAAATATTGTTAATTCTCCAGCTTTTGCACTTCAAAACTTGCCTCTTTGCTTCCCAGTCTTACTGATCTCCTAACTTGAGGGGAAATTCTATAGAAGCACACTTGCCTAGTAATAAGAATTTTTAATTAAAGGGAATTTTAGGGAATCTTTCTCCTCAGTAGCTCTTATGTCTGTCTCTCTTCTAATTTTCTACTGCTTCTCATTAGCGTTCTTTATCATGAATAAATTAATATCAACCTTTATTATATCATACTTTAAAGGTGACTAATTTCTACTGTGTAAGTTATATTTGCTATTGTCATTTTTTAAATCAAATTTTCGTTTTATCATTTGCTAAAAATCTCCCACAATTTAATGGGTTAAAACAACAGTACTTGTTTTATTAATCTGCCATTTGGGAAAAGCTTGGCCAGGACAGCTTGTCACTGTTCCTCTTAACTTCTCTGGGGACAGCTCAAAGACTGGGAAACTACAGTCATCTGAAGATTTGCTCAGCTGTCTGTCTTGTTGTTAATGCTGGCCATTGCCTGGAATGTTGGCTGTGGCAGGCAGCCGGATCACTTACATTGGAGTTTCTGGACATTCATAAATGGAACTTGCTTTGAGTAAATGGAATGTGGTAAAAGTTACCTCATGAAATTTGCAACATTAGCTTAGAAAAGGCTCTCTATCTCAAACTGCTTGCCCTTGGTACCTCCTTCCCCTGTTTTGAGAGAGGATGGTCAGGCTAGGTTCTATTCATTAACAGTAAGTCACTAGGTTTGGCCCATATTTTTTTTTAATGAGATGATTTTTAAAAATATTTTTAGTTGACATGTACATACATGTTTATGGGATATAGAGTAACAGTTCTATCTCCTCTATATATGTATACAATGTGTAATGCTCAAGTCAGGCTAACTAGTATATTCAACACCTCAAACATTTATTATTTATTTCTGTTGGGAACATTTCCAATCCTCTCTTCTAGCTTTTTGGAAGCGTACTATAAATTGTAGTTAACTGTATTCATCCTACAGTGCCAGAGAACACCAGAACTCATCCTCCCATCAAGATATTAACCAGTATCAATTTAGTAAATATTGCTGATAAGTATTTCAAGCTTCAGCTTCTTTTTCACATATTTAAAATTGCTTTCTGAATTACTGACTTAAAAGGAAACAAATATACAATAATTATCCAGCTTATAGTTACCTTAAAATGTATGCTTTTAATTTGTTTTCTTTTTCTTTTTAATTTTTGTGGGTACACAGTAGGGTTGTGTGTGTGTGTGTGTGTGTGTATACACACATATGGGTTACATGAAATATTTTAATACAGGCATGAGATGCATAATAATCACATTAGGGTAAATGA
>NW_012102748.1:0-364 GCF_000951045.1 Mandrillus leucophaeus | reverse complement strand
AAGTACAATTAATACTACGTTTCACTTTCTGGCACTTGGTAAAATGACTTTCTTTGATAGTGATCTTTGGTATTATCATTAGACAGCACCCTGAGGAAAACTACCCTGTATCATCTTTTCATTCTTTATAAAAACATCCCTGTGAAATGGAGAATTAATAATATTGAGATTAAGGGATGTATAATTCACAAAATGGTTAAAAATAGCACCTTGGTTGGCCTGAGGGTGTGTGTGGAAGACAGAAGGCATAGGCCCCACCTCCGATGCCCTGGTCACAATGTTAGTAGCTAATTGTCTTTGAACCTGTTTTAGTTTTTTTGATCTCCCACTCAGCTATCTTTGTCTCCCCTAGGAGTTGTTGGAA
>NW_012102747.1:3010-3345 GCF_000951045.1 Mandrillus leucophaeus | reverse complement strand
ATATTTCGGATCCCTTTGAAGACTATAGGGCCAAAGGAAACATCCTTCGATAACAAAGAGAAAGAAGCTTTCTGAGAATCTTCTTTGTGATCTGTGAAATAATTTCACAGAGTTCCAGCTTTCCCCTCAAGAGGCCTTTCGCAAAGACGGTTCTTGTGGAATTTGCTAAGTGACATTTGAAAGCCCATAGTGAGCTACGGTGAAAAAGGAAATATCCACAGATGAAATCGGAAAAGAAGCTTTCTGAGAAACTGCTTAGTGTTGTGTCAATTCATATCACAGAGTTACAGCTTTCCCCTCAAGAAGCCGCTCGCTAAGCCTGTTCTTGTGGAATT
>NW_012102747.1:2499-2960 GCF_000951045.1 Mandrillus leucophaeus | reverse complement strand
TCAGATGAAATCTGGAAAGAAGGTTCCTGAGAACCTACGTAGTGTTCTGTGAAATCATATCACAGAGTTATATCTTTCCCCTGAAGAAGCCGCTCGCTAAGCCTGTTCTTGTGGAATTCGCAAAGTGATATTTGGAAGCCCATAGAGGGCTATTGTGAAAAAGGAAATATCCTCAGAGAAAAACTGTAAAGAACCTTTCTGAGAAACTGCTTTGTGATGTGTGACTTCCACTCACAGAGTTATATCTGCACTTCGTGGATCTCTTTGCTAGCCTTATATCTGTGGAAACTGAGAACAGTTATTTCGGATCCCTTTGAAGACTATAGGGCCAAAGGAAATATCCTCCGGTAACAAAGAGAAAGAAGCCTTCTGAGAAACTTTTTTGTGTTCTGTGAAATCATCTCAGAGAGTTACAACTTTCCGTTCAAGAAGCCTTTCGCTAAGACAGTTCTTGTGGAATT
>NW_012102747.1:730-1849 GCF_000951045.1 Mandrillus leucophaeus | reverse complement strand
ATCTCACAGAGTTGCAGCTTTCCCCTCAAGAAGCCTTTCGCAAAGACGGTTCTTGTGGAATTTTCTAAGTGATATTTGAAAGCCCATAGCGATCTACGGTGAAAAAGGAAATATCCACAGATGAAATCTGAAAAGAAGCTTTCTGTGTAACTGCTTAGTGTTCTGTGAAATCATCTCTCAGAGTTACAGCTTTCACCTCAAGAAGCCGCACGCTAAGCTTCTTCTTGTGGAATTCGCAAAGTGATATTTGGAAGCCCATAGAGGGCTATGTTTAAAATGGAAATATCCTCAGAGAAAACCTGGAAAGAAGCTTACTGAGAAACTGCTTTGTGATGTGTGACTTCCACTCACAGAGTTACATGTGTATTTCGTGGATCTCTTTGCTACCTTTATTTCTGTGGAATCTAAGAACAGATATTTCGGATCCCTTTGAAGACTATAGGGCCAAAGGAAACATCCTCCGGTAACAAAGAGAAAGAAGCTTTCTAAGAAACTTCTTTGTGTTTTGTGAAATCATCTCAGAGAGTTACAACTTTCCCGTCAAGAAGCCCTTGGCTAAGACAGTTCTTGTGGAATTTGCAAAGTGATATTTCGAAGCCCATAGACGGCTATGGTGAAAAAGTAATATCCTCAGATGGAATCTGGAAAGAAGCTTTCTGAGAAACTGTTTAGTGTTCTGTTAATTCATCTAACAGAGTTACATCTATATTTCGTGGGTCTGTTTGCTAGCCTTCAATCTGTGGATTCTGAGAACAGATATTTCGGATCCCATTGAAGACTACACGGCAAAAGGAAATATCCTCTGGTAACAAATAGAAAGAAGCGTTCTGAGAAACTTCTTTGTGTTCTGTGAAATCATCTCACAGAGTTACAGCTTTCCCGTAAAGAAGCCTTTCGCTAAGACAGTTCTTGTGGAATTTCCACAGTGATATTTGGAAGCCCATAGAGGGCTACGGTGAAAAAGGAAATATATTCAGATGAAATCTGGAAAGAAGGTTCCTGAGAACCTCCTCAGTGTTCTGTGAATTCATATCACAGAGTTGTATCTCTCCCCTGAAGAATCCGCTCGCTAAGACTCTCCTTGTGAAATTTGCAAAGTGATATTTGGAAGCCCATAGA
>NW_012102747.1:0-545 GCF_000951045.1 Mandrillus leucophaeus | reverse complement strand
TTCTGAGAAACTTCTTTGTGTTCTGTGAAATCATCTCACAGAGTTACAGCTTTCCCCTCAAGAAGCCTATCGCTAAGACAGTTCTTGTGGAATTTACAAAGAGATATTTGAAAGCCCATAGAGGGCTATGGTGAAAAAGGAAACATCCTCAAATGAAGTCTGGAAAGAAGACAGATATTTCGGATCCCATAGAACAAAATAGGGTCAAAGGAAATATCCTCTGGTAACAAAGAGAAGGAAGCTTTCTGAGAAACTTCTTTGTGTTCTCTGAAATCATCTCACAGTGTTACAGTTTTCCGCTCAAGAAGTCTTTCGATAAGAGAGTTCTTTTGGAATTGTCAAAGTGATATTTGGTAGTCCCTAGGGGTACGGAGAAAGAGGAAATATCCTCAGATGAAATATGGAAAGAAGCTTTCTGAAAACCTGCTTAGTGTTCTGTGAGTTCATCTCACAGAGTTACAGCTTTCCCCTCAAGAAGCCGCTCGCAAAGCCTGTTCTTGTTGAATTCGCAAAGTGATATTCGGAAGCCCATAGAGGGCTATGGT
>NW_012102746.1:5946-6439 GCF_000951045.1 Mandrillus leucophaeus | reverse complement strand
GATCTCCTGACCTTGTGATTCGCCCGCCTCGGCCTCCCAAAGTGCTGGGATTACAGACGTGAGCCACCGTGCCTGGCCCGAAATATAGTTTTATCTGTCTTTGTCATCTCTGCCTCTGTCCTTCTCTCTCAATCTTAAATACACAAATAGATATTACTGATGCAATATTAAATAAAATAAACTTTTGCTTGTATATAATTTCAGTTTCTGCAAATATACAGATATATAGAGATTTTAGGATTTTCTAAACTAAAACTGTCTATTCCAGTAAGGAGTAATGAATGACTCCTGAATTAGAGGTGGTTTCCTTTTTTTTTTAAATTTAATTTTTGATTTCTATCTTTTGTACAGACATGGTCTTGCTTTGTTATTCAGGCTGGTCTCAAATTCCTGGCTTCAAGCAATTCTCCTGACTCAGCCTCCCAAAATGCTGGCTGGGATTATAGACATAAGTCACCATGCCCAGCCTAGAGAGGATTTTCTACAAGAATTT
>NW_012102746.1:2393-5012 GCF_000951045.1 Mandrillus leucophaeus | reverse complement strand
TACATTGTTGTGACCAAAATACTGATAGTGATATGAACAGTGAAGTCCAGGCTGAGGAGGTCTCAGATGGAGATGAGGAACTTATTGGGAATGGAAGTAAAGGTCACTTTTCTTATGTCTTGGCAAAGAGTTTGGCTATATTACACCTCTGCTCTAGGGATCTATGGAATTTTGAACTTGAGAGTGATGATTTAGGGTATCTGGCAGAAAAAATTTCTCAGCAGCAAGGCATTCCAAAAGTGGCCTGGTTGCTTCTAACTACCTATACTCATATGTATGAGCAAATAAATGACCTGAAATAGGAACTCAATTTTAAAAGGAAGCAGAGCATGTTTGGGAAATTTGCACCCTGGCCATGCAGTAGAAAAGAAAAACCCATTTTCTGGGGAGGAATTCAAACTGGCTACAGAAATTTGTATAAGTAAAGAGGAGCCAAGTGCTGATATCCAAGACAAAGGGGTAAAGGCCTCAAAGGTATTTCAGAGACCTTCTTGGCAGCCCCCTTCCATCACAGGCCCAGAGGCCTAGGGGGACTGAATGATGTATGTGAGGCCCAGGGCTCCACTGCTGTGGAGCCTCAGGACACTGCCTCCGGTATTCTGGTGGCTCCAGTTCCAGATGTGTCTCCTACTCCAGCTTTGGATTAAAGGGGCCCAGAAACAGCTTAGGTTGATGCTCCAGCAGGTGTAAGCCAGAAGCCTTGGTGGTTTTCCCAAAATGTTAAGCCTGCTGGTGTGCAGAGTGCAAGTGTTGAGGCTTGGGAGCCTCCAACTGGATTTCAGAGGATGTATGGAAATGCTTGGATGTGCAGGCAGAAGTCTGGTACAGAAGCAGAGCCCTCAGGAAGAAGCTCTTCTAGGGCAGAGCAGAAGAGAAATGTGGGGTTGGAGCCCCCACACAGAGTCCCCACTGGGGCACTGTATAGGTGAACTATGGGAAGAGGGCCTCCATCCTGCAGACCCCAGAAAGGTAGATCCACTAACAGCTTGTGCCATGAGCCTGGAAAAGCTGGAGGCACACAATGCCAAAAATGAAAGAGCCACAGGTGCTATACCAGGAGGGGAGATGCCCAAGGCTCTGGGAGCCCATCTCTTGCATTAGCTTGCCTTCAATGTGAGGCATGGAGTCAAAGGAGATTTTGGAGCTTTAAGATTTAATGACTGCCAAGCTGTGTTTTGGACTTGCATGGGGCCTGTGGAGCTTTTTTTTTTTTTTTTTTTTGGCCAATCTCTCTCATTTAGAATGGGAACCTTTACCCAATGCCTGTAACCCCATTCTATCTTGGAAGTAACTAACTTATTTTTGATTTTACAGGCTCAAAGGCAGAAGGGATTTGTCTTGTCTCAAATGAAACTTTGGACTGGGACATTTGAGTTAAGGCTGGAATGAGTCAAGAGTTTGGGGGACTGTTGTGAAGGGATGATTGTGACACAGCCAGGTGAGAGCAGGTCCCTGGCAAAACTCCAGCCAGCCTGCACACTGCAGTGGAGCCTCAGGAAGTTTGCAACATCTACAACAGGGAGGAGCCTGACACCTTCTCTTCCTGGGATTCAAACTTCAAGGCAGGAAACACTCTAGCAGGCACTCTGGCCTTGAAGAGAGTCCCTGTTTCCCCATTTCCTTCATTTTTACTCAGTAAAACCCTGTCTTACTCACCATTTAAATTGTCTGTAACCCTGAATTTTCATGGCCATGGAACCAAAAAACCCATATTTAGCTGAATTAAGAAAAAGTCCTGCAACAATTGTCTTTTAAAACGTGAGAAGGGAATGAGATTTGGAAGGGGCCAAGTGCAGAATCATATGGTTTGAATCTGTGTGCCCACCCTAATCTCATGTTGAAATGTAATTCCCAGTATTAGGAGGTGGGGTCTGGTGAGAAGGGAGGTGATTGAATCATGAGAGCAGTTTCTCATGGTTTAACACCATTCCTATGACAATGCTGTCATAGGCATCGTGAGTTCTCATGGGACCTAGTTGTTTAAAAGTGTGTACACTTTCCCCCTCTCTCTTCCTTTTGCTCTTACCATGTAAGACCTGCCTGCTTCTCCTCCACCTTCTGCCATGATCATAATTTTTCTGAGGCCTTCCCAGAACCAGATGCTGCCATGCTTTCTGTACAGCCTGCAGAACCATGAGCCAATTAGACTTCTTTGCTTTATAAATTACCCAATCAGTCACAGGTATTTCTTTACAGCAGTGTGAGAAGGAATGCAACAAGGGAGGCTAAAGAAAATAATTTAAATCACTCTGAAGTAAATAACCACAAATATTTATATATACATACATATATTTTTTCAAAAATAAAGAAATTAAAATGAGTAAGAGTTCAGCTGTGGCACTTGTTGGAAGACTGTGAAAAGCACAAATTCCAATTATTTGAAAGAAATCTTTAATCCTAAAGTATTGTGATAGCATCACTGTTACCATTGCTTTTTAAATAATAATTTTTTGTGTGTAGAATTTTTGAAGAGCCAGTGAGGTAACAGGGAGTTTCCATTTAAAAAAATTTATAGAATTTTGTTTTCCTAAACTCTAATTAAATTCTTATTAAATAAATTAGGAAAATAATGTAGTTTAAAAATACATTTGATTTCTTATTTTTCACTTGTTGACCTAC
>NW_012102746.1:0-548 GCF_000951045.1 Mandrillus leucophaeus | reverse complement strand
GTGTGTGTAGAATTATTGAAGAGTTAGTGAGGTAACAGGATGTTTCCATTTAAGAAAGTTTATAGAATTTTGTTTTCCTAGAGGAATGAAAATTTTCCAGTAGAAAATGGCCTGGTACAGGACAGTGGAGGAATGATGACTGGAACTGACTTAGAGGCTCTAATATAAGCTTTTATGCCATCTATGCAACCCCTAGCAATCACATAATTTTTCATGGTTTATTGTCTTAGAATTGGTTAATTGTCTTACATTTTTTAAAAATATAATTTCTTATTTTATACTTCTGTAATTTGATTCTATCTTCTAGTTCTATGAAATGAATAGTTTATTTAGTTCATTTTTTTCATATATATGTGTTATTACAGCTTATTGGAAATTTGCAAAAAATGTGCTGCATGATCTAAATTTTTGAATACTAATGAGGGGTGTGTGTGTGTGTGTGTATATATATATACACACATACATATACATAAAACTATTAACAATGACTTTCTGATAATATAGTTATTAATAATTTTTTTATTTTTTAAGAATTTTAAAATATTTGG
>NW_012102745.1:2701-3073 GCF_000951045.1 Mandrillus leucophaeus | reverse complement strand
AAGCAGTTTCTCAGAAAGCTTCTTTCCAGATTTGATCTGAGGACATTTCCTTTTTCACCATAGCCCTCTATGGGCTTCCAAATGCCACTTTGCCAATTCCACAAGAACTGTCTTATCGAAAGTCTCCATAACGGGAAATCTGTAACTCTGTGAGATGATTTCACAGAACACAAAGAAGTTTCTCAGAAAACTTTTTTCTCTTTGTTATCGCAGAATATTTCCATTGGCCCTAAGGACTTCAAAGGGACCCGAAATAACTGTTCTCAGATTCCACAGAAATACGACTAGCAAAGAGATCCACGAAATGCAGATGTGACTCTGTTAGATAAATGAACAGAACACTAAGCAGTTTCTCAGAAAGCTTCTTTCCAG
>NW_012102745.1:2396-2610 GCF_000951045.1 Mandrillus leucophaeus | reverse complement strand
CTGTAACTCTGTGAGATGATTTCACAGAACACAAAGAAGTCTCTCAGAAAGCTTCTTTCTCTTTTTGATCAGAGGATATTACCTTCGGCCCTGTAGTCTTCAAAGGCATCCGAAAAATCTATTCTCAGATTGCAAGAAATATGGGTAGCAAAGAGATCCACGAAATACAGATGTAACTCTGTGAGATGAATTAGCAGAACACTATGCAGTTTCT
>NW_012102745.1:466-970 GCF_000951045.1 Mandrillus leucophaeus | reverse complement strand
GGGCTTCCAAATATCACTTTGCCAATTCCGCAAGAACTGTCTTAGCGAAAGGCTTCTTGAGGGGAAAGCTGTAACTCTGTGAGATGATTTGAGAGAACACAAAGAAGTTTCTCTGAAGGCTTCTTTCTCTTTGTTATCGGAGGATATTTCCTTTGTCCCTGTAGTGTTCAAAGGGATCCGAAATATCTGTTCCCAGAGTACACAGAAACAAGGTTAACAAAGAAATTCACCAAATACACATGTAGCTCTGTGAGATGAATTAAAAAACACTAAGTAGTTTCTCAGAAAGATTCTTTCCAGATTTCATCTGAGGATACTTCCTTTTTCACCATAGCCCTCTAGGGACTTCCAAATATCACTTTGACAATTCCACATGAACTGTCTTATCGAAAGGATTCTTGAGGGGAAATCTGTAACTCTGTGAGGTGATTTCACAGTCCACAAAGAAGTTTCTCAGAAAGCTTCTTTCTGTTTGTTATCGGAGGATATTTCCTTTGGCCCTAT
>NW_012102745.1:0-416 GCF_000951045.1 Mandrillus leucophaeus | reverse complement strand
CTGTAACTCTGTGAGATGATTTCACAGAACACAAAGAAGTTTCATAGAAAGCTTCTTTCTCTTTTTGATCAGAGGATATTACCTTTGGCCCTATAGTCTTCAAAGGGATCCGAAAAATCTCTTCTCAGATTGCAAGAAATAAGGCTAGCAAAGAGATCCACGAAACACAGATGTAACTCTGTGAGATGAATTGGCAGAACACTATGCAGTTTCTTAGAAAGCATCTTTCCAGATTTCATCTGAGGATATTTCCTTTTTCACCATAGCCCTCTATGGGCTTCCATATATCACTTTGCCAATTCCACAAGGACTGACTTAGCAAAAGGCTTCTTGCAGGTAAAGGTGTAACTCTGTGAGATGATTTCACAGAACACAAAGAAGTTTCTCAGAAAGCTTCTTTCTCTTTGTTATCGGAG
>NW_012102744.1:5176-5662 GCF_000951045.1 Mandrillus leucophaeus | reverse complement strand
TCAAGCTCCTGAGCTCAAGCAATCCTCCCACCTTGGCCTCCCAAAGTGCTGGGATTACAAGCATGAGCCACTGTGCCCGGACTATTTTCTTAATGATACTAGGTTTTTAAAGAGAGCACTTAAAAAAATTAAAAAGATGTTATAGTTTTTATAATAATGGTCAAGCTGATCATAAATAGTTTAAATAATAGTTTTTAAAAAAAAAAAGCATGGGAAGAAACTATAAAAAAAAAAAGTCCATTTCCAGGTATTGAAAAATATTGGATTTTTTTTTTTTGAGACAGAGTCTCGCTCTGTCACCCAGGTTAGAATGCAATGGCACGATCTCGGCTCACTGCAACCTCCGCCTCCTGGGTTCAAGTGATTCTCCTGCCTCAGCATCCTGAGTAGATGGGATTACAGGCACGCACCACCATGCCCAGCTAACTTTTGTATTTTTAGTAGAGACGGGCTTTCACCATGTTGGTCAGGATGGTCTCGAACTCC
>NW_012102744.1:4738-5126 GCF_000951045.1 Mandrillus leucophaeus | reverse complement strand
CCAACTCTCACAGATTCTTCTGTGTAGTCAGTCACCCCTTCCACTGCCATCCCCTTAGCCAGAATTTAGTCACATGGCTAGCTGTAGCTGTAAGGGAGGATGAGAAATGAAGTCTTTTTTTAAATTTTTTTTCTCTAAAGCCCATGTGTTCGGCTAAAAGTCAGATAATTGTTTACTAAGGAAAAGGGAAAATGGATATTGGGAGCAACTAATGGTTTCTGCCACAGGAAGGATGTACTAATTTACATTCCTTGGGACATCACACAGAGGAGGCCTTTTCCCATGCCTTTACCAACACTGTTTTTTCAGACTGTTCCTGCTCCAAACGCAATTCGTTACTTACAATGAAAAATATTTAACCCAACCTCAAATAACTTGTGGAGATTAG
>NW_012102744.1:4232-4592 GCF_000951045.1 Mandrillus leucophaeus | reverse complement strand
TGTGCACATGTTACTTGACAAAACATTGCTAAGCTGTCTTTGGGAAGCACATCAGACAGAACTATGTTCAGTTGAATGAGACAGAATAGCCAAAAGAGTGGCTTATACAGACAGGCATTTATGTAAAAAAAAAGAGGCAGTCCTGAGGCCGGGCGCAGTGGCTCACACCTGTAATCCTAGCACTTTGGGAGACTGAGGCGGGTGGATCACGAGGTCAGGAGTTTGAGACCAGCCTGGCCAACATGGTGAAACCTCGCTTCTGCTGAAAAATACAAAAATTAGCCAGGCATGGTGATGGGCGCCTGTAGTCCCAGCTACTAGGGAGCCTGAGGCAGGAGAATCGCTTGAACCTGGGAGGCG
>NW_012102744.1:0-392 GCF_000951045.1 Mandrillus leucophaeus | reverse complement strand
TGTCTATCCCACACAAGAATATTTCTGAACTGAAAAATCTTAAGGATAGAAAAGAACACAGAAGGAAATGCAAGTACACTAAATTTTGCACAAATTAAGGAAGAAATTCATGATTTAGGTCAGGGGTGGTGGCTCATGTGTGTAATCCCAACACTGTGGGAAGCCGAGGTGGGTGGATCACCTGAGGTCAGGAGTTTGAGATCAGCCTGGCCAACATGGTGAAACCCACCTCTATCAAAAATACAAAACTTAGCTGGGCGTGGTGGCGGCCACCTGTAGTCCCAGCTACTTGGGAGACAAAGGCAGGAAAACTGCTTGAACCTGGGAGGTGGAGGTTGCAGTGAGCTGAGATTGCACCACTTCACTCCAGCCTGGGTGACAGAGCGAGACTT
>NW_012102743.1:2913628-2953811 GCF_000951045.1 Mandrillus leucophaeus | reverse complement strand
ATATATAATATATATAATTTTTAAGGGTCAGATAGTAAATATAATGGATTTTTTAAAATTAAATTTTCTATTTTGAGACCATTATGGATTCATATGCATTTTAAAAAGTATTAGAAAGAGATCCTGTGCATTCTTTGCCTGGTTTGCCTCAATAGTAACATCTTCCAAAACTACAGTACAATAGCACAACCATATTATTGACATTGATACAATCAAGATACAGAATAGTGTCATCACCACAAAGTTTCCTTGTTTTGCCTTCTCATAGTCACACCCACTTGACCCCTTTCCAATGCCCCTCATCTCCCATCTCTGACATCTGACACCCATAAATCACTAATCTGTTTCTATTTGTAAATTTTGTCATTTCAGTAAGATTATCTGAATGGAATCATGTGGTATGTAACCATTTGGGATTTTCAATCAGCATAATTCTCTGAGGATTCATCCATGTAGTATAAATATTTTGTTCATATTTATTGCTGAGTAGTATTCCATTACATGAATACCGCACAGTTTGTTTATTAATTCATCCTTTGAAAGGCAGTTCAGTCCGGTTTTGGTTATTACAAGTAAGCTGCTATGAAAATTAATTTATAGTTTTTTTGTGTGAATGTAAGTTGTCAGTTTTCTGGGATATATTTTTGTTTTGTTTTGTTTTGTTTTGCTTTGTTTAAAGACATGGTCTCACTCTGTCACCCAGACTAGAGTGCAGTGGCATGATCATAGCTCACTGCAACCTTGAATTCCTGGACTCAAGCCATCTGCCTGCCACAGCCTCTGATCTGGAGTAGCTAGAACCACAGGTATATACCACCATGCCTGGCTAATTTTTAAAAAATTATTTTTTGTAGAGGTGAGGTCTTGCTATGTTGGCCAAGCTGGTCTCAAACTCATGGCCTCAAGTGATTCTCCTACCCCTGCCTTCCAAAGAGTTGGAATGACAGGCATGAGCCACTGTGCCCTGCCAGGTACGTAATTTTTTAATTTTTTCTTCAACTTTTATTTTAAATCAGGGGTACATGTACAGGATATGTATGTTTGTTACCTAAGTAAACAAATGCCACGGTGGTTTGCTGCACAGATTATCCCATCACCTAGGTATTACACCCAGCATCCATTAGATATTCTTCCTGATGCTCTCCCTCCCCTCACTCCAAACTCTGACAAGCCCCAGTGCATGTTGTTTTCCCCCATGTGTTCTCATCATTCAGCTCCCACTTATAAGTGAGAACATGCAGTATTTGGTTTTCTGTTTCTGTGTTAGTTTGCTGAGGATAAAGGCTTCCACCTCCGTCCATGTCCCTACACAGGACATGATCTCATTCCTCTTTCTGGCCGCATAGTATTCCATATTGTATATATGTTCCACATTTTCTTCATTCAATCTATAATTGATAGGCATTTAGGTTGATTCAATGCCTTTTCTACTGTAAATAGTGCTGCAAAAAGTTGTTGAGATACTTGAAGAAGTGGTAGTCAGTTGGCAAGAGGTCAGGTGAATATGACGGAAGAGGTAAAAATTCGTAACCCAATTCATTCAACTTTTGAAGCATTGTTTGTGCAATGTGCAGTTGGGCATTGTCGTGGAGAAGAATTGGGCCCTTCCTATTGACCAATGTTGGCTGCAGGCATTGCAGTTTTTAGTGCATCTCATCAATTTGCTGAGCATACTTCTCAAATGTAATGGTTTTACCGGGATTCAGAAAGCTGTAGTAGATCAGACCAGCAGCAAAGCACTATACAGTGACCATGACCTTTTTTTGATATAAGTTTGGTTTTGGGAAGTGCTTTGGTACTTCTTCTCAGTCCAACCACTGAGCTGGTCATCACCAGTGGTCTAATAAAATCCACTTTTCATCACACATCACAAGCTGATTGAGAATGATTCCTGGTAGCATAGAATAAGAGAAGACGATGCTTCAAAACAATATTTTTGATTTTCATTTAGCTCATGAGGCACCCACTTATCAAGCTTTTTCACCTCCTTTTTCACCTGCTTCAAATGCCAAATGAGTTCTTCAGCAACTTCTTGTGTAGTTGTAAGAGGATCAACTTCAATGATGGCTCTCAATTGGTCGTTGTCAACTTCTGATTGCTGGCCACTATGCTCCTCATATTCAAAGCTCCCCTCTCCTTTGCAAAACTTCTTGAACCACCACTTCATTGTACACTCATTAGCCGTTCCTGGGCCAAAGGTGTTGTTGACATTGCAAGTTGTCTCCAGTGCTTTACAACCCATTTTGAACTCGAATAAGAAAACCACTCGAGTTTGCTTTTTGTCTAACATCATTTCCATGCTCTAAGATAAATATAAAATAAACAGCAAGTAATAAGTCATTTGCAAAAAAAAAAAAGTAAAGCAAGAAATGTGCATTAAAATGATATATAACATAACCCATTTACTTAGGAATGTATTCCAATATCAAACTCAAATTTCAACACTGCAAAAACCTTAATTATGCTTCCACCATCTCAGCCTCAGCCCAGTTCTGTGCCCTTGCTGGAGAGGTCCTGCAGTCATTTGCAGGAGAAGAGGCACTCTGGTTTTTGAGGTTTTAGTGTTTTTGCATCTATTATTTCTCATCTTGGTGGGCTTATCTACCTTTGATTTTTGAGAGTGCTGACCTTTGAATTGGGATTTTCTGGAGTCTCCTATGTTGAAAAGGAGTGGTGAGAGAGGGCCTCCTTGTCTTGGGCCACTTTTCAAGGGGAATGTTTTCAGGTTTTACCCATTTAGTATGATGTTGGCTGTGGGTTTGTCATTTACAGTTTTTATTATTTAGAGGTATGTTCCTTCAATATCTACTTTAGTAAGAGTTTTTAACATGAAGCGATGTTGAATTTTACTGAAGCCCTTTTCTGCATCAATTGAGATAATCATGTGGTTTTTTGCCTTTAGTTCTGTTTACGTGATAAATAACATTGATTAATTTGCATGTGTTGAACCAATCTTACATCCAGTGATGAAGCTAACTTGATCATGTTGGATAAGCTTCCTGATGGGCTGCTAGATTTTGTTTGCCAGTATTTTATTGAGGATTTTTGCATCAACATTCATTAAGGATATTGGCCTGAAATTTTCTTTTTTTGTTGTTTTTGTTTTTTATTTCTTATTTTAAATTTTGTAGATACATAATAGGTGTATATATTATGGGGCACATGAGATGCTTTGATACAGGCATGGAATGCATAATCACATCACATAAAACAGGGGTAGCCATCATGTCAAACATTTATCCCTTGTGTTACAAACAATCCAATTACACTCTTTTAGTTACTTTAAAATGTACAATTAAATTATTGTTGACTATACTCACCCTGTTGTGCCAGGATGGTCTTTTTTAAAGGTATGTCCCTCCTATACTCATGTTGATGAGGGTTTTTATCATGAAGGGGTGCTGAATTTTATCAAATGTTTTTTCAGGTTCTATTGAAATAATCATGTGGTTTTTGTTCTGGATTCTGTAATGTGAAGTATTATTATATTTACTGATTTGCATATGTTGAACTAACCTTCTATCTCTGGAACAAATCCTATTTGATCACGGTAGTGACCTTTTTAATATGTTGTTGAATTAAGTTTGCTAGCATTTTGTTGAGGATTTTTGCATCTATGCTCATCGGGGATATTGCCTCTATTTTTTTTTATTGTATCTTTATCTGGTTTCAGTGTCAGGATAATTCCGGCCTCAAAAATGAGTTTGGAAGTATTTACCTCTTTTCCATTTTTTTGAAGAGTTTGAATAGAACTGGTATTAGTTCTTCTTTAAATGTTTGGTAAAATTAAGCAATGAAGTCATCTGTTCCTGGGTTTTTCTTTGATGAGAGATTTTTTTACTATGGCTTAGATCTCATTACCTGTAATTTGTTTTTAGACGGAGTCTCCCTCTGTAGCCCAGGCTGGAGTGCAGTGGCGTGATTTCTGTTCACTGCAAGCTCCGCCTCCCTCCTGGGTTCATGCCATTCTCCTGCCTCAGCCTCCCGAGTAGCTGGGACTACAGGCGCCCGCCACCACACCCAGCTAATTTTTTGTATTTTTAGTAGCGACAGGGTTTCACCGTGTTAGCCAGGATGGTCTCGATCTCCTGATCTCGTGATCCACCTGCCTCAGCCTCCCAAAGTGTTGAGATTACAGGCATGAGCCACCATGCACAGCCTATTAAGGTTTTCTATTTCATCATTATTCAGTCATGGTAGGTTGTATATGTCCAGGAATTTATCCATTTCCTCTAGGTTTTCCAATTTGTTGGTTTGTAGTGGTCCATAATAGTCTCATTAAAGAATAATGACACTTTGCACTTCTGAGGTCTCATTTGTTATGAGGTAGGAGATCAGCAGGGTTTGTTTTCTGAACACTGGTCATGACCCTGCTGATAAAAACAGGTTGTAGCAAAGAAGCCACCCAAAAACAGGTAGGACTAGGTATTACAACATATTTTCATAAGACATTCCCACCAGCAACAGTTTATATCATGGCAACAACCTGGAAGTCAGCTTTTATGGTTCTAGGAACTCCCTGCCCCTTGTCCAGAAAGTTTGTAAATAATCTGCCCCTTAATTAGTATATAATTAGTAGTAGGTGTAAATATAGCTAGCCTTCAATCTGAGTGCTAGTCTGCCTATGGGATATCCCTAACCTGTTTATGAAGCTGCCATTTTTCTATACACTGTTGCTCAAATAAACTTGCTTTGTTTCACCCTTAGCTCACTCTTGAATTCTGTCCTGAGTAAAACCAAGAACCCTCCCAAGCTGAGCCCCAGTCTTGGGGTTTGACTGCATCAGTTATGTTTTCTTTATTATTTCTGATTTTATTCATTTAAGTCTTCTCTCTTCTCTTTTTTCTTAGTCTAGCTAAGGGTTTGTTAATTTTATTTTCTATAAATACAAATTTTTATTGCATTGATCTGTAATTTTTGTCTCCATTTCATTTATATCTGCTCTGATCTTTATTATCTGTTTCCTTCTACTAATTTGGGGTTTGGTTTATTCTTCGTTTTCTAGTTCATTGAGATGCATCATTAGGTTGTTTATTTGAAGTCTTTCTACTTTTTTGATGTAAGCATTTATTGCTATAAACTTCCCTGTTAGTACTGCTTTTGCTGTATGCCATAGATTTTGATGTGTTGTATTTTCATTTTTATTTATTTCAAGAAATTTTTTAATTTTCTTCTTAATTTCTTTATTAATCCATTGCTCATTCAGGATCAGGTTGTTTGATATCCATTTGTTTGTGTCTTTTCAGAGGTTCCTCTTGTTTTTGTTTTCTAGTTTTATTTCATTGTAGTCAGGAAGGTCACTTGATATGATTTCTGTTTTTAAATTCATTTAGACTTGTTTTGTGGTCTAAGATATGGCCTATTCTGGAGAATGTTCCATGTGCTAATTAAAAGAATGTGTATTCTACAGCAGTTGGATGAAATGTTCTGTAAATATCAGTTAGGTTTACTAGGTTTAGTATGTAGTTTAATGTTTCTTTGTTGATTTTCTGTCTGGATGATCTGTCCATTAGTGACAGTGGGGTGCTAAAGTCTCCTACCATTATTATATTCCACTCTATTTCTCCTTTTATATCTATTAACGTTTACTTTATATACTAGGAACTCTTTTGTTGGGTGCATAGATATTTACAATTGTTACATCCGTTTGCTGTATTGACCGCTTTATCACTGGGTAGTGACTTTTTTGTCTTTTTTTATAGTCTCTGATTTGTAGTCTATTTTATCTACATATAGCTATTTCTTCTCATTTTTTTTTTCAAGTTGCATAGAATATTTGTTCCACCCTTTTACTTTCAGCCTATGTGTGTCTTTATAGGTGACTAGGGTTCTTGAAGACAGTATATAATTGGGTCTTGCTTTTTTGTCCATTGAGTCACTCTATGCCTTTGAATTAGAGAATTAAGGCCATTTATATTAAGTGTTATTATTGGTAAGTAAGGTCTTACTACTGCCATTTTGTTGCCTGTTTTCTGGTTGTTTTGAGACATCTCTCGCCCTCCCTTCTTTTCTTACTATCTTCCTTTGTGGTTAAGTGGGAGTATCTTTTAGTTTTTTCCTTTTTATTTTTGTGAATCTATTATAGGTTTTTGCATTGCAGTTACCATGAGGCTATTTTTTAAAATCTTATAGAAAGTTATTTTAAAAAGATGACAACTTATCTTAGATCACAAACAAAAGAATAGAAACACAGGCAAAGACAAACACACAAAAAAATTCTATGCTTTAACTGCATCCCCACCCAACTCCCATATTTTCACTTTTAGTTGTCTCAATTTATGTATTATAATATTAGCTGTATCTTAACAGGTTGCTGTAGCTATTATTGTTTTTGATAGATTAATATTTTGGGCTTCATACTACAGTTATGAGGAATTGCATACTACAAAAACAATGATAGAGTATTCTGAGTTTGACCATGTACTTAATTTTACTAATGGGTTTTATATCTAGAAAAGTTTCCTTTCACATGTTAGTATTTTTATTTTCTTTCAGATTGAAGAACTCCCTTTAGTATTTTTTTTTACAAGAAAGGATTAGTGATGCTGAATTTTCTCAGCTTCTGTTTGTCTAGGAAAGAGTTTATCTCTCCTTCATATTTGAATTATAATTTTGCTGGATACAATATTCTCTCATGGCAGTTTCTTTTTTCTTTGAGCACCCTAAAATGTTGTTCTAGTCCCTCCTGGCCTGTATTTTTCTATTTAAAAGCCTGTTGCAAGACAAATTGGAACTCCTCTAGATGTTATTTGCATCTTTTCTTTTGTTGCTTTTAGAATCTTCTCTTTGTCCTTGACATTTGAGAATTTGATTGTTGTATGTTGGGGGTAGCCTTATTTTGGGTTGAATCTGTTTACTGTTCTAAGATTTTCCTATACCTTGATATTTATATTTTTAATTTTGGAAAGTTTTCTATTATTTGTTTAAATAAGCTTTCTTCCCCTTGTTCTTGTTCAGATGCCTCTTGAACACCACTAATTCTTAGATTTGGTCTTTTAAGGTAATTTTTTAATATCTTGCAGGCAGTCTTTGCTCCTTTTCATTCTTTTTTCTTTTTTCTCCTATGACTGTGTATTTTCTAATAGCAGGTCTTTGAGCTCATTCACTGTTTCTTTTGCTTAGTTCATTTTGCCATTTAGAGCCTCTAAGGAGTTCTTCAGTTCAGCATATGCATTTCTCAGTTCTCAGCTTTCTGTGTTTTTTTAATTCTTTGTTCAACTTTTCTGATACATTTTTGAACTGCTTTTCTGTGTTATCTTAAAGATCATCAAGTGTCTTTAAAATTGCTATTTTGAACTCTTGTTCAGAGAGCTTACAAATCACCTTCTTGTTCGGGTCAGTCACTGGATTTTTTCTTTGTCCTTTTGGGGAGTTTGTGGTTCCTTGTTTGTTATTGTTTCTTGTGAGTTTTTTATCTACGTCTTTGCATTTTAGGATTAGTTATTAATCCCCAAATTCTCTGACTGACTTGTTTTGGTTTTCATTCAGTATATTTGCTTAGTAAACCTTTACCACTACGTCTCTGCCTCCTTTTCAGCTCTAGATAGTACCATAAGCCCATGTTTGCCACGGCTCTATTAAATAGTTGGAGCATTGCCTGTTCCAAATAGGGGAGGTCCCAAAGGGATTATTTGGCAGTGTGGAAAGGCTGGCCAGGGGTGCATGCTCAGGGACCTGTGAACCATACCTACTACAGCATAATGCCACTAAACAGCCACTCCGATTTGTTGTCTCCTTTGGCCAAGTTGCAAAGCAGAGTCTCCAGGGTTGGGGATGGTAGTCCCACCTGCCGGCTTTGTCTCTGCCTGTCCTCAGAGATATTTCTCTTTGAGGCACTCGTGACGTTTCCTGTGGTTTAAGGCAAAATAATAATAATAATAATAATCATAATGTCTCCTGCCAGGGAACCCAAGAAGGTGGAAAAGATAATTGGTTACCTCAATTTCACTTCTTCCAGTGAAGAAAGTGTGAGTTAGGTGGAGATTTTCTGTGTGTTGGTGCTGAGCAGAATGTGGGGAAGGGTGATGCAAATGTAAAAGTCTTATTCTTCTCCTCCCATTTACTCATTTTTCCACTATTCTATGGCCCTGGGAACTGTCTCATCCTCATATTTGAGCTTTAGGTTGTTGCTGGTAAAAATCTCAGTGTTGTATATTTGTTTTTAGTTTTCTATGACAGGGAGCAAAGCCAACTTATCTCTATACCACCATTTCGGAAGAAGACCCTCTGTATTTAAACTCCTGAAGACCAAAATTGCAGATGAAATATCAAAGACATACAGAGTAACAAAAAATCATTAGAAAGAGAGGAACAGACTTCTTGTCAGAAACTGTGCAAGCAAGATGATGGAGTGACATCTTTAAAGTATGTAAGGAAAATATTGTTAGTCATAATTCTATGTGCAGTAATAATATCTTTGAAAAATGAGGGTAAAATAATTTTTCAGTCTTTCAAAAGCTGAGACAATTCATTTCTGGCAGGCTTACATTACAAGAAATAGTAAAGGAAGTTCTTCAGGCATAAAGAATGTTATACAAGACATAAACTTGTGAATATCCTTTACAATATCTCTTAAAAAATCCTCAACAACATATTAACAAATCAAATACAGAGATATATTTAAAAGGTAATAGATTATGAGCACGCGGTATTATTCCCAAGCTAGAAAGGTTGGCTCTACATTTGAAAATCTATTAATGTAATTCACAGATTAAAAGAGTAAAGAGAAAAGCTAAATAATCATTTCAATGAACACAGAAAAAGTTTGGACAAAATTCAAGATCCATTCCTGGGGGGAATAAACAACACTCTTTGGATCATTTAACATTGTTAAAATATCACTTAACTTCCAATTAATCTACAGATTCAGTGCAATCTCAATCAAAATCTCAACAGGATTTTCAGTAGAATTATTAAGCTTCTAAGCTTATATGGAAAAGCAAAGCAATTACAATAGCCAAAATAAGTTTGAAAAAAATAATAAAGTTAAAGGACTCAAACAAGCTGATTTTAAGACATATTAAAAAGATACCACAATAAAGGCGACATGGTATTGGTGAAAAGATAGAAACATAGACTACTGTAACAAAATATAGCCCAGAAATAGATTCACAAATGTGATCAACTGAGATAGACAAAGGCTTAAAGGTAATTCAATTGAGAAAGGAAAGTCTTCAATAAATAGTGTAGAAAAATTAGATGTCCATATACCAAACACATGAATTTTTACCTATAATTCACATCATACACAAAAATTAATTCAAAGTGGATCATAGAGTTAAATTTAAAACCTGAAACTGTAAAACTTCAAGAAGAAAACATAGGAGACAATTTTTTTGACCTTTCTGACCAAGTACTTTTTGACCAAGTCCTTGCATCTGAATCTATAGACAACTCTTGCAACTCAATATTAAAAAGACAAAAACCCCATTAAAATATAGGTGAAATACTTGAACAAGCACTTCACAAAAGAAGATATAAAAATAGCTCATAATCAAAAAAGTTATCAATATCATTAGTCATCAGATAAGCTAAAATTAAAACCACTACATAATGCCATTACACATTTATTAGAATGTCTGAAAATAAAAAGAATAACACCAAAATTGTTAACAAAAATGTAGACAGTTTTAGAAAGTTAAGTATACAACTACCTTATGATCTGACAATTCAACGCCAAGGTAGTCTTCCCCCCAAAAATGAAAAGTCCACAAACATACTCATATAAGGAAGTACGTAGAAACTTTAGTAATAATAACCTAAAACTATCAAACAACCCAAATGTCCACTAAGAGGAGAATAGACTCCAAAAATTGGATTCTATATATTCCAACAACTGAGCCAAACTACTACTCAGACAAAAAGCGACTACTACTGATACTATTGACACATGCAAAATCATGGATTTATCCCATAGACATTATGCTATGTATGCAAAAAAGTATATATTAAATGCTTCCACATATATAATGTTCCAAAGAAGGTAAAATTAACCTATGGTGAAAAAAGGATCAGAAAAATAGTTATCTGGGCAGGAGGGACACTGCATGGGAAGGGACATGGAAATCTTTCTGGCATGATAAAAACATTCTGTATCTTGATACAGGTTTGAGTTACATAAGTGCACGCATTCATAAAAACTCATTAAATAGTCCTCTTAAGATTTGCGTATTTCATTATATATGAAATTTACTTTAAAGAAATTGGCAAATTTTAATATAATTGTTATATTTGCTTTGCCAGAAGTATGGATTAGAGATTATCAAACTACTCCTAGTGTCTTCTTGGTTTGAGCAAATGTATAAATATATTCAAGACAATTCGAATCAGTTTTCTCATTGTTAAAGAAATTACAAGTATGGAAAAAGAGGAGATGAAAATGTATTATGCAATGTTGGATTAGAACAGTCAGCATGAACATGAATGATTTTTATATAGATAGATAAATAGGCAAATAAATACAGGTATGTGTGTACTTATTTATATATCTGTGTATTTTTTTAGCTTTGTCTCTTGAGGGGGCGTGGGACCAATGACACACCAGAGCTCTGTGCACACACAGTACCTGGATCTTTATTTCTAAATAGCATCTTCCACCAAAAGGAACTAATGCATGTGGAGAAAAGGCTAATTTCAGGACAGGGGCAGAAAAAATATAGATAATGAACACAGAACATCTTCCTGTGGCAGAAGGTAAAGAAGTATTCACAGAATGATGTGAAAAAGATACAAGAGTCTACCGCCGGTTAAATTTGGGGAAATTTGAGCCTCAAAATAAGTAATTGTGATAAGCAATTATAATCCACTGAGTAAAGTAAAATCCATGTGACCATGCTGATATGAATACATATTTCAACAGTCAATAAATGAGGAGAGGAACACTTCCTTACAATAGAATAGCAACTAATATTTATAGAAAGAGAGAATTGGAAAATCATCAATAGTTGCTAAAAATCCACATGTGAAAGCATTCTAAAGAGCTGAATATTCAAATAGCCTTAAAGAATCTTCCATAATCAATTTATTAATCGTAGGGGAAGATAGTAACTTCACAGTGGAGGAATGTTATGGGCTCAACTGAGTGATTAAAATTAAATTGCCAAATGTTGGGATAAGCAGACTGATATTGCTGCAACATCACTTCTGTGCTAATCCTGCAAAAACAAAAATACCAAAGTAATATGTAATAACAAGAAAACATCAGGCAAACTCAAGTTGAGAGACTATAAAATAACTAACCTGCACTCTTCAAAAATGTCAAGGTGAGAAAAGACAAAGAAAGCCTGAGATATTGTTCCAGTTAAATGACCAGAGAACCAGGACCCAAAAATGTGATGCACAATTCAGGACTGGATTTTGAGCCAGGACAGATGGAGGAAGAAGAGGAATACCTATAAAGTGCCAATCCTCAACCTTTTTGGCACCAGGAACCTATTTCATGGAAGCAATTTTTTGGCAGTGGGTGACGGTGGGGCTAGATAGATTCTCGTAAGGTGCACACAACCTGGATCCCTCGCATGTGCAGTTCACAATAGGGTTCTTGCTCCTATGAGAACCTAATGCTGCAGCTGATCTGACAGGAGGCAGAGCTCAGGTGGTGATGCTCTCTGGCCTGCGGCTCACCTCCTGCTTTGTGGCCCGTACCAGTCCACAGCCTGTGGATTGAGAACCCTTGATATAAAGGACATATTGGAAACAATTGACAAAATTCAAATATTGACTGCTGATTACATCATCATAATCCATAAGTGTTAAATTTCCTTATTTGTATCATACTGATTATGAGAGAGAATGTATTTATTCCTAGGAAATACACACTGAAGCATTAAAGGACAGAGAGGTGTGATGTCTTCATATTTCTCTAAAACGGTTCAGGAAAAATTAATTTTCAAAAATAATATGTCCACATTCATACCCAAAGGCAAGATTATTAATTTATGTCAAAACTGAGTTAATGTGTTTAGTTGTTAACAACTTATTCTTTTCTGAAGATACAAGTGGCGTGCCTACGGACATTGCAATTTCGAGAAACAGATACAACTTGTTTTGTGTCAGCTATAACCCTAATTCTGGCATCACACTTGTTTCGCTATTAACACATACCACAATATTTTGAGCCATGTGTCTCAAGCTTTGAAGACAAGCCTCTACTTTAAAAGGTCATCTGGTGGGGATGGTTAATGAGTATTTAAAAAAAAGTTAGAAAAAGTGAATAAGATCTACTGTTTGATAGCACAACAGGGTGACTACAGTCAATAGCAAGTTAACTCTAAAATAACTTAAAAAGAGAGTTTGCAACTCAATGGATAAATGCTTGAGGGGATGGATACCCCATTCTCCATGATGTGATTATTTCACATTGCATGCCTGTATCAAAACATTTTCTGTACCCCATAAATATATACACCTACTATGTACCCATAAAAATTAAAAATTTTTTAAAAGTTTAAAGCTAAACGGTCATCTACTTGTTATTTTTCTGACAGATGTAAATTTGATTCTTGTTAGTTCAATTTGTGTCGAGCTAAAACTAGAAACTATCTTTTATTTGTAGAAATGAAAGAAAAATGAAAGTTTGTGTTCATCCTGGTTTTTAAAAAGTTAGAAATGTTCATTACAATTACCTCCCCAAAGTGTTCTAGGGAGGATTTAATGGGATACTCTAAAGTTTTCAACATAATTCTTGAATAATATGAGTTTCTCAATAAACATTAGTTTTTATTATCTTTATATCAGCAGCACCTACCTAGCACCTGAGATAAAATAGATATTGAATGAAAGAGCAAATGTGCAATTCATTGATGTGTATAGGTGTGTGTGTACGTGTGTGTGGCTCACGTATAGAATTCATGCACATATAAAGCATATTCACCTGACTACACACACACAGGTGGCCTTCTTTACCATGGGGTACCTTCCTGCATAAGGGGGCTCCATCTTGAGGCCATGTCTATCCCGCCTACCTCATTAGTTTCCTTCCACTACACTGAAATCACTTGCAACTTTATCTCTTTCATCTTTCTTTTCTAGGAAAATCGTATTAATGATAATAAGAATGTATTTTAATACCATAAACATGGCTTTTCAGTTGATCATGGCTCATCAATTAGCTCTGATGCTCCAAAAACTGCCTCCAAACACACACAAAAAGGCACGCGCGCGCGCACACACACACACACACACAAAATTAGAAGTTATGTGCCTTCTTGCATCTGTATTCAAAAGCCTCAGAATTTTATTTACATTAAAAAATCAACTTCAAGATGTGAAACTCATCATTAATTATCAATAGGTAAATGTTGAGCTTTACCTGTATGTCAGGCTCCAGGATCTCATAGTTGCATTAGGCTTCTTTTCTCCAGTTGCTTCCTAGGCATGGTTCCCACTCCCAACTCCCAAGGCTACCCATGGCTGCTAGGGCTTTAGACATTGCATTCCTATTTCAGGAAAAATGAAGGAGGAACATTCAAAAAGAGCACAGCCCCTCTCTAATGACATGTCCCAGGAAATGCAAACACCCCTTTGGCCAGAACCTAGTCACTTGGCTGCATCTAGGTAAGAGGATGGTTGAGGAATATAACCATTACATGGGCTTCCATATGCCTAATAAGTAGTTAAGAGTTTTATTACTGAGGAAGAAGAAGAGAACAAATATGAGAGAAAACCAGCAGTCATAGCCAGCATACTATAGAGGGAAAAGTACACAGTCTGAGAAAGAATTTTTAAAAAATTGAGGTTAGACGTCTGGCTTCTGTTAATACTTGTGCCAGGTCAAGCAAAGCTTAGTTTGTCCCCAAACACCTAACACTGGTACAAAAAAAAAGAAAAGAAAAAAAAAACACCAAAAACAAAAAAACAGCAATAGGCCAGGTGCAGTGGCTCAAGCCTGTAATCCCAACACTGTGGGAGGCCAAGGCGGGCGGATCACTCAAGGTCAGTAGTTCAAGACTAGCCTGGCCAACGTGACAAAACCTTGTCTCTACTGAATACAAAAATTAGTGGGGAGTCGTGGAGGGCACCTGCAATTCCAGCTACTTGGCAGGCTGAGGCAGGAGAATCACTGGAATCTGAGAGGCAGAGGTTGCAGTGAGCCGAGATCACACTACTGCACTCCAACCTGGGTGACAGAGTAAGACCCTGTCTCAGAGAAAAAAAAAAACAAAACAGCTGTACCATAGGCACAGAGGAATAGTGGAAGAAGAATATAGAACAGTGTTTTTCACACCTTAGCATGTATTCAATCCAGGAATCTTCTTAAACTGTGTAATCCGATTCAGAGAGTCTGGGATGGGGGTTGAAATTCTGCATTTCTAACAAGCTCTCAGGTGATACCCACACTGATAGCCCATGGAACACACGTGCAGTAATATGAATCAAATCTGAGAATCCACCTTTCCCTTTCTTAATAAAACACATCATTGATATTCCCCCTTTTTTCCTTTCATGGCTTTAACTATTAAGTTGCCTCAAGGGTTTAAGACATATGGTGGTTTGTCATTCGCTAACACAAAAATTAGTTTTCCTAGATTATTTCATTTTATTCCTTTTTGGAAAGCTAGTTATAAATGCTATAATATTCAAAAGATTAAAAATGCAGTGAAAAATAACCCCTTCTCTCATCTCTGCTGGCCAACTAACTCCTCAGTTCTATTCCTAAGAGACAAACACTGCCACCAGTTTTGATGTGTCCTTCCAGAAGTGCTCTGTACATACAGAAGTAAATGTGTGTGTGTGTTACACAAATGGCACTAAATTATATACATTATCTTGAACATCTTTTTATTTAACATTATGTCTTGAAAATAATGCCTCTAAAATACATAAAGAATTCTCTCATTTTTTTTAAAGAAACAGATGTATAATGGTTCACTCTCTGGATGTGTCTAATTTTTTTATGTGTATGAAAATTGTTTCTATCATTTTGCTGAATAACCTTGCATGTGTATTACTTTGCACAAGTGTGAGTGCTTTTGCAGATGAGTTCCTAGAAGAAGAATTGTCGAGCCAAAGGCTATGTGCATGTTTTATTTTGCTAATACTACCAAGTTGCCCTCCTTTGAGGTTTTAATAAGTTACATGCCCCTCAGCACAAGATAAGGGTGATTCACTGTGAGGCTAGTGTTTGTGAAGTGTTGACTTGCCCATTAAATAAATTCAGCACGTACTGAAGACACCAGCATGGCAAAGGCATCAAAAAAATAGAGGAAAAATGGGTTTTAAAATGTCAAAATTTCAAAAGAATTAAAATAGTCATTTTGGGAAGAGCAAAAACTTTACTTACTTTGTGGTTTAGTGCTGTTTTCCATTTGGATTACATATATGAAGAGACACAATGTTTTCAGTGCTTAAACCACTCAAGGTCTAGTCCAGCCATGTGGGTGGGAGTGATTCCCTTAGTAACTGGGTGACCCTAGTCAGCCACCTAGCAACTGCATTTCAACCTGGCAATAACATCCAGTGTTGAAGCTTGAGCTAGCCAGTTTGGTGTCTGTTGATCATCATGGACCAAATTTTATGCCAGGCCACATCAAAAGCAGTGTGACTCCATTAGTTTCAGCCAATATGTGGTTTCTTCTTCACACATGTGTTAGTCCGTGGACCAACAGTTAGAGCAAGAGCTACTTCCTCTTAAAATGAAAAGAATCGATTCAGTTCACATTCCTCAGAAGAAAGCAACCAAACTGCTGGATGCTTTATGGGTTCTCCAGTTTGAGCACTGTGAACTTGAACCCAAACATCATTAGGAACACGGGTGTTCTTTCTTCGAGGCATATAATCTTTTCTGAGCTTCAGTTCTATTTGAAGCTTCTAATTCACAATTTGAAAATATGCTTTGACCTCTGAGTAGCCTTTTTAAACAAGTATTTGCAGATTTGAATAGACGGTTCTACGTCCTTCAGTTGCCAGGCACCTGCATTCCTAGAAAGACTAGCAGAAAACTAAGTGCCCTTGGAGGCCTTATAAGACGTACTTCTCTTTCCTGGGTTTTCCACTTCAGTCAGCTCCTGAAATTCACACCCTCTAAATTATCAGATGCCTCAATTCCACAGAGGGACTGTATACTTACCTCTAGAACCCAACCATGTTCCTCCAATATGTTTTCTAGCACATCACATTTCTCATTTGGAGTGGATAACTGGTTAGCAGTGCTATGTTTCCCACATTTTAAACAGTTGCTAGCTATTCCATTTCCTTTGGTCTGGATCTTAATACTTTAAGAAGAGAATGACTATTTTCCTTAACTGCACTTTATGGGAGAGAAAAAGTGACAAGCAGTTAGCTCAACCTGAATACACACCTTATTGATTATCTTTCTGTAGAGATAACCCATCCACTGGCTCCTGATACATTAGACAGGACTACTATTGTTGCAAGCAATTGACACACAACACCCACTGCCTTGTATATTCAACTACAGCCTTCCATTTTCCCAAGGAGGAAATTTTAAAATTAAAAAATAAATTATTAGCCCAAATCAATACTTTCAGAAATTTATGTCAAATATCAAATACCTATGTATCATTACTTCATATTATTTTTACTCTATACTTAAAATTATATATAAAATAATATAATAGGAAACTACTGGGATAACTTTTTTATAATGAATACTATGCATTTCTTTAAATCACTTTATCATACTCTTCTGATGCATTCTCATTATCACTAAATCATTCAACACAATTTTCCCAGAGTGTATCATTGTAATTTCTAGATTTTTCAGTATAGCATTTTTTGAATCTGTATATGATACTGTCCCTGGAAGTTTTGTCTCAAGCCATAGGATAGTCATATAACAGGTGTTTTTCCCCATTCACCCTAGAGATGCATATTTCTGATGTCCATACGTAAACCTTTTACTGTATTATTATGACTTCCAAAGTCACATTAATTTGTCTTTTGAAACAATGACAAAATGTATTTTCTCATTGTTAATGATCAACATTCCTAATTAATTTTAGACTGATTGATTGATCAGATTGATTACAGGTAAAGCTCGACATTATCAGTACCCAGAATAGCACTGGATGAAGGTTATTTCAGGCTCATGTGCTCCCTAGACATCATTGTACATTGTTCTTCAGAATTAAACCATTGAGAGGGTCCCCTAAATAGGATAAACTATTTTCTGAGGTACAGCTATAGAGAGGGAAAACAAGTCTGCAGACGTAGAGCTCCCACAACATTGCTAGCACCTTTTGTATTTGTGTCCTCCTCTGCGTTCTCATGCATGAGATGGTGAGATAGGTTTATTTTTCCTGTTGATAGAGGGACACATATGGCATCTTAAGCAAAAGAAAAAGTGAGGTATGGGCATAATCCAGGGTGGGGAAGTAAACTGCAGGGATCCTGGGATGGGTCACTAAAGTGAAGAAAGAATAGTAAGGACCAGAGTAGCTCCATGAACCTTAAGAACTGCACTCTGTCTGCGCTGTCGGAGCCTTCCCTCTTTCGTCTGTTTAGCTTCATCCTTTCCTCCTCTAGATAGTTTCTCTATGGAACACATGGTCATGGTAAAATTCTCATTATTTTAGTTCCACGAACTGACAAGTAGTAAACCATCACCCTCTCATTTCCACCATATAAAATTCCAGGAACTATTTCTAGTTTTTATATTCTAAGCCAAACACATGTTATATGCTCTAGTTTTGTCAGCACTAAAAATAATTTAAAGGATAATTATTAAAATTTAGTAAGTGTGGAGCTCCACTCCAAAACAAGATGGAAGCTTCAAAGAATCAGACCTTGTAAGGAATCTTCAAGATACTGAGAAGAGACAGGATTGGAAGGAAGAGGGAAAACCACATACCATCTCACAGGTGAGAACCGAGAAGAGGGCACAACTACACAAGGCGCTAGCAATGTTGTGGGAGCTCTATATCTGGAGGTGGCAGAAGCTGGGATCAGGAGGGGTCACCACATAATAATGAGATTTGTGGGCATACTTCAAAGGAAGCAACCAGACTGGTTGACTAACTATAGATCTCCACCTGCCTTCTGCAGTCCAATCACCTGCAACAGAAAATGTCTTCAGGTGGGATCAGTGTCTGGGTATCTGATCATTTCAGAGGAAAATTAACAGTTTAGCTCAGAAGACCGATAGATGCTGCCTCATGCCTAAGGGCATGTCCCACCCATCCTTGGCTCTCAGAGAAAACAGTACAAAGCATAAAACTTAATAGCAGCTTCACCCCATCTTCTTCAGTGAGATGTACAAAGACCATCATGGAACAGGAAATCTAATCTAAAAAAATTATCCCATAGACAAGAATTTTCAGATTTCTGAAGAGTGAGACATGAAAGACAGATAATAAATGCAATTTATTGTTGAGTCAGATGACTTAGTCAGACAACTAGAAGAAGAAAAAAAGAGCAATCTGGATGCTGGCATGTACAAATGAGATAACAGTGGCAATGACATCATCATGCTGGCCAAGCAGACTTATGGTAATGTGCCTGCTAATGATGGAGATGACTGACTTTACCCAATGTGAAGGACTGCCCAAAAATTCATCAAACAGGATCAGAGCAGCCAAGAAAATTGCTAAGACAAGATCTAAGATGGATCAGCTTAGCTTTATCATTACAACTACTGCTCAGACTCAGCCTGCAAGCTGCACTTGCTAGTCCACCTGCAGCACATCACCCTCTACTGCCACCACCTCAACATCTGCAGCAAAATCATGGCCATGGTTCATAACCTCAGTGAGAAGCTTCTCATCTCCAGGATGGACAGCACAGTATCCCCTATCCAGCAGCCAAGGA
This sequence comes from Mandrillus leucophaeus, assembly GCF_000951045.1. Lineage (NCBI taxonomy): Eukaryota > Metazoa > Chordata > Mammalia > Primates > Cercopithecidae > Mandrillus > Mandrillus leucophaeus. The sequence goes on along the minus strand of NW_012102743.1, from coordinate 2,935,046 downwards.
CTTGCTGAACATTGTGTTTGTACAAGGAACACAAACACTGAAGGCATCCCATGTGATCTCCATCAAATGCCAGTAAGAGAAGTACATGAGTCCCATGCAGGCCTTCGCCAAGTTCAGAGCTATGGACAGCATCTAAAGGCTGCCCTAGCCAGCTGCCCCCACCCCTCTGAGTCACTGTTTTTCTTTTCTTTTTTGAGATAGCATCTTGCTCTGTTGCCCAGGCTGAAGTGCAGTGATGACTTCAGTCTCCGCCTCCTGGATGCAGGCGATCCTCCCGCCTTAGCCCCCCCGTAGCTGGGATTATAGGCCCATGCCACCGCAACTAATTTTTATTTTTTGTAGAGATGAGGTTTTGCCATGTTTCTCAGGTTGGTCTCAAACTTTTGGGCTCAAGCGATACCTTGGCCTCCCAAAGTGCTGTGATTACAGGCATGAGCCACCCCACCCAGCCCTAGTCACTGTTTTTCGTTCATCAAATACATTTGCTAAGGAGAATACTGATGTGAGATTCTATTGGGAAATAGGCAGATTTTTAACTTGGCCAACTGGTGAATTTTGCAAGGACCTGTTTGCATTTGAGTTGGTCAAAATATGCATCAGTATCTAGCAGTATATTTCCAGCTATATTTTTTCTAATCTAAAAAAAAAAAGAAACTTCTATGGCCAAAAAATAGTAATAATAATAAGGCCTAGCACTCCAAAATAAGGATGTTATATCAGAAAGATGAGGAAGGATATTGCACCCGTAAAACAAGAACAGAGATGAAAAAGAATGCGTCTGAAGCCTTAGAAATGAAAACAAAGTATTGAAATCAAAAAATTTAGTTATTCACTACCTGATTGGATATAGTTGAAATGCAAATTAGTGAGTTAGAAGATCAAGCTAAAAAAGCACACAGTATAAAAGGATAAAGACCATGGAGAATACATCCAGAAGTGCCAAACTTAGTCTACAGAAGAAAGTGAGAATAAAGTAGCTAAAGAACAAAAATGCAGATTTTGTCAGAATTAAAGAAAGCTACGTGTTTTTACCCGAAAAAGACACTGAACTGCTGTCCCATAATTTCAAACCCAGACTCTGCCCTTTGCTTTATGGCACTGGTTCCCTGTTGCTCTCTGCCAATGTGTGAGACTCTGCACTAGTGTGAGACTGGAAGCCTAGAGGAGGAACAAAGGATTTGCTCCTTCCTGTTTATTCCCTGATCCTATCAGTGTCACTACAGCAATGGTTCATCAACTGAGAGCACCAGTTGATTCCAGTTTACTTGTTTCTTCCAATTTGCATTTTTCCCACACTAACAAAATAGTTCTCATTTCCTCATCCCACCCCCAGTCCCCTAGAGCTGCCAACACCAACCAGCCAATACCTCTTCAGAAGTCGGTCCTAGCTCCAAGGGTTTCCTCTTGCAAGACCAGAGACACCAGCTCCAGTCAAGTAGCTATCAATTGTTCAGCAGTCTGAGTCCCACCATCATGGAACTGTATTGCAAATTCTTGAGGTACAAGTACCAGCCAAAAATTGTCCCTCCATCTCAGAGTTTGAGCCGCAAATCTACAAGGACTGCTCATTAATGCCTTGAGGTTTTATGAATCCCAAATCCTTCTCTTTGTATGCTCAGCAAAAGGAGTAGTAGCTTCTTTCTGTCATTGTTGCCTCTGGGATGTCTCACTCTCTCTTTTGTCTTTTCTTTACATTAGATTATTTCTGATGAAATAATTGGTATAATTCTTGTGTTTGTATGTACCCTCAATGATATAACTCCCAAAATTTCTGGTATGAACATAGCTGCATAAGTCAAAGTGTTACCCTTTGTCCTCTTGCAAGGAGGCATTGAGAATGAGTAGAATAAAATATCCTGCAAACTCCAATTTCTTTTTCTTTTTGAGATGGAGTTTTGCTCTTGTTGCCCAGGCGGGAGTGCAATGGTGCAATCTCAGCTCACTGCAGCCTCCGCCTCTTGGGTTCAAGCGATTCTCCTGCCTCAACCTCCGGAGTAGCTGGGATTATAGGTGCCCGCTGCCATGCCCAGCTAATTTTTGTATTTTTAGTAGAAACAGGGTTTCACCATGTTCTCCAGGCTAGTCTCAAATGGACCTCAGGTGATCTACCTGCCTCAGCCTCCCAGAGTGCTGGGATTACAGGCGTGACCCACTGCGCCCAGCCTACACTTTTAACACAACTAGGAGATTGATATCGTTTTCAATCTCCAGAATATATATAGGGGCTGCCAAAAGTAGCTGAAATCAGGCATAAACTAGTGTGAGAAAGAAGAAGTACAGAAAGTTAAAAAAAAAAAAAAAAAAAAAAAAAAGCCCACATAGTTCATAATGTGCCAGCAAAAATATACAGTTCCAGAGATACGGGACTCATCAGAAGTGGAAAAGTTATACCTGCTTTTTGCAAAAATGGGGTCAGGAATTAGGATGAACAGGATTGAGATTGGGCTGAAACCACATAAGCAGAAGTAGCAAGAGCCCAGCAGTTGCATATCTCAAAGCATTGGCAAAAATACACTACTTGCAGGTGAGAGGTTCACTCTGCTGTGTAAAACCTGGAACCTTTATTTACAACAATGGCAGCAGGAACTGGAGCAAACATAATAGAGGAAAAAGCACCCAGGACTGAATTTAGTTCAGAGTTGTCATAGTAGGAAGCTATCAGCTGGTGCATGGGTGAGTGCTGGGGGATCCAAAGCAGAACACCAAAAGCATTTGCTGCATGAATTTTATGGGCTTGAGTAACATGTAGTGCATCAGACTTCAGAAGCATTTCTTTGTCCCCATCTTTTTACAGAAGTAACATCTGGCAATTCTGGATTCTAAAATAAATAAATAAATAAATAAATAATAAATGTTAAAAACAACTTGATAAAAACTGTGTTGCATCTACGCAAGCCTTAAAAGCCTTTATACTGAAGTACCACCTCTTCTGAAGTGAGCCTTTACTAGATAGAACTAAAACACTCTGATCTGATGCCAGTATTAGGCACACCCACCATATCTGCTCTCAACATGTACAGCAAACCACACTGATCACAGACATGCTAAATCCTCTTCTCTGGTCACACAAGAAGGTTCTTTCTTGCTACAGGGTAATCCTGTCTCCAAATGAGAGTCTACTCTGAAGGTTTCCCAGCATTATATATTGGAAGTTGCAGGTACTAATTATAGCTTTCTTCTTCTCCAAGTTCTGAACCGAATAGACAAGCAGATACGAGTCAAATAGGAGGGGAAATATCAGTTATGTTCATAACGAAGTTGAAACAGAGAACAAAGCTTGCACTTGAAATTGAAATGTGCTTTTTTTTCTTTTTTCTTTTTTTTTAGATGGAGTTTCACCCTTGTCTCCCAGGCTGGAGTACAATGGCATGATCTCGACTCACTGCAACCTCTGCCTCCTAGGTTCAAGCGATTCTCCTGCCTCAGCCTCCTGAGTAGCTGAGACTATGGGTGCCCACCGCCACGACCAGCAAATTTTTTTATTTTTAGTAGAGACGGGGTTTCACCATGTTGGCCAGGCTGATCTTGAACTCCTGACCTCAGGTGATCCAGCTGCCTCAGCCTCCCAAAGTACTGGGACTCCAGGCGTGAGCCACTGCACCCAGCCTGAAAAGTGCTTCCTAACTGACCTCCAGAAGTGAAAGTATCTCACTCAGTTCTACGCAGAGGATAGGAAGTTGTGGGGCCTGAGCAGGCACATCATGGTTTCCACCAGCATTTTGCATAGAGGAGACAGCCTAGAAAGAATGCCAAATCTCACCAATCAAAACAGCTGGCTGTACAGGAGAGAAGGCAAAAACACAGACCACTCATGAGCATTTCCTCTTGCCCTGATCTCACCAGCAAGAAAAATTGTCCCACTCATGTTGAGGAAGTGGGAGGAAGTGGTGGGAAGAACTAGAAATATTGCTTCAATGCTGTTTTCTCCCCAAGGGTAGGCAGAACTCCCCTCCACGCTTTAGAAGAATAAATAAACAATAAGCATAAGCTCGTCTACATTTCCTCAGTTCAGCTTCCCCCACTCCACTGGAAAGAATCTACTGGACAGAAAGAAACTAAAAATATAAAGATAAAGGAAACTAATAAGCAATTTTCAACAGGGGACTTGTGGGACTTGAACAAAAATGCTGGCTGTGGGGGGACATCTTAAACAGAAAACAGTCCACCCATCCTCTGACGCTGAGAGAGGAAGATGAAAGCAGATGCACATACAGACAGAAGGAAGTACAAAACTGATAAGCTGGGGAAGTTAAAACCTGATCATATCCATTCTCTCTGTGAAGCAGAAGACAAGCCATCTTGAAGGAAAGGGAATCATGAGGGGTGAAAGTTTAGAAGAGCCACGACAGTGAATAGTAGTGAAAGTTATTTTTGGAGATCATGAATGTGTTGAACACCAAGCAATGCCATTCCTTCTGGCATAGTTTTGAATACTGGGGATGGAGCAGAGAAGATGAATGGTTTGATTCATCAATGCTTTCCTTCTTTACTTGGCTCTCAACACATCATATTCCCATAGTTTCCTTCTACTGTATTGGCTGTTCTACTCATCCTCCTTTGATGATCCCTTTTCAGTTTCTTAACCTCTAGACTTAAAAATGCCTCAGAATCCACTTGTTGGACATGTTTTTCCCTCTATTTACCTTCAATATTCATGTTGAAACTGAATCCCCATTGTGGTGGAATTAAGAAATGGGATCTTTTGAGAATTGACTAAGTAACAAGGACTCTGCCCTCATAAATGGATTAGTGCCTTATAAAAAAAAATAGGTTGGAGGAAAATAGTTGATGCCCTTTTTGCCCTTCCACCATTCTGCTATACGAGGACACACCATTCATCCCTCAGGAAGACACAGTGACAAGGCACCATCTTTGAAGCAGAGAGACTAGGACCCCACCAGACACTGAACCTACAGCCACCTTGATCTTGGACTTCCCAGCCTCCAGAACTTTGAGAGATAAATTTCTGTTGCTTATATATTACGTAGACTCAGGTATTTTGGGACAGTAGCATGAACAGACTAAGGCAGTCATATTGATAGTATGTACCTCTCATATAATGTGTTGAAAACAACGCTTTACCTATATTTTATTCTTTCCCTAAGAATCCATAGCCCCAGTAAAATCATGGGGGGAAAACAGACAGATCCAAATTCAGAAACATTCCACAAAATAACTGAATAATACTTCTCAAAACTTACAATGTCATTGAAAACAAAGTAAATCTGAGAAATTGTCACAAAAAAGTAAATACAAACCAGGAGGATCCTGATGAGACGTGACAACTAAATACAGTATAGTATCCCGGGTAGGATCCTGAAACACAACATGGACATTCATTTGAAAATAAGGAAATCTAACTAAAATGTGTGTTTTAGTTAATAATAATCTGTCAATATTGGTTCTTTTTTTGTGTGCACACAAATGTGTGTCCCATGACAATATAAAGGGTTAATAATAGGGAAAACTGGATGTGGGGTATGAGAAATCTTTCTAGACTATCTTCAGAATTTTTCCATACATCTAAAATTAAAAGTTTATATTTGAAAGGATTGTAATACATTATGGTACTGATATTTGAATTTAATGATTTATGATAGGTATTTTTTTGTTTGTTTTGTTTTTGAGACAGGCTGTTTCCCAGGTGGAGTGCAGTGGCACAATCGTAGCTCACTTCATCCTCAAACTTCTGCCTTCAAGCAATTCTCCTTCCTCAGGCTCTCAAAGCATTGTGAGTATAGGTGTGAGCTACCATGTTCAACCAATAGATTCTCTTGAACTAGACCCCAGTATTTAATAAAGTAACCACCACGACCCAAATAATAAAAAACTAATCATATTATGACATGTCATGGTTTTGAAAAATAGGCTATTTAAGGAAAAAATTAGAGATAAATCCTTACTTTACCATTACAAATTGATTGAAGAGTTAAATGTAAAAAAGCTCAAGTAGAGAAATAAACTAGACTTTCAGGAAAAATAAAGGATCAAATTCCAACAGTTTCTACCAACAGCCTCTGCCACAACCACAATCCTGTGGGTATGAAGAGTGTGTGGGGGTAGGAAGGAAATAAAAAGTCATCATGAAAAAGAAGAAAAGGGAGGAGAGAACTTAGAAGAAACACAAACAAAAATCATCTCTAGAAGAAAAAAGGAGAATAATAAATACAAAAAAATACCAAACACAGCCTGGAAACAAAACCCTGACTACGGAAAAAGTACTTGAAAGTTTGTAGGTCTAGAAGTAGTAGCCTCAGAGAACCAGCTTCTGTGGAAGAATTTGAGAAGATAAAACCACACAACATAGAAGTTAAACAACCTGTTACTGAATGACCTTTGGGTAAACAATTAAGGCAGAAATCAAAAAATTCTTTGAAGCAAATGAAAACAAAGAAACAACATATGAGAATTGGACACAGCCAAAGCAGTGTTAAAAGGAAAGTTTATAGTACTAAACACTCACGTCAAAAACTTAGAAAGATCTCAAATTAATAACCTAACATTATACCTAGAGAAATGAGAAAAACAAGAGCAAACCAACCCCAAAGCTGGCAGAAGAAAAGAAATAACTAAAATCAGAGCCAACCTGAAGGGAATTGAAACCAAAAAATCATACAAAAGATCAATGAAACCAAAAATTAATTCTTTGAAAGAATAAATAATATATTGATCGATCACTAGCTAGAGTGACAAAGAAAAAGAGAAAGAAGATCCAAATAAACACAATCTGAAATGACAAAGGGGACATTACCACTGACCCTACAGAAATTAAAAAAAAAAAAATCCTCAGAGACTATTACAAACATCTCTATGCACACAAACTAAAAAACCTAGAAGAAATGGATAAATTCCTGGAAACATACAATCTTCCAAGGTTGAACCAGGAAGAAACTGAAACCCTGAAAAGAAAAAATAATGAGCTCTGAAATTGAATCAGTAACGAAAAGCCTACCAACCAAAAAAACTTTGGGCCAGATGAATACACAGCCAATTCCTATCAGATGTATAAAGAAGAGCTGGCACCATTCCAACTGAAACTATTCCAAAAAATTGAGAAGAGACTCTTCCATAACTCATCCTTTGAGGCCAGCATCATTCTGCTACTGCAACCTGGCAGAGACACAACAAAGAAAGGAAATGTCAGGCCAATATCCCAACATAGATGCAAAAATCTGCAACAAAATACTAGCAAACCAATTCCAGCAGCACATCAAAAAGTTAATCCACCAAGATCAAGTAGGCTTTATTCCTGGGATTCAAGGTTGGTTAATATGCAAATCAATAAATGTGATTTATTACATAAACAGAACTAGATGCAGAAAAGGCTTTTAGTAAAATTCAACATCACTTCATGTTGAAACTGAACAAACTAGGCATTGAAGGAACATACTTCAAAATAGTAAGAGCCTTCTATGATAAACCCACAGCCAACATGATATTGAATAGGCAAAAACTGCAAGCATTCCCCCTTGAAAACCAGAATAAGACCAGGATGCCCACTCTCAGAACTATTCAACACAGTACTGGAAGTCCTAGCCAGAGCAATCAGGCAAGAGAAAGAAATAAAAGGCATCTAGATAGGAATGGAGAAGTCAAACTATTCCTATTTGCATGCAATATGATTTTATACCTGGAAAACCTCATAGTCTCTGCTTAAAGGCTTCTTGATCTAATAAACAACTTCATCAAAGTTTCAGAATACAAAATTAATGTACAGAAATCAATAGCATTTCTATATACCAACAACATCTAAGCTGAGAGCCAGATCAAGATGGTGATCCCATTCACAATTGCCACAAAAAGAATAAAATACCTAGGAATACAGCTAACAAGGGAAGTGAAGGATGTCTTCAAGGAGAGCTACAAATCACCGCACAGGAAATCAGAGATGACACAAACAAATGGAAAAACATTCCATTTTCATGGATAGGAAGAATCAGTATTGTTAAAATGGCTATACTACCCAAAGTAATTTGTAGATTCAATGCTATTTCTATCAAACTACCAGTGATATTTTTCACAGAATTAGAAAAAAAACTATTAAAAAGAAATAAAAAATGGTAATTCCTTTTACCCATATAGTAGGGTATTTAAAGTTTTCCCACTGAGGGTCTTTTTATTTTTTAAATTCCTTTTTCCTTGACTGTTTCATTTGTGTTAGTTTCTACTTCTATTTTTTCTAGCTCATTAATCTTTTCTTCTGCAATTCTTTTTGTTTTGTTTGTTTTATTCTGCAGTGCTTTTTTTCATTTCACACTATAAACTGTAGATTTCTTCTACAGAATTTGATAGTTTTAAAAATCTTCCATATCTCTACTTAATTAAAATACAATTATAATTTTTTAAAGTGGTCATAGAGAATGTTGTTGAAATGGAAGTCAGACAAAGGAAAAACAAGAATTAAAACCACCGAGACACCATGTCTTACTCTTCGGACTGGCAAAAGTTCAGGAGCTTGACAATATATCCTGCAGGCAATGATACAGAGGGGAAAAGAGCTTTTATAGATTGCTGGTGGGAATTCAATCTATAATAACCCCGATTGGAAGAGAATATAGCAATATCTGACACAATTATGCATTTACTTCTTGACTCAGCAACCCCACTTCTAAAGATACACCTCTAGTGATACAAAAACACACGTGCATGAGTCATACATACATGTTATTGTACATTTGTCCAAACCCATAGAATGAACAACAAGACTGAACCCTAAAGTAAACTTACGAACTTCGGGTGATTATGCTGTGTCAATGTAGGTTCATCAATTGTCAATAATTTTACCACTTTGGTGGAGGATGTTGATAATAGGGGACACTATGCACAGATGGGGGCAGCAGGTGTATGGGAAATCTTAGTACCTTCCTCTTAATTTTGCCGTGAACCTAAAACTACTATAAAAAATTAAGTAAAATGTATGCATATGCATGAGGTTTATTCACTAAAGGATTATTTGTAATTGCAAAACATTGGAAGCTATCTAAATGTTCAAGCATAAAAGATTGATTAAATAAAATATGGTAACATAAACAAAATAGAGTCCCATGCTGCTCTTAAAAAAAAAAAAAAAGATGGGCCCTTACTGTAGGCATCTATGAGTAATACAGACAGTTCAGCTGGCAGCCACAGTTTGTTCTCATGGTTCATGGCCCCAAAGAAGGGTTCCATTAATCCACCAGTGTGTTGCTTCTGTGTGGTATACCAAATGCCAGGCCATTGGCAACAGCTCAAGTTGGTCAGATTTTAGTCTAGCCACCTGTTAACTAAACCTTGGTGATTCAAGGGCCCATTGAGCAGTAGTTTTGCTTCAGGCAGTAAAATGGGAGATGAAATTTCTCCCAAAGGAATAAAAGGCGCTTTTTCATGTAAAGCCAAGATACCACTGGAATCTAGCCAGCTACATTTTTGAACATACCATTTCCATTTGACAAGTAGAGCTCTTAGATTCCTACTCATTGAGTCTGAGTTAACACACCCAAAAATGGTTATATCAAGGCAGAGAGTCACAACACAATGCCTCCATAGTCAGGTGTACAGTTTACACAAGAACTCAGTAGCAAGCTAAGAGCTGCCTTTCAGTAAGCCTGCCAGACCTTGGTCCTGGAGGGAGACATTACATTTCTTACACTGAGCAGTAAACAAATCTGTCCTCTGCTACACAAGGAGACACCCTATCTTCCAAGGCTGTTTGATATACAACCACCCTTGAAAAGGTAGTCTGGAACAAAAGGGAAATTAGTCTCTCTTGATCAGATGTGTAGAAATACAAGAGACCAATGAAGAATTGTATCAAATATTAAAATGTCTTTTACCTTTCGTTTTCAGCAATTGACTCTTAGTGATTTAGTTTTCTGTATATTTATCCTGTTTGGGATTCTCCAAGACTCTTGGATCATAGATTGGTATCTTTTTACCCAATCTGGAAATTTTTCTACCAAGATTTCTTCAACTATTTTTTCCTCATTCTCCCTCACTTCTCCTTCTGAAACTTCAATATATATTCAGTAGTGTCCCACAGATCACCTGGACTCTGCTATTTTTCAACCATTTTTTCTCTGTGTACTTCAGTTTGGATGATTTCTATTGACCTGTCTTCAAATTTATAATCCTTTCTTCTATAGCGACCAAACTTCTACTAATCTCATCCAATTTTTTACTTCAGACACTTCATTTTTCAGTTGTAGAATTTTCATTAGAATGTTTTTTACAGTGCCTGTATATCTTCTAAAATTTCCTGACTTTTCACTCTTAACATTTTTCCCATAGATTCTTTTACATATGTTGGTAAAGTACTTCTCTGCTTTTTCAAACATCTGAGTAACTATAGTCAGCTCCTATAAACTGATTTTTCTCCTGACCTTGGATCATATTTTCCTGTTTCTTTAACATCTGAGAGTTCTGTATTACCTATTGAACATGGTGAATAACATGTTGTGGAGACCCTAAATTTGATCCCTCTTCTTCTTGATCACTTTGAACTTGTGAAGACTTGGTTTGCAGGTTGTTTTTTCTGTTTGTTTATGTTTTTGTTTTTGAAATACAGTCTCACTCTGTCACCCAGTCTGGAGCATAGTGGTGAATTACAGCTCACTGCAGATTTGACCTCCCAGGCTCAAGCAATTCTCCCACCTCAGCTTCCTGAGTAGCCGGGACTACAAGTGTACACCACCATATCCAGCTAATTTTTAAATCTTTTGTAAGAAACAAGGTTTCATTATGTTGTCCAGGCTGATCTCAAGCTCCTGGGCTTAAGTGATGCTCCAAAGTGCTGGGATTACAAGCATGAGGGATTGTGCCTGGTCTGTTTTGTTTTTAAGAGTAGCTCTATTCTGGTATCACCCTTAGTCCTGGGGAAAATCATTTAGTCTTGTAATATTGTCTTTATTTCTAAGATGTGAAGCCTCAATGGGAAGGCCAAGGTGTTCATCCAATCACTCTCATTTGGCAGGAATTAAAATCCAAATTCCAAATCTACTAAAGTGGGCACCCACCAAAATCTCTATTCAGCTCTTTTAGCTTTCTAGCTGTTGTTGCGAAGTTTCTTGGAGTCTTACCTTGTATGTGTGCATTTCTGACGCCAGTTGGTGATTTGATTGGAGTTTACATGTCACTCGGACAGATCCATACCCCAGCTATTAATGTCATAGGGAGGAAAGTTGGTCTAATATAAGTTGGACGCTGTCCTGGATCTCACTAGGTTGTTTCACTGCAGACATAAGAACCAGAGATGTAAAGGAACTCAGAGTGTGGAAAGGATTTGTGACAAAAACACTTAGATAAAAGAAGATACAAATTAATTAGTTTTAAAGTACTTCTTCCTATATAGCATGAGACAATTAACTCTTCAATAAGAAGAGTTGTTTAATAAGAAAGTATTATTTCCAAGTAATGTCAAGTTCATTTTCTTGCTTCTCAAGTTCTAATTCAGAAGTATTCAGTAATCACAATGTTTGCAAGAGTTCTACATGGCAACTAGAAAGAAATATTAGACAATCACATTTTGTGAATATATAAATGTAGATCTATAATGATAACAATAGATTGGCAACTGATGAGCTTTGAATGACAAATAGTTTTGTTTTTATAAAAATATTCAATGGTTGAATTATATTTTCAAATAATAAAATTAAAAATTTGATTCATTAAAGCTGATTTTAAATGCTGATATCCATTAATTATAATTTAATTTTTATATAGTAAATAATATCTAATATTTTAAAAGAAATAAATGTAATATATAGAGTCTTAAATTTTTTCTTATATAAACTTATACTTTATTATAAAACACATTCATGTTATATTCACTTAAAACATAGTTAAATTTAAAATTTTTTAATCATTAATGTTAATAGAACAGGTAAAAATTTTGATTGTAACAATGTAACTAGTGATTTTGATGAAATGAAGGCAAGACAAATAAATATTGTAAAATTAGCTATAACAGCTAATGAATTGTACACGTTCTTATTATCTATCCAAATATCATAGGCCTGTCAACAAAATATCCAGACACACTCGATATAATTAAGTTAAATCCAATGATGTTTTCATGAGCTGCAGTCAAATAAAAATCATAGCCTTACACATGTTTTTCAATTTTGTCACATTGGAAGTTTAATCAATTCACATAATTCATACTAGTTATGTTCTATAAAGTCACTGTGAACAATGAATTATTGAATGTTGATTGCTTACCCCAGGAGATATACAGGGTTAGGTTCCCAAAAGCTTTGATCACAACATTTTTGTCAACTGATTAATATTTAACTTTATTTTGCATTTTTGCCAGCTAATCAATACATAACCTCATTTTACATGTACTTCTGTTGATTCATTAACACTGAACTCATGGTCAACAGTACTATAACCCACGCCTGAATGAAGCTCATCTCACACTTGTGTTTCCCCATAAGGCACATCACAACCTTCTTCCACTTAGGAATACTAGACAGCACATTAGCACTACACTTGGGGGCCATTTTTAATAACAAAATCACCACCAACAACAAAATAAAACAAAAATGTGAAAAACATGGCACTTCAGCTGAGAACACACACATTGGGCAACTCATATTTGTTGCTACTCTGTGCATGCGCATCAGTGACCATGAAAGTGCTCCAAGTATTGATTTTGGGGTCAAAAATAAATTTTAGCAAGTAGGCAAATTTGAAAAGACAGAATCCATGAATAATAAAAATCAACTGTATGTTGGTCAAGTTAAGAGAGAATAGATTTGGCCACACGTGGTAGCTCACATCTGTAATCCCAGCATTCCCAGGCTGAGGAGGAGGATCACTTCAATCCAAAAGTTCAGGACCAGTCTGGGCAGCACAGTGAGACCCCATCTCTACAAAGAATAAAAAAAAAAATAGCCAGGTATGGTAGTACATGCTTGTAGTCCTAGCTACTCAGGAGTCTGAGGTGGGAGAATCACTTGAGCCTGGGAGGTCAGCCTGCAGTGAGCTGTAACTGTGCCACTACACTCCAGACTGGGCAACAGAGTGAGATCCTCTCAAAAAAATAAAAAAAAAAAAAAGAGAAAAGAACAGATTTTACTTAATAGTTCATTGGTTTAATTTATACCTTTTAAATATTTAGATATATGTAATTAGGGCATTAATGTGATCCTTACTCAGCCCCACAAATGTTAAAGGCAGGCCTATTCCTCATCCTTCAGGCCAACCCTGGACAGAATTGTGAAGCAGGCAGATGTTTGTGGCTAATGCCCTTAATCCATATATTTTTGGCATGTAATATCTTCTTTTAGCTCCTGTTTTATTATTCATGAGTCTTCATTACCTCCCTGTGCTTGAAGACACACACACACACACACACACTCATAAACACTTCATGAGTTTCTTCAGCAACCTTCTCCATCCAGAGTAGAAAAAAACTCTAATGCACAATCAGTTTCATCCCTACATCACCCTGTCCAATTTCCTACTTGCCTGTGTCTGATTTCCTCAAGGCCCTGTGATATGCTAGGTAAGAAAATGATTATCGATAAGTTTTTTCATGATAGTGGGCTAAACAGCTCTAATAAACTATGCTAATGCACTACTGCTTCCAGGTAAAAATTAATTTTTCTTTTTTTCTGGAAGACCACTGAATAAAATCTCAGTGGAAATTTAAGTGACCTTTCTTAAAGATATTTGAGGGTTAGACAGAGCTTTTAAATCATATCTCCAAGTTAGAATCTGTTCCATGGGGCACTTTATGTATTAATGTGATCTTTTTTCATAGTAGTGGGCCAAAAATGCCATTAGGAAGAACAGGAAGACATCACCTTATGTGTTCTGAAGGAGAATGGACAGGCCATTAGTCAGGCGGAACTATAAACATCAAAGGACATAAGCTATGGGGGTGGACACAAACCACAGCTCTGTCGGGCCAAGTTCACTATGTTCTTGGAGAAGCAGGGCTGCAGAATGAGGAAACTGGGTCACGGCTAAGGGTAGATGAGGTCTAAGAAAGGAACAGTGCAAGGGAGGACTGGGGGATGAATGAATCTAGAAGCAAAGAGCTTTAAACCCACGTCTTCTAAAAAACCCTCCTACTAATCAATCCTCAGCCTCTGAGAAACCAGTTTTTCCTTGGTCAAAAAGAGAGGCTCACAGACTAAATTTAATTTTCTTAAAAATTAAGACCCAAGGATTGCCAACTTTCTACTTTGCTAATTGAATATATTTTTTAAAAAAGCTAATGTTTGCCATTATAATAATTTCATACAAGAAATATTTTTGATATTAAAAAGTAGAAAAATACAATTATAGAATAAAAGTCTTTTCCATTCTAGAAAAAAAAACAGTTGATGACCTGACACTGACAGTTCACTGCATCCCAGTGAAAACATCACTGCGGACAGGCACAGTCCTGGGAGCGAGCATCTGGGACCTCTGTTCCAGAACAAAGGTCAAACTCTGGGCTCAGTGCCCCATAGCCACACTTGACATTCAAGCTGAGCTAGCTTTGTCTTCAGGAGGGGGCTCCATGGCTTCTTCAGAGAAAAGCCTGTGGCCATTTGGGGGCCTCAACTGTGGGCCTCACTGTGCTTTTTCCAAGAGATCTCCTTTCCCTCAACCTGCTTCCTTTGGTGTTTATCAGAATTTGTGATGCCAGAGTGAGTACAGACCTCAAAAGCAACCTGACAAAGAAAGAAAGGGCTTGAAGTCAGGTGGCTCTTACCTGGAAAGTAGCTCATGCTCTCCTCCTGTGATGGTTAATACCGAGTGTCAACTTGATTGGATTGAGGGATACAAAGTATTAATCCTCGGTGTGTCTGTGTGGGTGTCACCAAAAGAGATTAACATTTCAGTCAGTGGGCTAGAGAAGGCAGATCCACACTTAATCTGGTGGGCACAATCTAATCAGCTTCCAGAGAATCTAAAGCAGGCAAAACTATGTGAAAAGGCAAGATGGGCCTAGCCTCCCAGCCTACATCTTTCTCCCATGCTAGATGCTTCCTGCCCTCGGAAGTTTTGAGACTCGGACTGGCTCTCCTTGCTCTTCAACTTACCAGACAGCCTATTGTGGGACCTTGTGATAGTGTGAGTTAATACTTAATAAACTCCCCTATAAGAGAACTCTGACTAACACACCACCCATCCTTAAAGACAGATCCTGGCTGGGGGGAAAGTATGTTAAAAGCACAAAAACAGTGATTGTTTCATAATGCAACACTTTCCTTCAGCAAGATTTCTAAATGTAGTCAATAGACTAGTGGGAAGGACAAGTTAGAGAAAACACTGTAGAGGCCGAAGCCAAAGGTGTGTTTCCAAACAGCCCTTAGCAAAATATTAAGCCTAGAAGCTCCCTTGTGTTATAGCATTGCCCCAAATGTGCCTTCCATTCTGTGAACCTTTTATAGATGATTTCACTCCACCTGGGCTCCTAGAAAAAAAGATGACTCTGCCAAGGTCATGGGTGACATGAGAATCCTATTCAGAATGGGCCTTCAGAGATGGAGGAGCTAGTATCTAGCATGGAGAAATGGCTGACAGGTCTATTTCACCCTTAGCTGAGCTTTCTAAGTTACTTCTTTACCAGTAAACCTTCTCACAGTCATAGCCCCAGTTAGGTTCCCTTTCTGGGAAACACTGTCCTAGAGCCCTTCTCATTTGCTTGGTGCCTACTTGGGAGTTACAGTGGAATGCCCTGGAACTTAAAAGTAAGTTTTGACTAGCAAAACTCTTATGAAATGGATGGTCTCCTGACCTAAAGGGACATGATGATTGCTTGATCAAAGCAGGAAGAATGACCAGCAAATCAAATCAAAGTATAAATAAATTTGAAAAAAAAAAAAAACAAAAAATCTGTTGTATAACCAATTGTATTAAAATGTGTGAGCAAAAAGACTCAAATACCAGGCTTGAGTAGTATTAATTCCACCCAGTCCAAAGGAGTTACAGTGAAGACACTGAACAAGATGGGTAGATGGGTCTAGTCACATTAAGGTAATCTTCCTTCTATCTGGTATCCTTTGCTCTGATTCAAAAATCACCAGGCAAAATGCTGGTGACGGTTTGGCTCTCTCTTCTTTAGGGAGAGAATCCTCTGAATAAAGATACAACTATCTGGGTCCCTAAATAGGTATAGTCTCCCCTGAAAACCTATAAATTGGCCTTCTGTATTTCACAGTAATCTCTTGGGAATGTCACTTGGGTGGATTGGACCTAAACAGTATTGTGCTCTCGGGAAACATGGGAAAAACCAAGTTTCTTGTCCTGTAAGTCTATAATTTGAGGAACCCACTGAAAAACCACCTAAAGACTCAATCAGCCTAGTTCTGTGCCTTTTTCTAGAAGCATCCTCTGACATCAGCACTCATTACTCACTTGCCATGTGTATATGCTGCCTTGTGTTACTGTGCTGCCCCGCATTACTATTTCACCCTTAATTTTCCAACTAAAGCACAATCTAGTTCTTTTGTTTTTATTTCAATAGTTTTCGGAGTACAAGTGGTTTTGGGTTACATGGATAAATTAATTGTATAATGGTGATGTCTGAGATTTTAGTGTAACCATCACCCAAGTAGTATACATTGTATCCAATATGTAGGTTTTTATCCCTCATCCTGCTTCCACCCTCCCCCTTCTGAGTCTCAAAAGTCTATTATATCATTCTGTATGCCTTTGTGTACCCATAGTTTCTCTCTCATAAGTGAGAACATATGGTATTTCATTTTCCATTCCTGAGTTACTTCACTTAGAATAATGGCCTCCAGCTCTACCCAAGTTGCTGCAAAATACATTATTTCATTCTTTTTTATGGCTGAGTAATTAATATTCTGTGATGTATATATACCATATTTTCTTTATCCACTCATTGGTCAATGGGCACATAGGTTGGTTCCATATATTTGCAATTGTGAATTGTGCTCCAATAAATGTATGCATGCAGGCTCTTTTATATATAATGACTTATTTTCCTGTGGGTAGATACCCAGTAATGGGTTTGCTGGATCAAATGTAGATCTACTTTTAATTCTTTAAGAAATCTCTATACTCTTTTCCATGGAGATTGTACCAATTTACATTCTCACCAGCAGTGTCTAAGTGTTCCCTTTTTACCATAACTATGCCAACGTCTACTGTTTTTTGACTTTTTAATGATGGCCGTTCTTGCAGGAGTAAGATAGTATCTCCTTGTAGTTTTGATTTGCATTTACCTGATGATTAGTGATGTTGAGCATTTTTTCATATGTTTATTGGCAATTTGTATATATTCTTCGAAGAAATGTCTATCCATGTCATTTGTCCACTTTTTGATGGGATTTTTTTTTTCTTGCTGATTTGTTTGAGTTCCTTGTAGATTCTGGATATTGGTCCTTTGTCAGACGCACAGTTTGCAAATATTTTCTCCTACTCTGTGGGTTGTCTGTTTACTGTGATGATTATTTCTTTTGCTGTACAGAGGCTTTTAGTTTAATTAGGTTCCATTTTTTTATTTTTGCTTTAGTTGTATTTGTTTTGGGGGTCTTAGTCATGAATTCTTTGCCTAGGCCAACGTTCGGTAGAGGTTTTCCTAGGTTTTCTTCTAGAATTTTTATGGTTTCAGGTCTTAGACTTAAGATCTGAAGTTCTCTGAATCATCTTGAGTTTATTTTTGTATAAGGTGAGAAATAGTGATCCAGTTTCATTATTCTACATGTGGCTATCCAGTTTTCCCAGCACCGTTTATTAAATAGGGTGTCCTTTCCTCAATTTATATTTCTGTATGCTTGGCCAAAGGTAAGTTGGTTGTAAGTATTTGGCTTTATTTCTGGGTTCTCTATTATTTTTCACTGGTCTGTGTGTCTACTTTTATACCATGTTGTTTTGGTAACTATACCGTAGTAGTATAATTTGAAGTTTGGTAATGTGATGCCTCCAGATCTGTTCTTTTTGCTTAGAATATCTTTGGCTATTTGGGCTCTTTCTGGGTTTCATATGAATTTTAGAATTGTTTTTCTAATTTTATGAAAAATTATGTTGGTATTTTGATAGGAATTGCATTGAATCTGTAGACTGCTTTAGCTAATATGGTCATTTTCATGACATTGATTCTTCCAATCCATAATGTGGGATGTGTTTCCACTTGTTTTTGCCATCCATTATTTTTTCAGCAGTGTTCTGCAGTTCTCCTTATAGAGATCTTTCATCTCCTTGACTAAGTGTATTCCTAGGGTTTTTTTTTTTCAGCTGTTGTAAAAAAAAATGGAGTTCTTGATTTGATCCTCAGCTTGGCTGTTATTGGTATACAGCGGTGATACTGCTTTGTGTACATTGATTTCATAACCTGAGACTTTACTAAATTCATTTATCAAATCTAGGAATCTTTTGAACAAGGCTTTGGGGTTTTCTAGGTATATAATCATATCATCAGCAAAGAGCAATAGTTTGACTTCTTCTTTTCCATTTTGGATGCCCTTTATTTCCTTCTCTTGCCTGATTGTCCTTGCTAATATTTCCAATACTATGTTGAATAGAAATGATGACAGTGGGTACTTGTCTTATTCCAGTTATAAGCATGGGGGAATGCTTTCAACTTTTCCCCATTCAGTATGATGTTGGCTGTGGGTTTGTCATATATGGTTTTTACTATTTTGAGGTAAGCCCTTCTATGCCTAGTTTGTTGAGGGTTTTTATCATGAAAGAATGCTGGATTTTATCAATGCTTTTTCTGCATCTGTTGAGATGATCATATGGTTTTTATTTTTTAATTCTCTTTAAGTGATGTATCATATTTATTGACTCATGTATGTTAAAACATCCCTGCATCCCTGGGATGAAACCCACTTGATCATGGTGTATTATCTTTTTTATGTGCTATTGGATTTAATTAGTTAGTATTTTGTTGAGGATTTTTGCATCTATGTTTATTAGGGATATTTGTCTATAGTTTTCTTTTTTTGTTAAGTACTTTCCTTGTTTTAGCATTAGGGTGATATTGTCTTCATAGAATGATTTAGAGATGATTCATTCTTTCTCAATTTTTTGGAATAGTTTCAGTAGGATTCATGCCAACTCTTCTCTGGATGTCTAGTAGAATTCAGTTGTGAATCCATTTCATCCTGGGTTGTTGTTGTTGCTGCCACTGCTGCTGTTGTTGTCGGCAATTTTTCTTTTATTACTAGTTCAATCTCACTGCTCATTATTGGTTTGTCCATGCTTTCTACTTCTTCCTAATTTGATGTAGGAGGATTGTATGTTTCCAGGAGTTTATTTCCTCTGGTTTTCTAGCTTGTGTGCATAGAAGTGTTCATAGTAGTCTTAAATGATTGTTTGTATATCTGTAGTTTTTGGTTGCAATGTCTCCAGTTTCACTTCTAATTGAGCTTATTTGAATCTTCTCCCTTCTTGGTTAATGTAGCTAATGATGTATCAATTCTGTTTATCTTTTCAAAGAACCAACTTTTTGTTTCATTGATCTTTTGTATTTTTTGTTTCAAATTCATTTAGTTCTGTTCTGATCTCTGTTATCTCTTTTCTTCTGCCAGCTTTGGTTTTAGTTTGTTCTAGTTTCTCTAGTTCCTTGAGATGTGACATTATGTTGTCAGTTTGTGATCTTTCAGGCTTTCCAATGTAGGCATTTAACACTATAAACTTTCCTTTTAGCACTGTTTTTGCTGTATCCCAGAGGTTTTGATAACTTGTGTTGCTAATATCATTCATTTCAAATAATTTTTTAAATTTCCATCTTGGTTTCATTGTTAACCCCAAAATTATTCAGAAGCAGGTTGTTTAATTTTTATGTATTTATATACTTTTGAGTGTTTCTTTTGGAGTTGATTTCTAGTTTTATTCCACTGTGGTCTGAGAAAATACTTAATATTATTCTGATTTTTTTAATTTATTGAGACTTGTTTTGTGGCCTATCACATGGTCAATCTTGGAGAACATTCCATGTGGTGAAGAGAAGAATGTATATTCTTCAGTTTTTGGGTAGAATGTTCTGTAAATATCTGTTAGGCCCATTTGTTCTAGAGTGTAATTTAATTCCATTGTTTCTTTGTTGCCTTTCTGTCCTGATGATCTGTCTAATGCTGTCAGTGGAGTGTTGAAGTCCCCCACTATTATTGTATTGCTGTTATCTCATTTCTTAGGTCTAGCAATTGTTTTATTAATCTGGGAGCTCCAATGTTAGGTGTATATAAATTTAGGATAGTAATGTCTTCTTGTGGGATCGATCCTTTAAGCATTATATAATTACCTTCTTTGTCTTTTTTTTAACTTTTGTTCCTTTAAAGTCTGTTTTATCTGATGTAAGACTAGCTACTCATGCTCACTTTTGGTTTCCATTTGCATGAAATATCTTTTCCCACCCATTTACCTTAAGTTTATATGAATTCTTACAAGTTAGGTGAGTCTCTTGAAGGCAGCAGATATTAGGTTTGTGATTTTTTTAACCCATGCAGCCAATCAGTATTTTTTAAGTGGAGTATTTAGGCCATTTACAATCAATGTTAATATTGAGATGTGAGATCCCGTTCCAGTCATCAACAGAGATCCTGTTAACATAATCATGTTAGGTGCTACCTACTTTGTTTTATTCATTATGTTATTATTTTATAGCTCCTGCGAGTTTTATGCTTTCAAGAGATTTTATTCTGGTGCATACTGACCTTTTGTTTCAATATTTGAAACTTCTTTTAGCATTTCTTGTAGGGCTTCTCTGAAAGTAACAAATTTACTCAGTATTTGTTTGTCTGAAAATGACTTTATTTCTCCTTCATTTATGAAACTTAGTTTTGCTGGATACAAAATTCTTGACTGACATTTGCTCTGTTTAAGAAAGCTAAAGATAGATTAAAATCCCTTCTGGCTTGTAAGTTTTTACTGAGAAGTAGGAACTTAGGTTTTGCTTCATTGGTTATCTGATGCTTTAGTCTCACTGCTCTTAGAATTCTTTCCTTCATGTTGACTTTAGTTAGCTTGGTGACTATATGGTGATGTCCTTTTCACAGTGAATCTCCCAGGAGTTCTTTGAGCTGCTCACATTTTCATATCTAAATCTCTAGCAAAGCCAGTGAGGTTTCCTCATTTATTTCCTCAAATAAGTTTTCCAAACCATTTGCTTTTTCTTCGTTCTCAGAAATACCAATTTTTCTTAGGTTTGGTCATTTTACATAATCCCATATTTTTTGGAGAATTTGTTTATTTCTTTTGATTCTTTTGAGAAATCAAAAAAGTTTTGATTTCTCATTTTGAGAAAAAATGTCTTCTTTTGAGAAGTGTCTGTTCATATGCTTTGCCCACTTTTTGATAGAGTCATTTTTTTCTTGTAAATCTCTTTAAGTTCTGTAAATCTGTAGATTCTGGATATTAGCCCTTTGTCAGATGGGTAGATTGCAAAAATTTTCTCCCATTCTGTAGGTTGCCTGTTCACTCTGATGGTAGTTTCTTTTGCTGTGCAGAAGCTCTTTAGTTTAATTAGATC
>NW_012102743.1:2910433-2912218 GCF_000951045.1 Mandrillus leucophaeus | reverse complement strand
TTTTTCTATTGATTGGAGTAGTTTCAGAAGGAATGGTACCAGCTCCTCTTTGTACTTCTGGTAGAATTCAGTTGTGAATCCATCTGGTCCTGAACTTTTTTTGGTTGGTAGGCTATTATCTATTGCCTCAATTTCAGAACCTGTTATTGGGCTTTTCAGAGATTCAACTTCTTCCTGGTTTAGTCTTGGGAGGGTGTATGTGTCCAGGAATTTATCGATTTCTTCTAGATTTTCTAGTTTACTTGTGTAGAGGTGTTTATAGTATCATCTGATGGTAGTTTGTATTTCTGTGGGATCAGTGGTGATAGCTCCTTTATCATTTTTTATTGTGTCTCTTTGATTCTTCTCTGTTTTCTTCTTTATTAGTCTTGCTAGTGGTCTATTTTGTTGATCTTTTCAAAAAACCAGCTCCTGGATTCATTGATTTTTGGAACGGTTTTTTGTGTCTCTATCTCCTTCAGTTCTGCTCTGATATTATTTCTTGACTTCTGCTAGCTTTTGAATTTGTTTGTTCTTGCTTCTCTAGTTCTTTTAATTGTGAGGTTAGGGTGTTGATTTTAGATCTTTCCTGCTTTCTCTTGTGGGCATTTAGTGATATAAATTTCCCTCTACACACTGCTTTAAATGTGTCCCAGAGGTACTGGTACATTGTGTCTTTGTTCTCATTGGTTTCAAAGAATATCTTTATTTCTGCCTTCATTTCTTTATTCACCCAGTAGTCACTCAGGAGCAGGTTGTTCAGTTTCCACGTAGTTGTGCAGTTTTGAGTGAGTTTCTTAATCCTGAGTTCTGATTTGATTGCACTATGGTCTGAGAGACAGTTTGTTGTGATTTCTGTTCTTTTACATTTGCTGAGGAGTGTTTTACTACCAATTATGTGGTCAGTTTTAGAATAAGTGTGATGTGGTGCTGAGAAGAATGTATATTCTGTTGATTTGGGATGTAGAGTTCTATAGATGCCTATTAGGTCTCCTTGATCGAGAGCTGAGTTCCAGTCCTGAATATCCTTGTTAATTTTCTGTCTCGTTGATCTGTCTAATATTGATAGTGGGGAGTTAAAATCTCCCATTATAATTGTGTAGGAGTCTAAGTCTCTTTGTAGGTCTCTAAGGACTTGCTTTATGAATCTGGGTGCTCCTGTATTGGGCGCATATATATTTAGGATAGTTAGCTCTTCTTGGTGAATTGATCCTTTTACCATTATGTAGTGGCCTTCTTTGTCTCTTTTGATCTTTGTTGGTTTAAAGTCTGTTTTATCAGAGACTAGGATTACAACCCCTGCTTTTTTTTGTTTTCCATTTGCTTGGTAGATCTTCCTGCATCCCTTTATTTTGAGCCTATGTGCATCTTTGCATGTGAGATGGGTCTCCTGGATACAGCACACCAATGGGTCTTGACTATCCAATTTGCCAGTCTGTGTCTTTTAATTGGGGCATTTGCCCATTTACATTTAAGGTTAATATTGTTATGTTTGAACTTGAACCTGTCATTATGATGCTAGCTGGTTATTTTGTCCGATAACTGATGCAGTTTCTTCATAGCATCAATGGTCTTTACCATTTGGCATGTTTTTGCAGTGGCTGGTACTGGTTGTTCTTTTCCATGTTTAGTGCCTCATTCAGGAGCTCTTGTAAAGCAGGCCTGGTGGTGACAAAATCTCTAAGCATTTGCTTGTCTGTAAAGGATTTTTTTTCTCCTTCACTTATGAAGCTTAGTTTGGCTGGATATGAAATTCTGGGTTGAAAATTCTTTTCTTTAAGAATGTTGAATATTGGCCCCCACTCT
>NW_012102743.1:2908672-2910383 GCF_000951045.1 Mandrillus leucophaeus | reverse complement strand
GATTGCAAAAATTTTCTCCCATTCTGTAGGTTGCCTGTTCACTCTGATGGTAGTTTCTTTTGCTGTGCAGAAGCTCTTTAGTTTAATTAGATCCCATTTGCCTATTTTGGCTTTTGTTACCATTGCTTTTGGTGTTTCAGTCATGAAGACTTTGCCCATGCCTATGTCATGAATGGTATTGCCTAGGTTTTCTTCTCAGGTTCTTAGGGTGTTAGGTCTTACATTTACGTCTTTAATCCATCTTGAGTTAATTTTTGTATATGGTGTGAGGAAGGGTTCCAGCTTCAGCTTTCTACATATGGCCAGCCAGTTTTACCAGCACCATTTATTAAATAGGGAATCCTCTCCCCATTTCTTGTTTTTGTCAGGTTTGTCAAAGATCAGATGGTTGTAGATGTGTGGTGCCATTTCTGAGGCCTCTGTTCTGTTCCACGAGTCTATATATCTGTTTTGGTACCAGTACCATGCTGTTTTGGTTACTGTAGCCGTGTAGTATAGTTTAAAGTAGGTAGTGTGATGCCTCCAACTTTGTTCTTTTTGCTTAGGATTGTCTTGGCAATGCAGGGTCTTTTTTGGTTCCATATGAACTTTAAGGTAGTTTTTTCCAATTCTGTGAAGAAAGTCATTGGTAGCTTGATGGGGATAGCATTGAATCTATAAATTACCTTGGGCAGTATAGCCTTTTTCATGATATTGATTCTTCCCATCCATGAGCATGGAATGTTCTTCCATTTGTTTGTGTCCTCTTCTATTTCATGGAGCAGTGGGTTGTAGTTCTCCTTGAAGAGGTCCTTCACATTCCTTGTAAGTTGGATTCCTAGGTATTTTATTATCTTTGTGGTAATTGTGAATGCCAGTTCACTCATGATTTGGCTCTGTTTGTCTGTTATTGGTGTATAGGAATGCTTGTGATTTTTTTCACATTGATTTTGTATCCTGAGATTTTGCTGAAGTTGCTTATCAGCTTAAGGAGATTTTGGGTTGAGAAGATGGGGTTTTCTAAATATACAATCATGTTCTTTCTCTTGTCTGATTGCCCTAGCCAGAACTTCCAACACTATGTTGAATAGGAGTGGTGAGAGAGGGCATCCTTGTCTTGTGCTGGTTTTCAAAGGGAATGTTTCCAGTTTTGCCCATTCAGTATGATATTGGCTAGGGGTTTGTCATTAATAGCTCTTATTATTTCGAGATATGTTCCATCAATACCTAGTTTATTGAGAGTTTTTAGTATGAAGGCTGTTGAATTTTGTCAAAGGTCTTTTCTGCATCTATTGAGATAATCATGTGGTTCTTGTTGTTGGTCCTGTTTATGTAATGGATTACATTTATTGATTTGCATATGTTGAACCAGCCTTGCATTGCAGGGATGAAGCCAACTTGATCATGGTAGATAAGATTTTTGATGGGCTGCTGGATTTGGTTTGCCAGTATTTTACTGAGGATTTTCGCATCGAAGTTCATCAGGGATATTAGTCTAAAATTCTCTTTTTTTGTTGTGTCTCTACCAGGCTTTGGTATCAGGATGATGCTAGCCTCATAAAATGAGTTAGGGAGGATTCCCTCTTTTTCTATTGATTGGAGTAGTTTCAGAAGGAATGGTACCAGCTCCTCTTTGTACTTCTGGTAGAATTCAGTTGTGAATCCATCTGGTCCTGAACTTTTTTTGGTTGGTAGGCTATTATCTATTGCCTCAATTTCAGAACCTGTTATT
>NW_012102743.1:2901229-2907582 GCF_000951045.1 Mandrillus leucophaeus | reverse complement strand
GTTTGGCTGGATATGAAATTCTGGGTTGAAAATTCTTTTCTTTAAGAATGTTGAATATTGGCCCCCACTCTCTTCTGGCCTGTAGAGTTTCTGCCAAGAGATATGCTATTAGTCTGATGGGCTTCCCTTTGTGGGTAACCTGACCTTTCTGTCTGGCTGCCCTTAACATTTTTTCCTTCATTTCAACATTGGTGAATCTGAAAATTATGTGTCTTGGAGTTGCTCTTCTCAAAAGTATCTTTGTGGTGTTCTCTGTATTTCCTAAAATTGAATGTTGGCCTGCCTTGCTAGGTTGGGGAAGTTCTCCTGGATAATATCCTGAAGAGTGTTTTTTAACTTGGTTCCATTCTCCCTGTCACTTTCCAGTACACCAATCAAGTGTATATTTGGTCTTTTCACATAGTCCCATATTTCTTGGAGTCTTTGTTTATTTCTTTTTACTCTTTTTTCTCTAATCTTGTATTCTTGCTTTATTTCATTAATGTTATCTTCAATCACTGATATCCTTTCTTCCACTTGATCAAATCAACTATTGAAGCTTGTGCATGCATCACAAAGTTCTTGTGCTGTGGTTTTCAGCTCCATCAGGTTATTTAAGGTCTTCTCTACACGGTTTATTCTAGTTAGCCATTCATCCAACCTTTTTTCAATGTTTTTAGCTTCCTTGCAATGGGTTAGAACATGCTCCTTCAGCTCGGAGAAGTTTGTTATTACCTACTTTCTGAAGCCTACTCTGTCAACTCTTCAAACTCATTCTTCGTCCAGTTTTGTTCCTTTGCTGACAAGGAGCGTGATCCTTTGGAAGAGAAGAGGCATTCTGTTTTTTGGAATTTTCAGCTTTTCTGCTCAGTTTCTCCCCATCTTTGTGGTTTTATCTACCTTTGGTCTTTGATGTTGGTGACCTACAGATGGGGTTTTGATGTGGATGTCCTTTTTGTTGATGTTGATGCTATTCCTTTCTGTTTGTTAGTTTTCCTTCTGTCAGACCCCTCAGCTGCAGTCTGTTGGAGTTTGCTGGAGGTCCACTCCAGACCCTGTTTGCTCAGGTATCACCAGTGAAGGCTGCAGAACAGCAAATATTGCTGCCTGATCCTTCCTCTGGAAGCTTCATCCCAGAGAGGCACCTGACTGTTTGAGGTGTCTGTTGGCCCCTACTGGGAGGTGTTTCCCAGTCAGGCTACATGGGGATCAGGGACCCACTTGAGGAAGCAGTCTGTTTGTTCCTGGAGCTCGAATGCTATGCTGAGAGAACCACTGCTCTCTTCAGAGCTGTCAGACAGGGACATTTAAGTCTGCAGAAGCTGTCTGCTGCCTTTTGTTCTACTATGCCCTGCCCCCAGAGGCGGAATCTAGAGAGGCAGTAGGCCTTGCTAAGCTGTGATGGGCTCCACCCAGTTCATGCTTCCCAGCCTTTTTGTTTACACTTAAGCTACTTAAGCCTCAGCAATTGTGGATGCCCCACCCTCCTCATCAAGCTGCAGAGTCACAGGTCGATCTGAGACTGCTGCACTAGCAGTGAGCAAGGCTCTGTGGGTGTGGGAACTGCCAAGTCAGGCATTGGAGGGCATCTCCTGGTCTGCCGGTTGCTAAGACTGTGGGAAAAGTGCAGTATTTGGTCAGGAGTGTACCATTTCACCAGGTACAGTCTGTCACGGCTTCTCTTGGCTGGGAAAGGGAAATTCCCTCACCCCTTGCACTTCCCAGGTGAGGCAATACCCCTTCCTGCTTCATCTTGCCCTCTGTGGACTGCGTCCACTATCCAACCAGTCCCAGTGAGATGAACCAGGTACCTCAGTTGGAAATGCAGAAATCATCCATCTTCTGTGTCAATCTCACTAGGAGCTGCAGACCAGAGCTGTTCCTATTTGGCCATCTTGGAAGCGACCTGTCAAAATGATATCTAAACTCCCATGTTTATTGCAGAATTATTCATAATAGCCAAGATATGAAATCAACCTAAGTATTAATCAACAGATGAATGGATAAAGAAAATGTGATATATACACACAAAAGAATGCTATTTAGCCAGAAAAGAAGGAAATTCTGGCATTTATGACAACATGAATGAACATGGAGGACATTATGTTAAGTGAAATAAACCAGCACAGAGAGACAAATACTGCATTGTCTCACTCATATGTGGAATCTAAAAAAAGTCGATCTCACAGAAGTAGAGAGTAGAATTGTGGGCTGGGGTTGTTGGAGGGGAGGGTGGGTTGGAGAGATGTTAGTCAAAGGATACATAATTACAGTTGGATAAGAGGAGTAAGTTCAATAGACCTATTATACAGTATGGTGACTATAGTTAATAACAATATATTGTATTCTTAAAAACACAAAAAAGGTGAGTGTTTTCACCACAAAAATGATAGCTATGTGAAGTAGTACATTTATTAATTAGATAAATTTAACCATTCCACAATGTATATATACTTCAAAGCATCAAGTTGTACATAATGAATACATACAATTTTATCTGTCAGTTAAAAAAATAAAAACTTACAAAAAAATTTTAATTAAAAAAATAGAGTATCAACTATTTAAATACCAAAGTCTCTGTTTCCCTCAAATCTAGGGTTTCGGGGAAAGATAGAGAGTGATTTAGTTCTATGAATGGAGCTTTACACTTCCTCCTTAGCCCCAAGTTTCTATCAAGTATCTCAGTCAGTTTCTGTAGTCAGAGACACAGGTAACTGAGGATAAATGACTCCCGGACCTGGACATAATAGACAACTGATCTCAGTTGAACCTCTCTAATGGGGTGGGGGCAGGGGACGGAGTGGGTCCAAGTGGTGAAAGGTCATCTAAAATGCTTCACTGCTTAAGTGACTTTGTCCAGGACAGTTTGACCTCCAGTGAGAGAGACCTCAAAGCCTCAAGGCAGGATGAAGCTGAGGAAGAAGTCCTTAGGTACACAGTGACACCCAGTAATCTGCACCCTGGACAATTGCCTTGCTGGCTGCTTTCCAACTTTGTGGTTAAGGGCTTCAGATCATAGCCAATGATGGAACAATCCTATCACTTTAACCAGGAAGCCAATTCCCTCTCCACAAATCTGAAAGACAAACCAACACACTCAGGCAGTAAGACATTTTAGTCATCAGACATCTTTAGTTTCAAAATGGATTTTTTTTATTTGTGAAAGCTTCAAACATATAGAAGAGTGGAGAAAATTGCATCACGAACCCTCATATACCCATCATTTTAAATTTAAAATTGCTAATATTTTGCCATATTAACTCCTTTCAGTTTTCTTCTGCTAAAGCATTTTAGAGTAAATAACAGATCTTACATGTTATCTTACAATATCATACCCCTATGCATTTTATTATGCATCATGAAAAGGAAGTTTTGTGCTATTTATTTATTGCTAATAAAATGTATTTATTGCTAATAAAATTCATAATCTCCTAAAATCACTTAATATCTAATCTATACTCAAATTTTCCCAAAATGAGCTCTGTAATGTGTTTATTCAAACTAGCGTCCAATGAAGTACCATACATTACATTTGATTAATGTACCTCTTAAGTCTCTTTTAATTAAGAACAGACAATCCCTCCTTTTATTATCTTGCTGCAGAAACAATTAAATTGCCTTGTAGAACAGACACATTTGGGATTTGTCAATTTCTTTATGGCTTTATTTCATTTTCTCCCTATATCCTCTGCATTTTCTGTGAGCTGAAGTTAGATCTAAAGGTGTAATTAGATTCTGGGTAAACATCCTAGGCATGAGTACCTCATAGGTGATGCTGTATAAGTCACCATACATCACATCTAGAGATGGCACATGCCATCTGTGTTTGCCACCATTAATGATGTTGATTTGATGATTGAGGTAAGATGCTGATTATCAGATTCCTCCACTATAAAGTTACATTTTTCCCCTTGGGATCAGCTCTAGGTCTGAGTGGGACTATTTTGTGACAATCCAGTTCTCTGCCTCTTTCTGTTTTTTAGCAGTCTTCAGTAAGGAAGAGATTTCCCTTAAAAACTGGGACTATGGTTGTCCTGATAGACAGTCCCTACTGGAAAGACAGACTTTATGTTTGATTCTTTTTCTTTAGCTACCAATATCTAGAGTAAGAAGTTGCTCTCGCAGTGACCCCCAATGTTAGTAAGCAAGGTTTTGCTTTGTTTTGCATTTTTCTCAGTAAAGTTAGAGACAGGTCGATTTTTACATGTTTAATGTGTTTCCATCATTTATAGTCATTTTTCTTTTTGATCCTCAATTGTCCCAACTTTGGCTACTGGAAGCCTTTCCAGACTGGCTCCTGTGTCCTTTTAACATGACCTCATTAGTCTTGGAGTGCTTACTTGCTTTCTGCAAAACATGTCATTCCAGGCTTACCTTATTCATTCTCTGCCCTAGATTTTCAATCAGCCATCTCCTCAAAGTGTCCTGCAGCTGAGGTTGCCAGTCATTTCAGGTACATAATTCATCTTGTCAAAAGATGACACAAATTTATCATACTGATAAATACAGTACAATGCAGTAAACATATTTTCTCTTTTTTATGATTTTCATAATAACATTTTCTTTTTTCTAGCTTACTTTATTGTAAGGATATACTATGTAATACATATAACAGGAAAAATATTTGTCAATTGACTTTTGATGTTATTGGTAAGGCTTCTGGTCAACACTAGATACTAGGAGTTAAGTTTTGGGAGAGTGAAAAGTTATACACAGACTTTCAACTATGTAGGGGTTGGTGCCCCTAACTCCCATGTTGTTCAAGACCTAACTGTAATAGCAAATCAAAGCCAGTGGGGGGTGTGTGTGTGTGTTATGTGTGTGCATGTATTAGCAGTCCTTGCTTTGCACAGTAGCATGGGACCCTAAAAGTGACTGTGCATGCTGAAATCCTGTAATTTTAATTATCAATGGAGAAATCACAATTGTTCTGTGACCTTTAAAATTTTTTTGTGAAGGCATTAAAAACTCTCTTACTGTTGGTTATGAATGTATAGGCAAATGGTGAGGGAAAATAGTAAAACTAATATTTATTTAGTACACTGTAATTTAAAACTGCAGTAATACTGAGAATTGTTTTATTTCCTTGAAAAAAAAAACATCAAGCATAGTTGGAATAGTGCTTGTCTTCTTCATGTCATATAACTTAGGATATAGAGTGAGATTCTGTTTAATGCATTGTTGAAGGTAATGAAGTGGCCTCATTGACTAAGGTGATATCTAAGGTTCATTGTTTCATGCCAAGAAAATCAAGGATGTGAACACAAAAGGAACTAGGTTAGAATCAGAAGTTTAATAGGCAAAAGAGAAAAGCTCTATAAAGCAGAGAGGGGTCTCAAAAAATGGGTTGCTGGATCTGTGGCAAAATGCAGGGGGTTTTATAGATGCCTGGTGAGGAGGTGGTGTCTGATTTACACTGGGCACAAAAGATTGGTTGGACTAGATGTGCCATTTGCATGAGGTGTAAAAAACTGGTTAAGGCTAGGTGTGATATTTGCATAGGGCACGAAAAGCTGGCTGCCCCTATCCTAATCTTATTATGCAGTTGAATCCTCTGCCTGCTGGTGTCATGTTGCCTGTTTCTTAATTGTATATGTGGTAACAAACAAAGGGAAGATGGAGCATCCATGTTTGATGTCTGGCCCCCAGGTAGCCCTTTTCTATTGACACAGCTTCCAGCATTGCTTATCTATGTTTGCAGCTCAATTTTTCAGACTGCTCTTTGTTAAAAAAGAAATGATTTGGGAGGAAGCTTTTTGTTTAAAAGGAAGCCCTGCTGAGGACTCTTTTACCTTCACTATCTGCCTGAATAATTCCTTTATATCTCCTCTATCATATTTCCCCTCTCAGGAGTGGTAACTCTAACTGCTGTTAGGGGGTGTTGGATGACGACTCTTTCTGGCTACTTCCTGCTGAAAAGAGGTGTTGTGTGGGGAAAAACAGCTAGGGCTCCTGCTGGGGTCAATCTGAGCATCCTCAGAAGACAGGTGTGCCCATTCATGGTTCCATCTGCAGCACCATTTGGAGTTTAATAACTTCTAGGCTATAAGAGATAAATTTTACAAGAATATTTAGAAAATAGGGCTCGAATATGAGTATTAAGATTACCATTATTAGTGGGGGTAGTACATAGGCCATAACCATGACAGTAGGGTTTGACAGCTGTTAGCCGTTCTGATTGGTTGTAATACCAATTTGCCTCCACCAGATGTCGCTGTACTTTACCAGAAGCGTTAATATAAAAAATGTTTTTCTTAGGATAAGTGACATTAGATTGGGTGACCAGAGTAACTTTAGTGTTAAATTTGGCTAAATCTTTCCTGTAATTATTATATAATAATTTATTATAAACATGATAATTAGGCAGAACAGTA
>NW_012102743.1:2885019-2901179 GCF_000951045.1 Mandrillus leucophaeus | reverse complement strand
GTGTGTGTGTGTTATGTGTGTGCATGTATTAGCAGTCCTTGCTTTGCACAGTAGCATGGGACCCTAAAAGTGACTGTGCATGCTGAAATCCTGTAATTTTAATTATCAATGGAGAAATCACAATTGTTCTGTGACCTTTAAAATTTTTTTGTGAAGGCATTAAAAACTCTCTTACTGTTGGTTATGAATGTATAGGCAAATGGTGAGGGAAAATAGTAAAACTAATATTTATTTAGTACACTGTAATTTAAAACTGTAGTAATACTGAGAATTGTTTTATTTCCTTGAAAAAAAAAACATCAAGCATAGTTGGAATAGTGCTTGTCTTCTTCATGTCATATAACTTAGGATATAGAGTGAGATTCTGTTTAATGCATTGTTGAAGGTAATGAAGTGGCCTCATTGACTAAGGTGATATCTAAGGTTCATTGTTTCATGCCAAGAAAATCAAGGATGTGAACACAAAAGGAACTAGGTTAGAATCAGAAGTTTAATAGGCAAAAGAGAAAAGCTCTATAAAGCAGAGAGGGGTCTCAAAAAATGGGTTGCTGGATCTGTGGCAAAATGCAGGGGGTTTTATAGATGCCTGGTGAGGAGGTGGTGTCTGATTTACACTGGGCACAAAAGATTGGTTGGACTAGATGTGCCATTTGCATGAGGTGTAAAAAACTGGTTAAGGCTAGGTGTGATATTTGCATAGGGCACGAAAAGCTGGCTGCCCCTATCCTAATCTTATTATGCAGTTGAATCCTCTGCCTGCTGGTGTCATGTTGCCTGTTTCTTAATTGTATATGTGGTAACAAACAAAGGGAAGATGGAGCATCCATGTTTGATGTCTGGCCCCCAGGTAGCCCTTTTCTATTGACACAGCTTCCAGCATTGCTTATCTATGTTTGCAGCTCAATTTTTCAGACTGCTCTTTGTTAAAAAAGAAATGATTTGGGAGGAAGCTTTTTGTTTAAAAGGAAGCCCTGCTGAGGACTCTTTTACCTTCACTATCTGCCTGAATAATTCCTTTATATCTCCTCTATCATATTTCCCCTCTCAGGAGTGGTAACTCTAACTGCTGTTAGGGGGTGTTGGATGACGACTCTTTCTGGCTACTTCCTGCTGAAAAGAGGTGTTGTGTGGGGAAAAACAGCTAGGGCTCCTGCTGGGGTCAATCTGAGCATCCTCAGAAGACAGGTGTGCCCATTCATGGTTCCATCTGCAGCACCATTTGGAGTTTAATAACTTCTAGGCTATAAGAGATAAATTTTACAAGAATATTTAGAAAATAGGGCTCGAATATGAGTATTAAGATTACCATTATTAGTGGGGGTAGTACATAGGCCATAACCATGACAGTAGGGTTTGACAGCTGTTAGCCGTTCTGATTGGTTGTAATACCAATTTGCCTCCACCAGATGTCGCTGTACTTTACCAGAAGCGTTAATATAAAAAATGTTTTTCTTAGGATAAGTGACATTAGATTGGGTGACCAGAGTAACTTTAGTGTTAAATTTGGCTAAATCTTTCCTGTAATTATTATATAATAATTTATTATAAACATGATAATTAGGCAGAACAGTAGAGCAATTAAAATTCTGCAACCAGAATTCCACATCACAAGTGCCACAGTGTATAGTCCTACTGCAAATAGTAGAGTATAGCAATTCCCACAAGAGTGGGATAATACATAATTTCTATCTAAAATTTTACTAAGTATAGAATTTCCCTTGGGGGTTTATGAAGTTACAAAGGTAATCCCATGGATAATCAAAATCTTCCTGCAATTATGCACCAAAAAGAAGTTCTAATATCTGACAGTGAATTTTGAGAGGAAAAGTAGAAATGACTGAAAGTATCTGATAAGTTAGGGGTGAGACTTAGTAGGATGAGTAACCCTTACTCATTTACTTATCTTTTCTGATTTTTCAACTTAAGATCTCCCATTTTTTTGCATTGATATCTGGGACATTCCTCTAGGCTGTCAGCAGTTGCTCCCTCAGCCTTCCAGACTTTGACTTGAATGTGATGTATCCAGGAGTCAATTTCTGTAACTTTTACTGCCAAGGGGGTTGAAAGATGAAAAGTGTAGGGCTGTTCCCAGCTTGGACTTAGGGAAAGAGAGAGAGAAGGGAGAGCTTTCGCCAATACCAAATCTCCTGGGTTAAATAAAGGTGGCCTTATTTCTTGGGGTTGGGCTTCTGCTGGTTTTGTTAATTCCTGTTGAACGTGAGCCAGAGAGGTTACATGCTTAACCAATTCAGAGGTCTCCTGGTCTAGTAAAAAATCACTGGTAAGGAAAGTCCATCCATACAGCATCTCGAAAGGGCTTAGACCTAACTTTGAAGGGGTATTTCCTACCCACAATAAAGCCATGGGAAGATGAGTGACCCAAGGAAGGTGAGTTTATTGGGACAGTTTTCTGAGGTGTCTTTTGATAATATCATTGGTCTTCTCTACCTTTCCTGAGGACTGAGGTCTCCAAGCACAATGAAGATGATACTGTATGCCTAGTGCCTTTGAGACCCCCTGTGTGATGGCTGCCCTAAATGAGGGGTCATTGCCACTTTGGAGGTATTTAGGCAGACCAAAGTGGGGAGTTATTTCATTAACTAACATTTTTATTACCTTGGACGCCTTTTCTGTATAGCACAGAAATGCTTCTACCCAGTTAGTGAAAGTATCTATCCATACCAGGAGGTATTGAATGTCCTTCATCTTTGGCATGTGGGTGAAGTCTATCTTCCAGTCTTCTCCTGGATATCTTCCCATCCTTTGGGTTTAAGGAGGAAGGAGCTGCCTGTTGAGGTGATTATTTTTAAGACAGACTTCACAAGCATTAACAACATGCTTGACCATTCTTAATAAGTTCTACCCTATGAACAATCTCTGGGCACACTGATAAGTTTTATCCTTTCCCAAGTGAAAAGCTTCGTAAAGGGTCTTAAGGACTTTCCACTGACTGGAGGCTGGCAAGTGGAGTTTGCCATCCTCTGACTGTAGCTACCCTGAGGGCTGGAAAGTGTATCCTCAAGAAATGGCCCATTCTGTTTCTGGAGGGGAGTACTGGGGCTTAATTTCTCTTATGGAGCCTTCCCAGATTAGACAGGTTTTGAGTGTGTTAAGACCCCGAGGCTTTCTTGCTGCTGACTTGGCTGCCTGATCAGCTAACTTTTTTCCTTCAGCTATTTCATCTGTCCTCCCTGATGTCCCTTACAATGCATCACTGCTGCCTCTTGTGGAAGGAAAACTGAGGATAATAACCTGTTAATTTCCTGAAGGTATTTTCTAGAGGGCCCATTAGCTGTAAGGAAGTGCCTTTCCTTCCAGACGGCAGCATGTGCATGAAGGACTAAGAAAGCATACCTGGAGTCAGTGCAAATGTTAGTTACCTTTCCCTTGCTTAATTTGAGTGCTCTTGTAAGAGCTATCAGTTCAGCTAGTTGAATGCTTGTGCCTGGAGAGAGGGGTACACTTTCAATAACATCATTCAGAGTGACTACTGCATATCCTGCCTAACAGACTCCTTGCTCCACACAGGAACTTCCATCTGTAAAGAGGGTCCAATCTGGATTTTCTAGGGGAGTTTTAATTTGGTGGCTTCTGGTATGAGTAAGGCCACCATGGCAACTGCTCAGAGGCAAGCTGGCCATTCTTTAGCCACCAAATCAAGTTTCTTACTCAGGTAGCCCACTGGCTGTTGAGCTGGTCTTTGGGCTTGAGTTAAAACTTCCAGAGTCATTCCCTTCCTTTCTGATACATAAAGATTGAAGGCCCTCCCTACGGAAAGGCTGAGGGCTGATGCCTTAAGAAAGGCTTGTTTTAGCTGATAAAAGGCCTTTTGAGATTCAGGTTCCCAAGTTAGGAAATGAGTTTTAGCCACTTGAGTCTCTTTTATGAAGTGATACAAGGGGTAAGCTAGCTCACTGTACATAGGTATCCATAGTCTGCAAAGTCCTATATACCCAAACATCCTTTTAGTTACTTGAAGGTGTTAGGGAGGGGGAAGAAGGAAATGGGCTTAATCCTTTCTTCCCCTAATGCTCTGGTCCCTTCAGACAACACTAGACCCAGGTACTTTACTGAGGTTTGGCAAAGCTGGGTCTTGGATTTTGAAACCTTATGTCTTCTGCCAGCTAAGAAATTAAGAAGAGCTTCTGTACCTTCCTGAGAAGCTTCCTAAGTTGGGACACAGAACAGAAGGTCATCTACATATTGCAAGATTCTGACCTGAGGATGGGAAAACTCAGAGAGGTCCTTTGATGGTGCCTGTTCAAACAAGTGAGGACTGTGTTGAAATCCCAGAGGCAGCACCATCCATGTTAACTGGGCGGTTTGGCCAGAGAGATCTTCAAAGTAAAACAGGTATTGAGAGTCAGGATGTAATAGTACACAGAACAAGGTAACTTTTAGACCTAGGACTGTGAACTATTTAGTTCCCTCAGGTAGTTGATTCAGCAAGATATAGGGATTAGGGGCCACTGGATGAATTGGGACTATGGTCTCATTAATGAGGCAAAGGTACTGAACTAGTCTCTATTCCCCATTGGGTTTTTGTACTCCTAATACTGGGGTATTGCAGGGGCTGTTACAGGGTTTGAATAGGCCCTGCATTTTCAAGTTATTAATAATGACTTCTAGCCCTTTCCTAGCCTCTGGCTTTAGGGGATATTTTCTCTGGTTAGGAAAAGAAGTGGGATCCTTAAGAAGGATCTGGACTAGCCTAGCATAGCAGTTATAGTTCAACCTATTCTCCCTTGAGTTGCCCACACTTCTGGATTAATACTAGCTTCCACCAGGGAGAAACAAAGAGTTTGTCCCAGGGCTATAAGGATGCCAACCCCATGCGAGCTAAAATGTCTCTACCTAATAAAGGAATGAGACTTTCAGGCATAATTAAGAAGTCATGTGTAAATAGTAGGTCCCCCCAACTACAACTGAGGGGTTGAGGAAAATATTGGGTTAGAACCTTTCCTGAGATGCCCATCACAGTCATGCTATGGGAAGAGGGGAGGCCTGGATTAGAGAGGGAAAGAGAGAGGCTGACTTCAGTGTCCAGAAGGAGGTCCACTCTTCTTCCTTCAATCTCCAGAATCACCTGGGGCTTCTGTGCAATAACGGCAGTTTGAGCTGCTCGAGCTGGGGTTTTGAGCCCTGGAACCTATCAGTCCCTTTGGACCATCTGTGAGACTGGCTCTGAACCCAGTGACTTCCATCTCCAAGGCAGTCTAATCTCCAGTGGTCCCTGCCACACGCTGGACAGGGCTGAAGTGGCTTCTTCTTGCTCCCTGGGCACTCCTTCTTAAAGTGCCCTGACTTGTCACACTGGTAGCAACTAGCAGATGCACCTCAGGGATCCTGGATCTTGCAAGTGTGTAAAGCAGTTACTACAGCCCCTGTCCTTCTCTGTGTTTCCTCTCTTTCTCCTGGGCCTCCTCCTGGTCCCTATTATAAAAGACTGAGGTGGCCACCCTCAGGAGGTTTTCCAAAGTGCTATCTATTCCTAAAGCCTGCTTCTGCAGTTTCCTTCTAATATTGGGAGATGCCTGTGTAATAAACTTGTACTTTAGTATTATCTGTCCCTCAACTGAATCGGGGGATAAGGGTGTGTTTTTATTAGCATCTCTCTCAGCCTGTCCATAAAGGCCAAGTGATTCTCATCTGGCTTCTGGTCTATCATGGACAGTTTAGATTAATTAAGAGATTTGGTCCTAGTTCCTTGTAGGCCCTCCAATATGCACATCAAAAAGGGTTTTCTCTTCATCTGTGGAGTCATTGGGGTTCCAATCAGGGTTGTCAAGAGTTACTGCCTCTCTTCCTATTGGGAATGGTGATTCCCCATTTCTTCATTTTCCCCTATTTTCTCTTTTCCTTTTGGTCCCACTATAGGAGACATATTGCTCATCTCTGAATTTATCTGCTGCCTGCAGAGTTGCCTGGTTATTAGCTGTGGTTAGGGTTTGGCTTAGGAGCAGCATAACATCCCACCAAAATTAACCTGAGTTAAATTTTGGAAAGCTTCTATATACCTGTTGGGGTCATCAGAAAATCTGCATAAGCCTCCCTTTATTTGCCTAAGGTCCTGCAATGAGAAGGGAACTTGAACCCTAGTGGCATCACCTCCCTTGGGCATTTCTTGTAGGGGTAAGAGTGAAGCTGGAGGAATGGACAGTTTTGGAGATGGCAGAGCCGGAGGAGCTGATGGTGTGATTGGAAGGGGCTCCAAATAAGGAGGACAGGAAGGTCTGGGACATCCAATAGCTGCCTCAGATAATTCCCCCTGTAGTTGCTTCTCTAGTTTTGAGGAATCATTCCTTTTGGGCCTGTATGATATGACTGCTAAGAGCTGAGTCAATATGACTGCTAAGAGCTGAGTCAACTGCACAATGCCTTCAAAGGTCTATTAAGAAGGACACGTCCTTGAGCAAAAGCAAAGTTTCAGGGTCAAAATAGTCTCACTGCTTCAGAATGTACTCCAGAAGGGTGCAGACTGAAGATAGCTAGAAACATACAGGAGACAAGGCATCCCTCATTCCCCTCCTTCCTTTAGAATGGTCCAGGGTGGAAGGGAAGACAGCAGGGATGTCCTCCCAACTGTTTTCCCTCCTTGGTTCTCTGAGCCCTGGCAACCATTAAAAGTGCCACCTGTGGACGCAAGTGTGACCCTCAGCCACAGATCCGGAGGAACTAAGAGATGGAGTTAGTCGCGCTTACCCATGCACCTCTAGTCCCTCCGTTGGTGATTTCCCTTTGACTTCTTACACGTGTGTGATCTGCATGGCTCCCCAATAGATGGATCTCAGGAAAGACTACATAACAATTGGATTTGGGCAAGGCCCCTTAATGGAGGGAGTGTACTGGGTTGAGCTCTACATTCTGCTATCATGGCCTGGACTGGAGTATTTATTCTTATTCATCGGTTCTGGTTAACTTCCACACATAAAAATTCTCTTACTATTGAAGTACCATTTTAATTGGAGGCAGAAGAGGTGACTTAAAAGAACGTGGGGACTCCATGGTGGTTTTCCTGCTGATGAGACAGTATTGGGGCTCAAATTTGGTTTTGGAGGACATTTTTCTCCTTGTTGTTGAGTTTTCCCATTCACAGATGGGGCATAAAGCCTGGTCTCTAACAGAGGGGTACAAAAAGGGAGGAGAATTGGGAAATTAGAGTGTTTTAGCAAAGGGATGACAATGTGCCTCACGGAGAGGACTGCTATTCCACTAGGTGGCGCTGTAGGCCTTGAAATATCATGTGCTTGCTGGAGAAAGGAGAGAGAGACGTTCATGGGTGGAGGGGAGGAAACCGTCTGCTCCTAGAAAATTACAAAAGGAGCAATCCTTTGAGCTACATGCCCAGTTACTACAGTTATTTCCTGATCTTGCCTAACAGGATTATTTCCCTGAACTGTAGAAATTCCCACAGCATTGCATACAGAGAGTGGATAGGAGACATGGCAGTTGTGACAAGAAAGAAGGAAAATTGTCATAGGAAAAGTGTAGAGATCCTGTTGCCAATGCCCATAGAGCTATCGGAGGCTGGGGTTAGTCTAGAAGCTTTTGGGTAACACAAGGGTGTGGTCCTGGCCAGAAACAATCAGTTGCTTCTGGACCTCTTCCAGCCCCATGCAACAGCTTGGCTCTCCATGAAAGGAAACTGGTTCAAAACAGGGTCGATATTCCCAGCACCCTCAGGGCACTGGGTGATTCACAAGTTCTCCCCAGCAAGCCTGTCCCCTGAGTCTTGGAAAGCTGGCAGCCATCCTAACCATTTTTTAAATGGCTGATGGGGGCACAGTGTTTGGTTTGGTTTTTAAATGGAGGACAGAAGGCCTCAAAATGAATGTAAAGAGTTAGGGTCCACTTCTATACTCACTCTTCTGATGAGTCTACCTTGGATCACAGATGGGTTCCCACAATTAGGCAGCCTCATTGTCTGGGGTGATACCCAAGGTTCACTGTCTCATGCCAAGGACATCAAGGATGTGGACACACAGGGAGTGAGGTTAAGAGCAGAAGTTTAATAGGCAAAAGAAAGAGAAAAGCTCTATGAAGCAGAGAGGAGTCCCAAAAAGTAGGTCACCAGATCTGTGGCTAAATGCAGGAGGTTTTAAAGATGTGTGGTGAGGAGGCAGTGTCTTATTTACATAGGGCACGAAAAATGGGTTGGATTAGGTGTGCCATTTGCATAAGGTGTGAAAAACTGGTTAGGGCTAGGTGTGCCATTTGCATAGGGCACAAAAAGCTGGCTGTCCCCACCCTAATCTTTGATTATGTAGATGGGTCTTCTGCCTGGCCAGCACCATGTTGCCTGTTTTATTACTGTACATGTGGTAACAAAAAAAGGGAAGATGGAACCTCCATGTTGAATATGTCTGGCCTTCAGGTAGTCCCTTTCTATTGGCACATATTCCAGCATACATCCGTGCAAACTTCCAGCTTGCTTATCTATGTTTGCAGCTCAATTTTTCAGGTTGATCTTTGTTAGAAAAGAAATGATTTTGGGGGATGTTTTTTGTTAAAAAGAGAAGCCCTGTTGAAGACTCTTTTAACTTCACTATCTGCCTAAATAATTTATTCCTATCTCCTGTATCAGTAAGACTCATATCTAGAGTCTTGCAAACAATAGTGGTGTCAACATCTCCACAATCATTTCTTCTACAATTCCATTTATGTTCAATTTAAATTCAATTTCCAGTGTTATCACCTCTTCTTTCTTTTCTGGACTTTCATGTTTGTTGGCCAATTCCATCTTTCAATTTTCCATTTTTTAAAATACCACATGGATATATCACTGAGAGTCAAGGAGGCGATACAACTATAGAGAGCTTTGCTGTCTGTGTCTGAACTATATAACAGGAGCTCAGGGAACAATTATAAGCTTACTTTGAAAAAAGTGATGTGATTGGTCACTGATCATGATGTGCATCTGTTATTTAGGTAGTTATTTGTGAACTGAATTGCTAGCAGCAAAGTTTATACTTTATGCAATTACAGGTAATATACCATGTAACAGACATTTAGCTAGTAGAAATTCATGCATATTGGAACCATGCAAAGTGAGGAGTGCCTGCATATTATAATTGTACTGCTTCTATATTCCTGATAAAAAGATGAGGAAGATAGAAACTCCAAAATGGACGCCATGCTGTATTGATATTCACCCTCTCTGGTGATGCTTGGTTGTTTCAGAGAACACTTTGAAGCAGTATTCTTGGGACCAAGTAACCAGGAGTTCAGGCCAAGGAGGAGGTTTTCAAATGCTGCATGGCCAGTACAAACTCAAGGCTCATGTGATTAATGTGTAAATCTTCCCTCATAGACACTCATAATTGTCATCAAAGGTCACTTTTGGAGACTCATCATGACTAAGGACTTACCTCTCTCCATCATAGCTCTCTTGCATATTATGAAAGGCAGATAACCTGAGAGACACAGGGAGAGAGGTTTACCTTTGTATATTTGATTACTATTAAGTCCTGGAACCAGACTTGAGATACCCCAATGCCTTCTTCCACAGTGCCAACATGCACAACCATGACAGTCAAATATCTTTAGATTCTGCAGGTCAAATTAGTCCTCTCAACCACATTCTCCAGGTTGCCAACATAGGCACCATTAAGCCACTGGAAGTCTGGTAACATAGTGACACAAGGGAACCCAGTTTTTAATATAACATGTTCCATTCATCATTGAATGGATCGGTTGTGACTTCTGGTTTTCATTGATGTCTTATTAAAACATCTTTTTCCCTTCACTTATCTGATATTTTAAGGGGTTGCTTTTGGAAAGTCTAATTTGTATTATTCTAGGGTTAAAATGTCCCACTGGTAAAATCATCTTTAGTTTAATTATGAAGATTAACAGGAAAGTATTCCTAATCCCTAATGTTTGCTTCTGAGCCAACTTTTCATAAACACATCTATATCTCATATCAATAAATTAATAAGGCAATCCCATCCATCCACTTATCATTACCATCACTAAATCTACCTTCACTCACCACTTACAGGGATAACTATGGATCCCTCTTTCATTATCCCAAAGCTAGTGGAAAGCCCACCGGAATAATATGACTGTCCTCTGAGCAGAGGGCTCCCTCACAGAGCACAGTGGGGTCTAAGACAAGCGCTAGGCTCTTCCAGATATTACTACGAAAAGAAAGCACAAGCAGGTTCCAACCACTTTAAAGGTATTTTGTTGTGTGTGTGTGTGTGTGTGTGCGTGTGCATTTTGTTGTTGTTGTTGTTGTTGTTGTTTCAGCTAACTATGTGGAAATCTCTTGATCCTGCCCTTCAAACCTAGATTGACAATTTCACATGATTTAGAGCAATAGATTATATATAGGAAACGGTGGTATGTAACATAACTAGACGGTCCCAGATTAAACCCTCCAATGTGGGCATCCCCCGAGAAGAAGCATGTATGAGACTGACTGAAATGGAACCCATCTCGTTTCAACACATGCCCAACCTGGCCTCATGCTTCACACCCACAGACAAGAATCTGAAAGCCCTGAGATAATTTGACCTGGTATTTGGGAGACTTTCTGTCTGTATAAGTAAGAGAGGCAATGTAAGAAAGACTGAACAGCAGAAAGATGGAGAAATAGAAAGTCTCAGCCTCCACTCCTCCCCACAGAAAGTTCAACTAGCAACTATCCAGACAAGACAGCTTTTTAAAAACTCCAACACTTGGAAACAAGACTGAGACAACCATGGTGTCTGCAGAACTGAATGAAAACCACATTTGAAGAGAAAGAAGAATAGTTTCACTTCAACTGTACTGCCCCTCGCCCTCACCCAAGTCAGCACAATGCCAGATGGAGAGGATTCCCTGGATCCATGGCTTATACAGGAGTAAAAAAGAACCAGAGGCAATCATTCAGTTTCTCTCTAGCACTCTGAGATACTTCCAGGAGTCCCACTCTGTCTCACTTCATGGAAAACACTGGGGGTAACAGCAAGACTACACTTCCTAGGGTCCGCAGAAATAAAGAAAGAGACATAGATCACAGTGACCAGTGTGTAGATCTTAATGTTACTTCTATGTTTCTGCCAACTGTGGTGCTCAATTGAAGACACCAGCCAACTTCATAGCTCACCCACAAAGCTGAGCTGGTCATTTTCAGAAGCATGGTGGGAAGTTCAACCTAGCTTGAGTTCATAGATGACTAGTCTCAATGCTCAATTTCCAAACCCACCCCAACAACTCCGCCCAGACAGTGAGATGCTCATCTTCATCCATTTCAAAGAAATATAGGAGTTAGATCTGTTTGACTCAGTAAGTCAAGCAATAGCTCCATTCAGTCAAAAAGCTCACCCAACAAGCCTTTCAGGCAGGAAGACTCACCTCTGTGCATTTTGGAGAAGCATAGAGAATAGACCTGCTTGACCTGAGAGGTCAAATAGCAAGTCAACTCAGCCAAAAATCCACCCCACAGCTCCAACCTAACAGGGAGGCAATCCACAACTGTGCACTTATAAGGAGCATAGACTCTGGTTCAACTTATCTCTAGCAGCAATAACACATAACCTCAGAGCCCTGCCTGCAGCACTGTCCAAATACAGATCCCAAATAGTGGAATCACCCAGCCAGGGAATACATCCTATAGCTGGTCTGACCAGAGGCCATCACAGTACCCAGCCAGCAGCTCCACTTGATTTCAGAACCCAGCCAGTGATCTTCCAGACAGCAAAGCCTAGGCAGGAGCCCCACCCAACATCAGAGCAAAAGCAGTGACCCAGCAAACTAAAGAACTCACAAACAGCTTTGACTTCCAGGGGTTATTACCACCTAGTCCTCCCAGAATCACAGGCTAGACTAGACAGTGAAGGCCCATCCCTGCCAAAGAACACCTGTAAAGGCTAAAAAGGGGGCTGTCTCCTCAAATAAGCAGAGGACATAAGGATTAAAAATAATCAGGGAATCATGACACTTTCATGATCAAACTAATAAGGCTCTAATAATAGACCCTAAAGAAATGGAGATCTATGAAATCACTGACAAAAAATTCAGAACAATTTTCTCAAAGAATTTAGTGAACTACAAGAATATACCGATAGAAAATTA
The DNA here is from genome assembly GCF_000951045.1 of Mandrillus leucophaeus. Lineage (NCBI taxonomy): Eukaryota > Metazoa > Chordata > Mammalia > Primates > Cercopithecidae > Mandrillus > Mandrillus leucophaeus. The sequence continues at coordinate 2,889,119 of NW_012102743.1, read as the reverse complement.
AATGAAATTTGGAAAACAATACACAAAGTGAGATAAAGAAATAGAAACAATATAAAAGACAAAATAGAAATTCTAGAAATGAAAATACAATGACTGAACTAAAAACTTCAATAGAAAAGAGACAACAGAAGACTCAATCAAGCAGAAGAAAGAAGCAGTGAGCTCAAAGACAGAGACAGAACATTTGACATCATCCAGGCAGAGGAACAAAAAAGGTAAAAGAATGAAGAAAGTACAGGAATTATGAAACACCACTGAGAGATCCAGTATTCATGTAAGAGGAATTGCAGAAGACAAACAAAGAAAAAAGGGGCCAGAAAGCATATTAAGGAAATAATTGCTGAAATTTTCCCTAATCTGGGGATAGATGCCAACATCCAGGTACACCAAGTGCAGAGGTCTCCAATCAAATTCAAATCAAAGAGGAGTTCACCAAGACACACAATAATCAAATTATCAGAAACCAAAGGTAAAGAAAAAATTGTGAGAGCAGCAAGAGATAAGAAATATATCACATCTAAAGAAGTGCTAATACAACTATCAGCAGTTTCCTCAGCAGAAATCCTACAGATCAAGAGAGAGTGGGATGATATATTCAAACTGCTGAGGGAAAAAGCTGCCAAACAAGAATAACTGACAGAGCAAAGCTTTTTTTTTATCCAAATGAGGAAGAAATAAAACCTTACCAAGCAAAAGCTAAGAGAGTTTACCACCACTAGACCTGCCTTGCAGAAATTGCTAAGGGGAGTTCTTTAAGCTGAAACAAAAGACCTCTAAACTGATAACATAAAACACACAAAAGCACAAAATTCAATGGTATAAGTAAAACAGAGCCATATTTAAAATACTCTAGGATTGTAATAATGGTGATAAAAACAATTTTATTCCTAGTATATGGGCTAAAAGACAAAACAATAATAACTATAGCTAAAATAAATTGTCAAGGAAACACATTACAAAATGATGTTATGTTTGATATCAAAAACATAAATTGGGGGATAAAACTGTAGATCTGTTGTATACAATTACAGTTAAGCTATGATCAGCTTGAAACAGATTATAAGATGTTCTATGTAAGTTTCATAGTAACAAACAGAAACATTTAGAAGCACAAAACAAACATACAAAAGATTGAAAGCATACAACTACAGAAAATCATCAAACCACAAAGGAAGACAGCAAAAGAGGAAGAATAAAATAAAGTATCTACAAAACAACCAGAAAACAATTAACAAAATTGCAGTAGTAAGTCCTTACTTATCAATAATTACCTTGGATGTAAATGAATTAAATTCTCCCACAAAAAGATATTGAGTGACTGAATGAATATAAAGAAAAAAGCACCAGACCCAATTATATTCTGCCTATAAGAAACTTATCTCACTTTTAAAGATACATATAAACTGAAAGTGAAGGAATAAAAAAAGACAGTCCATGCAAATGAAAACCAAAAGACAGCAGGGGTAGCTCTACTTACATCTGACAAATAGGTTTTAAGTCAAAAGCTGTAAAAAGACAATAAGAAGGCCATTATATAATGACAAAAGGGTCAGTACATCAAGAGGATATGAAAATTGTAAATACATCTGTACCTATCATCAGAGCTCTTAAATATATAACACAAATATTAAAGGATCTGAAGGGAGAGATAGATTGCAATACAATAATATTTGGAGACTTCAATACCCTACTTTCAACAACGACTAGATTATTCAGACAAAAAATTAATAAGGAGGCTAGGCACAGTGGCTCACGCCTGTAATCCCAACACTTTGGGAGGCCAAGGCTTGTGGATCATCTGAGGTCAGGAGTGGTCAGGAGTTCGAGATCAGCCTGACCAACATGGTGAAAATTCACCTCTGCTAAAAATACAAAATTATCCAGGCATGGTGGTGCATGCCTGTAATCCCAGCTACTTGACAGGTTGAGGTAGGAGAATTGCTTGAACCCACGAGGCAGAGGTTGCAGTGAGCTGGGATCATGCCATTGCACTCCAGCCTAGGCAACAAGAGTGAAACTCCCTCCCAAAAAAAAAAATTAGTAAGGAAACATCACACTTGAACTGCACTTTAGACCACATGGGCCTAACAGATATATACAGAACATTACATTCAACAGTCACAGAACACACATTATTCTCAAGTGCACATTCTCTAAGATATAGCACATTCTCTAAGATATGTTACAGCACAAAACATGCCTTAGAAAATTTAAGAAGATTGAAAACATATCAAGTATATTTTCCAAACACAATAAGTGAAACTAGAAATCAACAACAGGAGGAATTTTAGAAAATTAACAAATACATGGAAATTAAACAACATACTCCTGAATAGCCCATGGATCAATGAAGAAATTAAAATGAAAATCTAAAAATATCTGAGACAAATGAAAATAAAAATACAACATACCAAAACTTATGGAATGCAACAAAAGCTGGTCTAATAGAAGAGTTTATAGCAATAAATACCTACATCTAAAAGAAGAAAAATATCCAAAAAAAAACAACTTTACTCCTCAAGGAACTAGAAAAATAAAAACAAACTAAGCACAAAGTTAGCAGAAGAAAGAAAATGATGCAGATTTGAGCAGAAATACATAAGATAGGAACACAGGAAAAAATCAACAAACTGAGAGTTGGATTTTGAAAAGATAAACAAAATCAACAAATCTATAACTAGACTATGAAAAACAGAGAAAAGACTCAAATATATAAAATCAGAAATGAAAAAGGAGACATTACAACTGATATCACAGAAATGCAAAGAATCATAAGAGACTATGTGAATAATTTTATGCCAACAAATTGGACAATCTACAGAAAGGGATAAATTCCTAGACACATACAAACTACCAAGACTGAATCATGAAGAAACAGAAAATGCAACAAGCCCAGTGAATACAAATATTGAAGCACTAATAAAAAGTCTCCCATGAAAGAAAACCCAAGGACTTGATGGTTTCACTGCTGAATTCTGCTAGACATTTCAAGACTTAATACCAATTCTTCTCAAACTCTTACAAAAACATCAAAAAAGAAGAAATACCTCAAATCTCTTTTTATGAAGCCAGCATTACCTTGATACCAAAGCCAGACAAGGATACTACAAGAATAGAAAATTATAGGCCAATATCCCTGATGAACACAGATGCAAAAATTCCCAATAAAATACTAGCAAAAAGAATTCAATGACACACTAAAAGGATCATCTACCATGATTAAGTGGAATTTACCTCTGGGATGCAAGGATGGTTCAACATATGCAAATCAATAAATGTGATACATCACATTAACAGAATGAAGGACAAAAACCATATGATCATATCATTCGATACAGAAAAAGCATTTGACAAATTTTGACATCCTTTCATGATAAACTGTCATCCACAGCAGGTGTAGAAGGAACAGACTTCAACACATTAAAGGCCATATATGGCAAACCCACAGCAAACATTATACTCAATAGTGAAAACTTGAACGTCTTTCCTCTAAGATCTGGAGCAAGGATGCTGATATGGTTTGGATCTCTGTCCTCACCCAAATCTCATGTTGAATTGTAATCCCCAATATTGGAGGTGGGACCTGATAGGAGATGATTGGATCATGGAGGCAAACTTCTCATGAATGGTTTAGCTCTATTGCCTTGGTTCTGTTCTCATGACAGAGAGTAAGTTTTTGTCATATCTGATTGCTTAAAAGTGTGTAGCACCTCTCTCATCTCTCTTGCTCCTGCTCCAGCCACGTGATGTGCCAGCACCCGCTTTGCCTTCTGCCATGATTGTAAGTATCCTAAGGCCTCCCCAGAAGCTGACCAGATGCTAGCATCTTGTTTCTTGTATAACCTACAAAACTGTGAGCCAATTAAACCTCTTTTCTATATTATGTACCCAGTCTCAAGTATTTCTTTATAGCAATGCAAGAACAGGCTGATACGAGATGCCCATTCTCACCACTTCTATTCAATATAGTATTGAAAGTCCTTGCCAGAGCGATGAGGCAAAAGAAAGAAGGAAAAAGCATCCATATAGGAAAGGAGGATGTGAAATTGTCACTGTTTGCTAAGTAAGAGTGGCAGGTCTCTTCTCCCTTAGTTCTTCTT
>NW_012102743.1:2815395-2879889 GCF_000951045.1 Mandrillus leucophaeus | reverse complement strand
GAAACTCTACAAGCCAGAAGAGAGTGGGGGCCAATAGTCAACATTCTTAAAGAAAAGAATTTCAACCCAGAATTTCATATCCAGCCAAACTAAGTTTCGTAAGTGAAGGAGAAATAAAATCCTTTACAGACAAGCAAATGCTTAGAGATTTTGTCACCACTAGGCCTGCTTTACAAGAGCTCCTGAAGGAAGCACTAAACATGGAAAGGAACAACCGGTACCAGCCATTGCAAAAACATGCCAAACTGTAAAGACCATCTATGCTAGGAAGAAACTGCATCAACTAACGAGCAGAATAACCAGCTAACATCATAATGACAGGATCAAGTTCACACATAACAATATTAACCTTAAATGTAAATGGGCTAAATGGTCCAATTAAAAGACACAGACTGGCAAATTAGATAAAGAGTCAGTCCACATGCTTCTTTGTACCTTGGTTACAAAATTACTGCACGTAAAACTACTTTACATGAGTTCAGTGTTCAGGGCCCAGCCTCATATGGTATTTTCCCTTCCCAGGTCACTCCCTAGTCCAAAGCCAAAAGCACTTTCATTAGTTCTCTCAGTCACTTGGAAGGTCAAGATTTGTCTGTCTGGGTCCTAGTAAGTCTCTTTGAAAGTCACTAGAATCTAAACTAAATTTCACTGCTTTTCACTCTAAGAATGAGCAATTCTCCAACTACTTAGCCTCTAGCTTTGGTTGCCCCAAACTTCTACTTCTCTGAAAAAACACTTCTAGTGCCATTTCTTCTCATCCTAGCCCACTCCCAAACTTCTCCTAAAGTTTTTCACAGCCTATAGCAACATTCTCTCTGAGGACTCCATTCAGGTTTCTGATGTCTTCATGGGAGGCAGAGCTGAGGAAGATCCCCCCTGTTCCCTCCACCATGAGGCTTCATTCTATTGTCTTTAAGTCCTCCTCAACCAACCAGTTTCACAACCAGTGTGGGTCCTGAAGGCTGCTTCAGGTACAGAAATGCAGTTATCCTTCAGCCCCAATGTAAACCAAGTCCCAGCCCCTGAAGTCAATAGAGGATAAGAGTTGCTCTTCCAGACTTACAGATAGATCTTGACCAAGAAAGAAACAGGATTTCTTTATTCCCAAGCACCAAGATATGTGATCGAAAATGACCAGGAGGTAAAAAGGTTCTCCCACAAGCACAGCCCGAGAAAGGAGAGAAGTTGAGAGCCCAAGTAAACATAAGATTCTTCAGTAGGAAGACTCAGAAATTAGGTAGTTGAAGATCATGGAAGTGTTTTATTATGCTGGGCCCCATGTTAGGAGATTCATTGTGTGTTCCTTAATGGCTGAAGTACTGTGCTAGGCACTGAGAGAAGACAAGGTGAGAAAAACAAAATTCCCTTCCCTTAAGGAAAGCCTTATCCTGCAGCTAAGACCAAAATGGAAGTCAATACAAAACAAGGAAGCATTTAAGGAGTATAAGAGATGCCAAGCACTGTATCTGACTGGGAGAGCAGCTATCACCATGTGAGGGTAAAAAAAAATGCTCACAAAGTAGGCAGAAATTGAACTATGGCTTTAGAGAAGGAATGAGAATTAATTACAGAGAAAATCAGGGAGAGTATCCCTGGCAGAAGAGAGTTCACAAGAGAAAGTATAGAAAGAAGAAAGGTCAGCATGTATTCCCAGAACACTACAGTTGTGGGGTAGGGGTGATGAGGGAGAGGTATGTGCAGGTTCATGCTCCCTCTGATGTCCTAGGCTGCTGGGCATCAGGTCAAAGAACACGGCCTACTCAATAGTGAGCTACCTGCTGCCAATTGAGTTGTTTGTCACATGTGGTTCACCTTACCACATTCCCTACCCCCGCCTGGCAATCTTCCCATTTTGCTTTATGAATGAGTAAAGATATGTTTTCACAGGCAACTATTAAAACTATTTCAATAGAAACTTTTTTAAAAAACTCATCTAAGAGATTTGACTCTTATAAACATTTGCTTTAATGTAGTTTTCTTATTCTCATGTATTGGGAAATGGTAAACACAAGGTGGATAGCATAAAAGCCTAAGTTCTTGGCAGAGAGACATGAGCTTGAGTTTGGTCTGTGAAGCTATCCAAGAAGTGCATAACAGGTCCAAAGTACAAGCCTCTGCAGGTGCCCTTCCACCGGGATGAGCTCTTGGCTTGAAAGAAAGAGCACCAGAACAAGACCTAGGGGTCCTAGGATCCCATCCCGGACCCACCAGAACTCTCTGTGTAGCTTTCTACAAGTCACTTTGTGCCTCTGTGCCTCCATTTCCTTCTCCCCAAAATGAAGTCTCAATGATATCAAAGGCAATATATTTAGGTAGAAAGGTGAAGAGCTTTAATGTCGAACAAAAAGCATTCAAATAAATCTTTAGCTCTGACCCTTATGAAGGCATGATTTGGGACAAGTTACTTAGCGTATGATATCCTCACTTTCCTCCCGTGTAAAAGAAAAAAAAGTTACCTGCCTGAGGTTGCTACAAGAAATAAATGAGATATTGCATGTAAAAATGCCCAACAGAGTATCTAGAAAGTAGCTAGTGCCTGCTGCCTCCTTCTCTAGCCTTTGAAATAGTCCTTTGAGTTATAACATTCTATGTTTGCATCAAAGTAATGTTTCCACATTAGCACAGAGTCTGAGATCATAGCAGGGGTAGAAACCATGAGACACAAATCCAAGCAAACATTTTCATCAGAGGGCCAACAGACGATTCAGTTAACCAGTCAAATCTTCTGATTCAGGATGCACTTTCTTCTGTACCAGTGTTTCCTAAACATGCTTGTTAAAAACATTCTAGAGCCATCATCTGGATATTCCAAAGCAGCAAGTCTTGAGAGAGACCTGGGAATCTGAATATTTAACTGGCACTAGGGAGAATGTTTCAAAGGGGCAAACCTGAGAAACAGCATTTGATATGGTTCCTCTTGAACTCTCAGCCTCCTACTTCCCTGCTGTCTGGCCTACTGTGGCTGTTGGCTTCACTGCCTGCCACTGGCACCCATGTGCTTCCTAGAATTTGTCCCGTTTCTACATCAGCTCTGCCATTTGCTAGCCATCTCAGTGCATTTGGGAATTGATATTGCAGCATCTGCATTACGAAAAGCTTGGCTACTCCTCCTTCCCTCTGTAGAGATTTTTTAACTGTTTATGCCTTTGTTAAGCCTGAGCCCAGGAAGAGGTTGAGCATGTCAGTTTTCCCCTTTGTAGCAATTTGGGTTGAAGATAGATTTGGAAAGGAAATTGGAATTAAAGGCTAAAGAGAGCAGTCAGCTCTCAAATGTCCACATTTTCCATTAGTGGCATTAGCAGGAACTTCCAGCATCTGTCAGGGTCTTTCAAAGCTTCTTCAGCTCATGGTGCTGCTAAAGAGCTGACCTATCCAATTGCTGCACTTTGGGAAATGTTCATATATGCCTGTCACGCCCATGAAAATGCAGAGCTCAGGCTAGCGATTGTCACAAAGTAAGATGTACCCCAAATTTAGCCTGCCCAGTGTTCTTCCTAAGTGCCCTCCAGGAAGACAGCACACAGCATTGCTGCAGCCTTTTGCATGGCTCACAGAACAGACAGGTACCTAAGGAGCTTCCCATCCTTCTCCACTCATGAAGGAACCTCTCTTTTCCTGAGCCCCCCACCATCCCCTTTCCACCTGACCTCACTCTCAAATTCTTTCTACCCGAGACTCTGATTCTAACCTTGTTCCCAATCAGTAGGACTTCAAGAAGTCCTGCCGTAGCACATAAGGACACATGATGCACCACTGAGCCAATGTGGCCAGCATCCTGTCCAGTTTTTCCCAGTTATGGTCCAGCTCCTCTGAGATCAGGTGTTGGCTCTGTTCCTGTCTTCAGGGATTAGTCTTGGGTTTGGCCTTATACCTGAGGATAAGAGTGCAGTTTGTTAGACCCCTCACCTCAGCCATCTCCCAGGTCGCTGTATTCCTCTGCCTGTCTACCCATATATTCCACCTTCCTCTCATCAGGTCTTCCTGCCCTAGACATGGAGCACCACCTTCCTGGGCTTCTTCCCACACCTGCAGCTGGCTCCAATTCCAGCACTGGCTTCTAGTCTCCAGATCTCTGATCAGAGGCTGACAGACAGTTTTGAGTCCCAGATACATAAGGAGGTATAATAAAATCCCCAGGAGAGGATATCTCCGCTTATACTCATGAGGATGTGTGTGCCCCCCTGTGAAGTATGTCAGAAACCCACATTTCAGAAGGAATATTTTGATCCAGCTTGTGTTGCTTCTACAGGCCTGTGTGCTAAAAAGGAAAGGCCGCATTAGTTCATCAATTCAGGCTCACCTAGAAGGAGACATCAAGCTGAGATTCCAGGCCGGGCAAGGTGGCTCACGCCTGTAATCCCAGCACTTTGGGAGGCTGAGGTGGGTGGATCACCTGAGGTCAGGAGTCTAAAACCAGCCTGGTCAACATGGTGAAACCCTGTCTCAACTAAAAATACAAAAATTAGCCAGGCATGGTGGCACGTGCCTGTAATCACAGCTACTCAGGAAGCTGGAGCAGGAGAATCACTGGAATCCGGGAGGTGGAGCTTGCAGTGAGCAGAGATTGCATCACTGCACTCTAGCTGGATGACAGAGTGAGACTCCGACTCAAAAAAAAATGGGATTAGAAATGAAATGAAAGACATTTGTTAGGAGAAGATGCAGAAAAAGGTGAAGAGAGCCTCAGACAATGATGCAGTACTGACACCATGGAAGGAGAGAGGACAGGAAGGACAGTTGGCTAGGAAGAGTTTCAGACTGCAGACCAGTTCCAAGAAAGGCTCAGCCAAGTCAGTGGGGAACCCTTGAACCAAAGATGAGAGGAGAGAGCATCTCACCAGAATGGTCCTGCCTTAGTAAAATAAAAATGAAACAAAAGGGAACCGGGCAAGTATCTTAGAAAAAGGTTTGGAGACTCATTCATTTCATAGCCAGTATTTAGAGAAGGGAACATCAAGGACTAGAGAAGGTGGTGGTTGTCCAAGAGAAGAAGAAAGCAGCCTGGACTCAGACCTGAGTCTCAGGAAGAAGGACCAGGAGCATCTAGGAAGGCAGCTGCTATCCACAAAGCAGAGCAGGGCCTAAAATGGCATTGAAGTTTCCCAGGATGCAGTGAGCACACCACCAAGCTAGATACCTGGTAAAAGTCACATAAGTGTCATTAGCCTTTGACCCGGCCTGTAGGCTGGATCAAGAGGGCCTAGGCCCCTGACCCAAGCTTATTGGGCCTTATCTATGGCAACCAAGGGCAAAGCACAAAGGCCAACACAAAGGCCACATAACTTGACTCTGAAGCAAAAAAGCCTTCTCTCACTTGTTTTCCTGATCTCCCTGAACCCATCCCACTCAAGAGGATGAATTTCTTAATTAAGCTTTTCAGATTGATAATCTTCAAGTTCATTAAAGACTCACCTCCCTCTCTGTTATTGACTGAGTCAAGCTTTGAGAAGGAGGGTGACCTGGAGGCCCAAGCTCGAAAGTCTCATTCTGCCAGGAAGCGGCAGAAGGCATTGATGGACTCGTTGGACTTCAGCAGCTGGGTGAGAAGCACATCCTTGTCCACATCCTCCTCAGACACCAGCTGGGCCATGATCTGTGTGGCAGTCCAATCCTGAGTTTGCAGTCCCTGCTGAGCACTAGTCTAGGCAATGGGCTATCCCCAGGCCATTGTGAACCCAGTGGGAGAAAGAACTGCTTATGCTCTTAGGCAAGCTGCTACTGTGGCTTCTTGCCCGGGGGCACAGCTTCTTGCTGTCCACTGCTACCCCTAGCAGGCGGCTTGTCTTCACCCTTGAAACCAATCTGCATTCTCCAGGGAGTCTGTGCTGCACAGGAGAAATCAGCTGAGGGGCAGTTGTGAGGGGAGGAAGGACACACAATGGAGGCTGGGACAGGGCTGGGGCACACTGGGGTATGGGGCTGAGGGGGCTGGGTGGAGTGCACCGAGATACAGGACTGGGGAGGAGTGAATCCACTATGTATGGGGCTGGGGATAAAGGTGGAGGGGTGATCTGTTCCTGACACTTTTAATGATGTATTTTGTAACATTTGATACATATGGAAGTATAGATGTGATTGCGTGTGTGTGTGTTTATATAATGTGTATGCATATAAAACAAATACTCATGAGCTTACCATCCAAACTAAGAATTGCAACATAAGCCTCTAACACATTTTTCCCTCTATTATAAAACATTTTTAAAAATTGTTTCTGTTAAATATTGAGTAAATACTAAAGAATAATTATAAAGGAAAATAATGCAAGTAACATCTGTGTGCCCTGTATTCCTCTCCCTAATTTTATTCGTGACTATTTGCTATCACCCGGGAATGTGATTCTCAGAACATGTCCTAGGTGAAAGTGTTCTAGATTTAGAATATTTAGAACATACTTCATACTTCGTACTTCATAGCATAACACCTACTTAAAGTTAAAAGTATTTACTTAATTTGGCCTTCTTTTTCTCAATTAAAAGAAGTTATTACTTTGAGCAAAGAAGAGGTGGAAGATAAAGCGATATTTAAAACAACTATTTTGTGGAAGTCAGAGACCATCTTCTATTTTTCCATGTGTCTCTAGAGCAGCATGGTGCCTAATGAGCAATGGACTCTCCATGGCAATAAGCACGCTGAAGTTGATATATATATATATATATATAAATTGAATCTATAACTCAATTGAGGAAAACAGACATGCTTGCAGTGTGGTGTCTCTTTATCCATGAACATGATATATCTCTTAATTTACTAAGCTCTCTTTTAAAATATTTTCACTAAATGTTATGAATTCAATAGTAGCCTTGTTCATAATAGCAAATAAATTGAAAATAACCCAAATACCCACTGATAGGACAATTAATAAATAAAGTTTGATCTATTTATACAATGAAATTCTATACATTGGCAAAAATAAATGAACTAAAGCCACACACATCAACAGGGGTGATACTGAAAAGCAATTTTCAGAAAAACACATGCCATACAAAAAGTTTTTATAAGCACAGAAAAGGAACCTGAATGATATATTGTTTAGAAATACAAAACCATCTGGCAAAACCTTAAGGAAAGCCAACTGGGCTTTGAATGATGGACTAGGTTATTCAGACCAACCCTTCCACTGAAGACAGATAAAAAGAAGTGGTGAAATGTTTTTTAATTTCTTTAAGCATCGGAGAACCAACAAGACATTATAAAACTTACCGGGCCAAGATCTAGGAAGAAGACAGGAATCCAGGAAGGTGAGCCCCACAGTTGGCACTGCTTTTGTCCTGTGGACATTTATCAATCTGGAAGTGATAACTGAAAGACAGAGTTATGCTTTGGAAATGGCTTAAAGGACAAAGTGCAAAGATCACAATCGAAGGCAATAGAGAGTGAGGATCTTAGAAAACAACCTCCCATTTTGCACCCTGAATGTTTGCATCTTAGAAAAGAGAATGAACTCAAAAGAAACAAGTCTTTCCATGGACTGTATACCACCTTCAAGCTATCTGGGTAACAGAGAAAATATCAAGCCCTGAACTAGGATTAAGATGAATTCAAATTGCTAGCTCTCCCCCATACTATCATAATCTACCTAAATATTTTTAAAAATACTCCTTAGAGAAAGACAAGCTCTTCCTGGGTCTCAAATTATTTCTAAAAATAACAGTTTGATAACAGGATAAGTCACATGATTAAAGACAATCAGGCACACAAGAAGAAAAGATGCCATGAGATGGAACCAGCAAAACTAATAGGTAATATAGGGGATGAGGCAGACAAATATGGTCAAATAGAACCCTCTGGAGATCCCCCTGCAGGAAAAACAAGTTAAACAACTATCCACATACAAAAAAACCACCTTTACGAGAATCAAAAGTCAGATGAGCAATTACAGTGTCTAGTTTTAAATTTATATCAAGGAAAGAGGCACTGAAGAGGGTACGAAAGAGAATTTTGAATCACCTACATCACACGACCCCTATCAGCAGCCACATGGCACAGAGAGAGAATCTTGTGTGCTTCGGGGAGGGAGAGCAAAGTGACTGTGGAACTTTGCATTGGAACCCAGTGCTGCCCTGTCACAGCAGAAAGCAACATGGGACAGAATTCAGCCAGTGCACATGGAGTGAACATTTAGACCAGCCCTAGCCAGAGGCAAGTTGTTAATCGTAGCAGTCAAAGCCTGAGTTCTGGCAAGCCCCACCACCATGGGCTAAAGTGCTCTGGGGTCCTGAAATAAACTTAAAAGGCAATCTGGGCCACAAGAACTGCAATTCCTGGGAAAGTCCTGGTGTTGTGCTGGGCTTGGAGGCAGTGGGCTTAGGGTGCATGTGACTTGGTGAGACACCAGCTAGGGTAGCCAAGGGAGTGCTTGTGTCACCCTTCCCCCAACTCCAGGCAGCACAGCTCACAGGTCCAGGAGAGACACTTTTCTTCTGTCTGAGGACAGGAGAGGAGACAGTGAAAAGGACTATCTTCCAACTTGGATAGCAGCTCGGTCATAGTAGAATAGGGCACCAGACAGAGTCCTGAGGCCCCTACTTCAGGCCGTAGCTCTGCGATGACATTTCTGGACACACCCTCAGCCAGAATGGAACTCACTACCTTGAAGGGAATGTCCTAGTTCTGGCAGGATTAATCACCTGCTGACTAAAGAGCCCTAGGGCCCTGAATAATCAGTAGTGGTAGCCAGGCAGGACTCACCACGGGCCTCAGGTGAGACTCAGAGCCATGCTGGCTTCAGGTGTGACCCAGCATATTGCCAGCTGTGGTGGCTACAGGAAAAGACTTATTTTGCTTGAGGAAAAAAGAGGGAAGAGTAAAGGGGACTTCATCTTGGAGCTTGGATACCAGCTTAGCCTCACTGGGATAGAGTGACAAGTAGGTTCCTGCTGTCCCTGATTCCAGGTCTTGACGCCTGGATGGCATTTCTGGACCTTCCCTGGGCCAGAGAGAAGCCCACTGCCCTAAAGGGAGAGACTCATGGCTGGCAGCATTCACCATAAACTGACTGAAGAGCTCTTAGGCTTTGATAGAACATTGGCAGTAGCCAGCCAGTACTCACCACGGGCCTGGGGTGGTGGGGGCCACAGGGAGAGCCTCCTCTCTTTAAGTAATGGAGAAGGAAGACTAAGGACTTTGTCTCATGGCTTGGGGGCCAGCTCAGCCATAGTAGAATAGAAAACCGGGTAGATTTGTAAGGTTCCTGACACCAGACCTTGGCTCCCAGGTGGCATCTCTGGACTCTCCCAAGACCAGGGAGAACTCATTGCCCTAAGCAGAAGGACATAAGCCTGGCAGTATTTACCACCTCATGCTTGTAGAGCTTTTGGGCCTTGAGTGAACCAGGCGGTGGTCACCATAGGCCTGAGGTGAGACCCAGTTCTCTGCTAGCTTTGGGTCTGATTCAGTGCACTAGCAGTGGTGCTGGCCACAGGGGGTGCTTGTGTCAGCACACCCCCAGCTTCAGGCAGCTCAGCACAGAGAGACAGACTCTGTTTGTTTGGGGGTGAGTAAGGGAAAAGAATAAGAGTCACTGACTGATAATCCAGAGGATTCTCATGGATCTTACCCAAGACCACTAAGGTGATACCTATACAAGTCTGCAACAGCCACAGTGTTACTGGGATTGGGGTCCTCCCTAATGCAGATATGGCTGCAATGACCAAAGACTTACATCACAACACTCAAGTCCGTCTGAATACTTAGAAAGCCTTCCCAAGAAGGATGGGTACAAACAGGCCCTGACTGCCAGGACTACAATAAATACCTAATTCTTTAATTCCCAGACATCAGTGAACATCTACAAGCATCAAGACTATTCACAGAAAACATTACCCACCACAGGAACTAAAAAAGGCACCAGGGGCCAATCCCAGGGGGGCAGAAATACGTGACTTTTCAGAGAGAGAATTCAAAATAGCTGTTTTGAGGAAGCCCAGTGAAATCCAAGATAACACAGAGAAGGAACTCAGAATTCTGTCAGATAAATTTAATGAAAAGATTGAAATGACTACAAAGAATCAAGCAAAAATTTTGGAACTGAAAACTGTAATGGGCATACTGAAGAATGCACGAGAGTCCTTAACAACAGAATTAATCAAGTAGAAGAAAGAATTCATAAGCTTGAAACAGGTTATATGAAAATACATATTCAGAGGAGACAAAAGAAAAAGCATTCTAAAAATTATCTACAAGATCTAGAAAACAGCTTCAAAGGAGAAAATCTAAAGTCATTGGCCTTAAAGAGGAGTTAGACACAGAGATTGGGGCAGAAAGTTTATTCAAAGGAATAATATCAGAGAACTTCCCAAACCTAGAGAAAGATATCAACATTCAAGTACAAGAAAGTTATACAACACCAACCAGATTTAACCCCAAAACAGACTGACTCAAGACATTTAATAGTCAAACTCCCACAGGTCAAGGATAAAGGAAGGATCCTAAAAGCAGCAAGAGAAAAGAAAAAATGAGTAACAGAAAAAGGAGCTCCAATATGTCTGGCAGCAGGCTTTTAAGTGGAAACCTTACAAGCCAGACACGAGTCACGTGATATATGTAAAGTACTGAAGAAAAAAAAACAACACTTTTGCCCTAGAATAGTATATCTAGCAAAAATATCCTTCAGACATGAAGGGGAAATAAAGACTTTCCCAGACAAATGAAAACTGAAAGATTTTGTCAACACCAGAGCTGTCCTATAAGAAATGATAAAGGGAATTTTTCAATCTGAAAGAAAAGGATGTTAATGAGCAATAAGAAATCATCTGAAGGTACAAAGCTACTGGTAACAGTAAGTATACAGATAAAGACAGACTATTATAACATAGTAATTGTGATGTGTAAACTATTTATATTTTGAGTAGGAAGATTAAAAATGAACTTATCAAAAATAATAACTACAAATTGTCAAGATACAGACAGTAAAATGAGATATAAATAAACAAAAAGTTGAAAAGCAGGGGAGATGATGTCAAAGTATAAAGGTTTTGTTACTTTTGTCTTTGCTTGTTTGTTTTTGCAATCAGAGTTAAGTTGTCATCAGTTTAAAATAATAGGTTATAAGATGTTATTTGCAAACCTCGTGATAACTTTAAATCAAAAAACCTAAAACAGATACAAAAAACACATACAAAGCAAGAAATTAAAGATACCACCAGAGAAAATCCCTTTCACAAAAAGGAAGAGGAAGGAAGGAAGGAAACAGAAAACAAATAACAAAAAATGAATGTAGTAAGTTTATGCTTATCAATAATAACATTGAATGTAAATGGACTAAACTCTCTAATCAAAAGCATAGAGTGGCTAAATAGATTTTAAAAACAAGACCCAATGACCTGTTGTCTACAAGAAACATGCTTCACCTACAAAGACATACATGGGCTAAAAATAAGGGATGGAAAAAGATATTCCATGCAAATGAAAACAAACAAACAAAAAAAGCAGTAGTAGCTGTATCAGATAAAATAAATTTCAAGACAAAACTACAATAAGAGACAAAGAGGGCATTATGTAATGATAAAGGGGTCAATTCAGTAAGAGGAAAAAAAGGTTGTAAACATATATGTACCCAGCACTAGAGTGCTCAGATATATAAAAGCAAATATTATTAGAGCTAAAAAGAGAGATCAACCCCAAAACAACATGGAGACTTCGATATCCCACTTTCAGTATTAGACTGATCATCCAGACAGAAAATCAACCAAGGAATATTGGACCTAATCTGCACTATAAACCACATAAACCTAATAGATATTTACAGAATATTTTAATCAATGGCTACAGAATACACATTCTTCTCCTTAGGACATGGATCAATCTCAAGGATAGACTATATGTTAGGCCACAAAACAAATCTTAAGACGTTCAGAAAACTGAAATTATATCAAGTATTTTCTCTGACTACAATGGAATGAAACCAGTTATCGATAACAAGAGATACTTTGAGAACTATACAAATACTTGGAGATTAAACAATATGCTTCTGAATGACCACTGAGTCAGTGAAGAAATTAAGAAGAAAATTTAAAAATTTCTTAAAACAAACAAAAATGGAAACACAACATACCAAAATCTATCGAATACAGCAAAAGCAGTACCAAGAACAACATTCACAGCAATACCCACTTTCATCAATAAAAGCAGAAAAACTTTTAATAAACAACTGAATGATGCATCTTTAAAAACTAGAAAAACAAAAGCAAACTAAACCTAAAATTAGTAGGAGAAAAGAAATAATAAAGATCAGAGCAGAAATAAACATAATTGAAACAAAAAAATACAAAAGATTAATAAAATGAAATGTTGGTTTTTTTGAAAAAAATAAACAAAATTGACAAACCTTTAGTGAGACTAAGCAAAAAAGAGAGAAGACCCAACTGATACCACAAAAATTCAAAGTATCATTAGTGGCCACTATGAGCAACTATATGCCAATAAATTGGAAAATCTGGAAGAAATTGATAAATTCCTAGACACATACAACCTACCAAGATTGAACCATGAAAAAATCCAAAACCTGAATAGACCAATAACAAGTAACAAGATCAAAACCATAATAAAAAGTCTCCCAGTAAAGAAAAGCCTGGGACCTGATGGCTTCACTACTAAAATCTACCAAATATTTAAAGAATTACTACCAAACCTAATAAAACTATTCCAAAAAACAGAGAAGGGAATACTTCCAAACTAATTCCATGATGCCAGTATTACCCTGATACTAAACTAGACAAAGACACGTTTAAAAAAAAAAAAAAAAAAAAAAAACACTACAGGCCAGTATCTCTGCTAAATATTTATGCAAAAATTCTCAACAGAAGACTAGCAAACCAAATTCATTAATACATTAAACCCAGCACTTTAGGAGGCTGAGACAGGCAGATCACAAAGTCAGGAGATCGAGACCATCCTGGCTAACACAGTGAAACCCAGTCTCTACTAAAAATACAAAAAAATTAGGCGGGCGTGGTGGTAGGTGTCCCAGCTACTCAGGAGGCTGAGGCAGGAGAATGGCGTGAACCCAGGAGGCAGAGCTTGCAGTGAGCCGAGATCATGCCACTGCACTCCAGCCTGGGCGACAGAGCAAGATTCCATCTCAAAATAAATAAATAAATAAAAATAAAAACAACATATTAAAAGGACCATTCATCATGACCTAGAAGGATTCATCCCAGGGATACAATGATGGTTCAACACATATGCAAATCAATCAATGTGATATACCATATCAACAGAATAAAGGACAAACTTTATGATTTCAATTGATGGTGAGAAAAGTATTTGATAAAATTCAACATTCCTTTATGATAAAAACCCTGAAAAAAAAACTGAGTATAGCAGAAACATACCTCAACACAATGAAAGCCATAGACAATTGACCCACAGCTAGTATCACACTGAATAGGAAAAAACTGAAAATCTTTCCACGAAGATGTGAAACAAAACAAGGATGCCCTCTTTCACCAGCGTTATTCAACATAGTATGGGAAGTCAGAGCTAGAGAAATCAGACAAGAGAAAGAATCAAAAGGCATCCAAATTGGAAGGGAAGTCAAATTATTCTTGTTTGCAGACGACATATATGATCTTATATTTGGAAAAACCTAAAGACTCCACCAAGAAAAAACCTTGGACTGGTAAGTTCAGTAAAGTTGCAAGACACAAAATCAGCATACAAAAATCAGTAGCATTTCTGGCCGGGCACAGTGCCTCACGCCAGTAATCTTGGCACTTTGAGAGGCCGAGGTGGGCAGATGGCTTGAGTCCAGGCATCAGAGACCATCCTGTGCAATATGATGAAACCCTGTCTCTACAAAAAATACAAAAATTAGCCATTAGCCAGGCATGGTGGCACACGCCTGTAGTCCCAGCTACCTGGGAGGCTGAGGTGGGAGGATCGCTTGACCCAAGGGGGTGTAGGTTGCAGTGAGCTGTGATCACAGCACTGCACTCCAGCCTGGGTGACAGAGCAGGATCCTATCTCAAAACAAAACAAAACAAAACAAAACAAAACAAAAAGCATTTCTATAGGCCAATAGTGAACAATCTGAAAAAAAATACACGGGAAGTGGTCAAGATGGCCAACTAGAAGCAGCTAGGGTGAGTGGCTCTCACAGAGAATGAAAGGGTGCATAAATACAGTACCTTCAACTGAAACACCCAGGTACTCACACTGAGACTAATCAAGGAAACAACTCGACCCACGGAGAACAGAAAAAAGCAACGCAGGATAATGGCACACCCAGGAGCCTGTGGAACCTCCCCCACCCAGGAAGCAGTGAGTGAATGTGCGACCCCAGAAAACCATGCTTTTCCCACAGAGCTTTACAACTCTTGGGTCAGGAGGACCCCTCATAAACCGACTCCACCAGGGCCTACAGTCTGACACAGAGAGATATGTGGAGTCTTGGCAGAGCAGTCACTCAGGTAAGCATGGAGACCCAGGAGCTTTAGATACTTCAGCAAAAATAACTGAAACTCTGGCAAAGCAGGAGATTACATCCCATACATATACCAAGGAAAGAGACTGAATCCATGGCACCAAGCGGCAACAGTCTGCAGGCCCCAATCCCATGGCACCTTACAGGATAAGATTCACTGGCTTGAAATTCCAGCCAGCCACTGGCAGCAGTGTTGCACCTACCTTGGATAGAGCTCCCAGTGGGAGGGACAGGTGACTATCTTTGCTGTTTGAGCTACTTGGTCCTTCCACCCTGTGGACCCTTCTACCCTGTGGGCTTTGAAGAATCCAAACCAACCAGGAGTAAAAGGGGTCCCCCAGCACAGCACAGCTGCTCTACTAAAATGTGACCAGACTGCTTCTTTAAGCAAGTCCCCAATCCATTCCTCCTCACTGGTCAGGAC
The DNA here is from genome assembly GCF_000951045.1 of Mandrillus leucophaeus. NCBI lineage: Eukaryota > Metazoa > Chordata > Mammalia > Primates > Cercopithecidae > Mandrillus > Mandrillus leucophaeus. The sequence goes on along the minus strand of NW_012102743.1, from coordinate 2,865,043 downwards.
TTCCCAACCCTCACTGGAGACCGTCCCAGGGTCTACCTGGTCCCAACCAGGGTCTATAGCCACTTCATGCACGTGTCTTTAGGCCAGCAGTAGGTCTATACCATCCTGGGACAGAGCTCCCAAAGAAAGAGGCAGGCTGCCATCTTTGCTGTTTCACAGCCTGCATTGGTGATACCTCCAGGTACTGGAAAATCCAAGGTGACTAGAAACTGGAGCATACTCCCAGAAACTGGAGCAGACCCCAGACAGCAGCCCTACAGAAAAGTGGCAGATTGTTAAAAGAAAAAAAAAATCCAAAGTTCAGCAACCTAAAGAGTTATGATAGATAAGCCCACAAAGATGAGGAAAAAAAATCAGTTCAAGAACACTAAAAACTGAAAAAAACAGTACCCTCTTTCCTCCAAATAACCCGCACCAACTCTCCAGCAGTGGTTTAGAACTAGGCTGAGGCTGAGATGACTGAAATGACAGGAGTAGAATTAGAATATGGATAGGAATGAGCTTCACTAAGCTAAAGGACGATATTGTAACCCAATGCAAGAAAGCTAAAAATTATGTTAAAACATTTCAGGAGCTGATAGACAAAATAGCCAGTATAGAGAAGGACATAACTGACCTGATAGAGATGAAAAACACACTACAAGAATTCCATAATGCAATAATAAGTATTAATAGCCGAATAGACCAGGCAGAGGAAAGAATTTCAGAACTTCAAGACTGGTTTTCTGAAATAATAAGGCAGACAAAACTAGAGAAAAAAGAATGAAAAGGAATAAGCAAAACCATCAAGAAATACGAAATTATGTAAAGAGACTGAATCTAAAACTGATGGTGTACCTGAAAGAGATGGAGAGAATGAAACCAATTTGGAAAACATATTTTATGATATCATCCATGAAAACTTCCCCAACCTACAAGACAGGCCAATATTCAAATTCAAGAAATCCAGAGACCGGTAAGATACTTCATGATAAGATCATTCGTAAGACACATAGCAAACAGATTCTCCAAGGTTGAAATGAAAGAAAAAATGTTAAAGACAGAGAGAAAGGTCAGGTCACCTAAAAAGAAAAGCCAATCAGAAAACAGTGAACCTCTCAGCTGAAACCCTACAGCCAAAAGAAATTGAGTGCCAATATTCAACATTCCTAAAGAAAATAAATGCAAACCAAGAATTTTATATCCAGTCAAACTAAGCTTTATCAGTGAAGAAGAAATAAGATTCTTTTCAGAGAAGCAAGTGCTGAGAGAATTTGTTACCACCAGACCTGCCTTACAAGAGCTCCTGAAGGAAGCACTATGGGAAGGAAAGACTGTTACCAGCCACTACAAAAACACACTGAAGTACACAGACCAGTGACACTATAAAGCAATCATATAAACAAGCCAGCATAATAACCAGCTAGCATCATGATGACAGGATCAAATCCACACATATCAATACTCACCTTAAATGTAAATGAGCTAAATGCCCCAATTAAATAATACAGAATGGCAAGCTGGATAAAGAACCAAAACCCATTGGTATGCTATTTTCAAGAGACCCATCTCACATGCAATGACACTATAGGCTTAAAATAAAGGGATACAGAAAAACCTACCAAGCAAACAGAAAACAGAAAAAGGCAGGGGTTGCAATCCTAGTTTCTGACAAGAGAGACTTTAAACCAACAAAGATCAAAAAAGACAAAGAAGGGCATTAAATAAAGGTAAAGGGTTCAATTCAACAAGAAGATCTAATTATCCTAAATAAATATACACTCAATGCAGGAGCACCCAGATTCATAAAGCAAGTTCTTAGAGACCTTCAAAGAGACCTGGACTTCCACATAATAATGGTGGGGGACTTTAACACCACACTGACAATATTAGACAGATCATTGAGACAGAAAATTAACGAAGATATTCAGGACCTGAACTCAGCACTGAATTAAATAGATAGATATCTACAGAATTCTCCACCTCAAAATAACAGGATATACATTCTTCTCATCATCACATGGCACTTACTCTAAAATGGATCACATAATCAGAAGTAAAACACTCCTCAGCAAATGCAAAAGGACTGAAATTATAACAGTCCTTTGGACAGTGAAATAAAAATAAAAATCAAGACTAAGAAATTCACTCAAAACCATACAATTACATGGAAATTGAATAACCTGCTCTTGAATGACTCTTGAGTAAATAATGAAACTAAGGCAGAAATACAGAAGTTCTTTGAAACTAATGAACAAAGATACAACATACCAGAATCTCTGGGACACAGCTTAGACAGTGTTAAGAAGGAAATTTATAACACTAAATGCCCATATCAGAAAGTGAGAAAGATCTCAAGTTAACAACCTAACTTCACAACTAAAAGAACTAGAGAACCAAGAGCAAACAAACTCCAAAGCTAGAAGAAGACAAGAAATAACCAAGACCAGAACTGAACAGAAGGAAATAAAGACACAAAAAAAAATTCAAAAAATCAATGAATTCAGAAGGTAGATTTTTGAAAAAAAATAATAAAATAGATAGAACACGAGCTAAACTAATAAAAAAGAAAATAAAGAAGATTCAGATGAACACAATCAGAAACAATAAGGGGGATATTACCAGTTGAACTCACAGAAATGCAAACAACCATCAGAGAATATTATAAATACTTCCATGCATACAAACTAGAAAATTTAGAAGAAATGGATAAATTACTGGATACATACACCCTCCCAGGACTGAATCAGAAAGAAATTGAATCCCTGAACAGACCAATAATGAGCTCTGAAATTGAGGTGGTAATAAACAGTTTACCAACAACAACAACAACAACAACAAAACCCAGGACCAGACCAATTCACAGCTAAATTCCACCAGATGTACAAAGAAGAGTTGGTACCATTCCTACTGAAACTATTTCAAAAGATTGAAAACAAGGGACACCTCCTTAACTCATTCTATGAGGCCAGCATCATCCTGATACCAAAACCTAGCAGAGATACAAACAACAATAACAAAAAAACTTCAGGCCAATATCCTTGATGAACATTGATGCAAAAATTGTCAATAAAATCCTGGCACACTGAATCAAGCAACACATCCAAAAACAAATCCACAGCAATCAAGTAGGCTTCATCCCTAGGTTGCAAGGTTGGTTCAACATGCAAGTCAATAAATATGATTCATCACATAAACTGAGCTAAAAACAACCACATAATTATCACAATAGAGGCAGAGGAGTCTTTTGATAAAATTCAACATTGATTCATGTTAAAAACTCTCAATAAACTAGGTATTGAAGGAACATACCTCAAAATAATAAGAATCATCTATGACAAACCCACAGCCAACACTATACTGAATAGGCAATAGCTGGAAGCATTCTCCTTGAAAGGCAGCACAAGACAAGGATGCCCTCTCTCACCACTCCTATTCAACACAATATTGAAAGTCCTGGCCAGAGAAATAAGGCAAGAGAAAGAAATAAAGGGCATTCAAATAGGGAGAGAGGAAGTCAAATTATCTTTGTTTGCAGATGACATAATCCTATGTCTAGGAAACCCCATTGTCTCAGTCCAAAAGTTTCTTAAGCTGATAAATAACCTAGGCAAAGTTTCAGGATACAAAATCAATGTGCAAAAATCACTAGCATTCCTATACACCAACACTCAAGCCAAGAGCCAAATCACAAATGAACTCTCATTCACAATTGTCACAAAAAGAATAAAATACCTAGGAATATAGCTAACTAGGGAGATGAAAGATCTCTACAAGGGAACTACAAACCACTGTTCAAAGAAATCATCAATGACACAAACAAATTGAAAAACATTCCATGCTCATGGATAGGAAGAATGAACATCATTAAAATGGCTACACTGCCCAAAGCAATTTATAGATTCAATGCTATTCCCATCAAGCTACCACTGGCTTTCTACACAGAATTAGAAAAACCAGTTTAAATTTCATATGGAACCAAAAAAGAGCTCGCATAGCCAAGACAATCCTAAGCAAGAAGAACAAAGCTGGAGGCATCACGCTACCTGACTTCAAATTATACTACAAGGCTACAGTGACCAAAACAACATGGTACTGGTACAAAAACAGATATCTAGATCAATAGAACAGATCAGAGGCCTCAGAAATAACACCACATATCTACAACCATCTGCTCTTCAACAAACCTGACAAAAACAAGCAATGGAGAAAAGATTCCCTATTTAATAAATGGTGCTTGGAAAATTCACTAGCCATAAGCAGAAAACAAAAACTGGACCCCTTCTTTACACCTTATACAAAAATTAACTCAAGATGGATTAAAGACTTAAATGCAAAACCTAAAATAATAAACACCCTCGAAGAAAACCTAGGCAATACCATTCAGGACATAGGCATAGGCAAAGACTTCCTGGCTAAAACACAAAAAGCAACTGCAACAAAAGCCAAAATTGACAAATGGGATCTAATTAAACCAAAGAGCTTCTCCACAGCAAAAGAAACTATCGTCAGAGTAAACAGGCAACCTACAGAATGGGAGAAAAGTTTTGCAATCTATCCATCTAACAAAGGGCTAATATCCAGAATCTGCAAGGAACTTAAACAAATTTACAAGAAAAAACCACCCCATCAAAAAGTGGGCAAAGGATATGAACAGACGCTTCTCAAAAGAAGACATTTATGCAGCCAACAAACATATGAAAAAAAACTTATCGTAACTGGTCATTAGAGAAATGCTAATCAAAACCACAATGAGATACCATCTCACGCCAGTTACAATGGCAATTATTAAAAAGTCAGGAAACAACAGATGGTGGAGAGGATGTGGAGAAATAGGAATGCTTTCACACTGTTGGTGGGAGTGTAAATTAGTTCAACCATTGTGGAAAAGAGTGTGGCGATTCCTCAAGGATCTGGAACCAGAAATACCATTTGACCCAGCAATCCCATTACTGGGTATATACGCAAAGGATTACAAATCATTCTACTATAAGATACAAGCACACATATGTTTATTGTGGCACTATTTACAATAGCAAAGACTTGGAACCAACCCAAATGCCCATCAGTGACAGACTGGAGAAAGAAAATGTGGCACATATACACCATGGAATATTATGCAGCCATAAAAAAAATGAGTTCATGTCCTTTGCAGGGACATGGATGAAGCTGAAAGCCATCATCCTCAGCAAACTGACACAAAAACAGAAAATCAAACACCACAGGTTCTCACTCATAAGTGGGATTTGAACAATGCGAACACATGGACACAGGGAGGGGAACATCACACACTGGGGCCTGTCGGGGGTTGGGGAACAAGGGGAGGGAGAGCATTAGGGCAAATACCTAATGTATGTGGGGCTTAAAACCTAGATGGTGGGTTAAAAAGGTGCAGCAAACCACCATGGCATATGTATATCTATGTAATAAACCTGCATGTTCTGCACATGTATCCCAGAACTTAAAAAAAAAAAAAAAAACCTCTCCGAATGCTTGGGGAGACTGATTTGAGTTATAAAAAATTCCAGTCTCCCATTAAAAAATTTTAAAAATTTAAAGAAATCATTACAAAGCATTTAAAATTTTAAAAGGAAAGTAGATAAAGATTCAGCTTATTTTGTGTTGTTTCATTTGCATTTAGATCCTATCTTTTCTTTTTTTGTAGATGCTTGTTTGGCAAGTTATGAGTGGATTAACATATTTTATGATAGCATGGGACTGCCACAGTTATGTCCTCTGTTAGTTTCAGAGTCAGAGCCTATTGTGTACAGCCAAAGGCTTAGGCTGATTCCAAATAGAATAAAAAGGAGTCACTTTCAGAGCACATTAAGACGTCTAACATTTGAGAAAGTTCACTGGCATTGTCAACTACCCTCTCATTAAATTCTATCCTAGGCAAAGCAGTACCACCAGGAAATAATACCAAAAAATCACATTTCCTTCATCCCTCTGAGAATTTCATTTACTTAGTTATGATGAACCCTTGGCCTTTCCTTTCATTGAAGATGAACACAGACATCACCTGTTGGAGTAAGTGAAAATGGATGTCCTAAATACTACTCATTCTACTACTCCTAGTAGTACATCCTAATACAAAAACACTCAAATGAGATCTTTACCTGACATATATCCTGATCCTGAGTAAAAGAAAATTTTTTAATTTATCATGGTCACTTGTTGATATTAGAGCATGTCTTTAAATAATACAGTTACAATGCTTAAGTTTCTGAGAGGTCAGATGTCTTACCTATTTTATATCCCCAAGGGTGGGCAATTTACAAATATCAACTGATTTCTTGACTCCTTGACTCTTGTGCCTATCTCAAAGAGACTAAAGGTAAAGGGTAAAGAAGGTATTGGAAAAGATGTTGGAGGAAGGAAAAAGTGAGAGAAGTTAGGTAAAATTAAAGAAGCAATGTAAACTGTTCACTCCACAGAACTCACGGTTGCTAAGTGCCTAACAATATAAAAGAAAAAGTCGACTTTAGGGCACTACAAAAAAAAGAGAGAAGGAGAAAGAGAAGAATAATAATATTAATGAAAAAGAATATTAATGATAAACAAACTTCAAGTTTCCAGAGTTAGAAGAAAAAGAAAGTAGAAGATTGTTGGCCGGGTAATGGCTCACACCTGTAATTCCAGCACTTTGGGAGGCCAAGGTGGGCGGATCATGAGGTCAGTAGATCAAGACCATCCTGGCTAACATGGTGAAACCCCATCTCTACTAAAAATAAAAAAAAAAATAGCCGGGTGTGGTGGCAGGTGCCTGTAGTCCCAGCTACTCGGGAGGCTGAGGCAGGAGAATGTCATGAACCTGGGAGGCGGAGCTTGCAGTGAGCCAAGATCACGCCACTGCACTCCAGCCTGGGCAACAGAGCAAGACTCCATCACAAAAAAAAAAAAAATTAGGAGATTGTTCAAATGAATAATGATAAATTCATGTGATGAAATACTATACAGCCATTAAAAATGAATAGGAAAATATTTAGTGAAATGGAAAAATATTCACAATATATTAACTGAGAAAAAAACCTAAGCTACTTATGAATGAATGATATACTGTACTGCCTTTGATTTGTTTCAAAAATAATTCATGATGGGGGAAGTGAATTAGGGTGAAAAGAAGATGGACTATGAGTCAACAATTATAAAAGTGAAGTGACTGAGTAATGGAAGATCATTATACTATCAGTCTGCTTTTATATATGTGCAAAATTCTCCACAATAATGAAATCATGTCATTTACAGCAATATGGATGCAGCTGGAGACCATTATCCTAAGTGAATTAATGTAGGAACACAAAACCAAATGCCACATGTTTTTGACTTATAAGGGGAAGCTAAACACTAGGTACTCATGGACATAAAGATGGCAACAATTTACAGTGAGAAATACTATGGGGGTGGGAGGAGCAATGGTTGAAAAACTAACTACTCTGTACTATGCTCACTACCTGCGTGACAGGATCAATCGCACCCCAAACCTCAGTATCATGCATTATACCCATGTAAAAAACCAGCACATGTACCCCCTGAATCTAAAATAAAAGTTGAAATTATTTTTAATTCTCCACAATAAAGCTTTTTAACACTATGTACTATATGAATAAATTTAAATATGGAAATACAAAATACAAAAAAGATAAATTATATATATCAAAAAGTTAAGGGTGGTTATATCTGATCACTTTTACTATCATTCATTTATTCCTATTCTAAAAGGATTTGTACTAAATGCAAATTAGTTTTGTAATAAAAACTAAAAATCTAACATAAAATGTCACCTATTTCTGTCTTCAGTCTCTCTACTTGTCCATATTTCCTTTAAAATTCAGCATCATTCCATTTTCACCACTTTGTTTTATAATAGCATTCCATTTTTCATAAGCAGAAAGTATGTATGAAACATAAAGATTATTTTTGTTTGAAGGTTGAAAAAAATTATTCAGAAACTCAATTTAGGAGCCTGCTTTAGGACACATGATGAATTTATTGCTAACTTTTCAGCAGGTTTATCTTTTAGTTCAGGGCTTCTCAATCTCGGCTATATATTAGAATCACTTGGGGGCTTTTTAAACAGCCATCGTTGCCCAGCCTCTATTTCCAAATATTCTGATTTAATTGGCCTGAGACAGGGCTCAGGCGCTGGGCTTTTTTTTTTTAAGCTCCCAATTGATTTTAATGTTCAAGAACGGCTGAGAGCTGCTGTCTTTGCGTCTACTTTATACAATGATTCTCAAGTGTGGTCACACATTAGAGTCACTGTGGAAGCTGTAAAAAAAGAAAAAAATACTTGGGCCTAGAGCCCACTCTCAAGATTCTGATTTAGTTGGTCTCAGCTATGGCCTGGGCTTTTGAATTTTTACCCCACCCATACTTTTCTACTGACTATAAATATCTTGCATTTATTCACTGATGTTTGAGATTTATTTCTCTGCTAATAATTTGCTTCTGTTAAAAACACCTCACTAAGAAACACCCATGAAAGATCTGCAATCCTCGACAGTTCAATGAGAACAAATGTGGTTTAATCTGTCTTTCTGATCAACATTTTGAAAAGTTTCTCATGTGGGAAAAGAGAAAAGAGTGGTAAGACAAAGAGTATATGAGGGCATGACACTATATATATACATATACATATAATTAGAAAGATGGAGAAGGCACAAGAAAGAGACACTAGGACAAAAGACTAATTTTCCCTGTTTTAAAAGTGGAAGATACAAAAAGACATGGTATGATTCCACTTATATGAGGTACTTACAGTAGTCAAAACCATAGAGACAAAAAGTAGAATGGTAATTGCCAGGGGTTACGGGAAGAATGGAATGGGGAGTTAGTGTTTAATGGAAATGCTTTCAGTTTTGCAAGATGAAAAGAGTTCTGGTGATAGATGTTGGTGATGATTGCATAACAATATGAATGTATTTACCATCACACATATACAAGCTTTAAAATGGTGTAGTAAATTATATGTTCTCAGAACCACATTTAAAACATCTCTGTGGCCCCTAATATGATGAAATTGGTCACCACATTAATCAATATTTTCAACTTTGCAAAGCACACCAAGAGACATTTCTCTGGTAATCTATTAAAGCTTAACACTGGTTTTCAATGAACACCATTAAAATCCAGAGCTTACCAGGGTTTCAGTGATTTTTCTAGTACAACATGTAGTAAGTATTTAATGTTTCATTTGCTAATTCCACTTTTCTTTCCAGAAACTCAGTTTTCAGTATCTTGCATTTTTTTAAGGATCTTCATTCAATTTTTTGTTACCACTTTCTCTCACCTCCACTGTTTTCCTAGTTTTCTGAACTTAAATCTATAAAACATAATGTAAGTTTTGTATTTAAAACACTAAAATGTATTCAATAAAATGGAAAATTTCTTCAAGCAATAAGGAAAACAATTACAGGGGACTGAGAAAATTTCCTTATATCACACACAATTTTCAGTGATCTATTTTAAAATTTAATCTTAAACTAGCTTAGTTTTTAATTATCTTTCTCCTCAACACTCTTGTCAATGTTTCCCAAATTTATCTAATAACACAGATCACTTGGGGTGCTTTTTTAAAATGTGAACTCCCAAAACCCTCCCTGGGAGATTCTGATTTAGTAAGTCAAGGATGGAAGCCAGGAATCCGTAACTGCCCATGTATGGCAGGTGATTCTACATTAAGCTAAGTTTCCTGCACATAAGACAGAGAAAAACAGCACATACAGCTTGTTCCAATTCTCCACTCCTAGGATTTGCCATCATATCCTATGGTAACCATACTAGGATTTCTCTCTCACCTCCTCTCTTTTTTTCCCCAGACTTTGGTACTTGTTCTCAGTCTTGCTATTCAAAATATACTCCTTGAGGAGGCAGAGCAAGATAGTCGAATAGAACCCTCCAGCAATTGCCCATCCCCTCCTGAGGAACACCAAACTGAGCAACTATCCTTGCAAGAAAGCACCTTCATATGAACCCAAAATTCAGATGAGTGATTACAGTATCTGGTTTTAACATAAAAACAAAGAAAAAGGCATTAAAGAGGGTAGGAAGGACAGTCTTGCAGTTCCTACCCCACCCCTCCCCCAACCCCAGCCACCACAGCACAAAGGGAGAACCTGAGCACTTGGGGAAGGGAGAGCAAAGTATGTGCAGGATTTTTCACTAGAACTCAGTGCCACCCTATCACAGTGGAACACAATACCAGGAAGAGTTCTGCCAGTACCCACAGAGGGAGAATTTAGACAAGCCCTGGGCCAGAGGGGAATTCTCCGCCCCAGCAGAAGGAACTCTAATCCTGGCCAGCTTCAGCACTAGCTGACTAAAGTGGCCTGGGGACCCAAATACGTTTGAATGGCAGTCAGGCCATAGCAATTAAGACCATAGTCCTTGGGCAAGCCCTGGTGCTGCACTGGTCTCAGAGACGGTGGACTCATTGACCCCAGGGTCCTCCCTTCAGCCCCCTCATTATAGTGCCTCCCAAGGCCCACTTCTTCCCCAGGATCTCTCTGCTTAGTCTTCCCCGGGATCTTTCCGGTTAGTCATCACTGACTAACCTCCAGAGCCCCAAAGGTAGCAGATTCCCTCCTTCTCCTGTCTTGAGAAATATCTGTTAGGTTCCTCCTTTTTGGTCAGAGTAAAATGGTGAATAGATCATGCCCTCATGTAAGCAACCTCATCAAGCCTCTCTCTTCTCTACTGCTCTTGACTTCCTTTCAGGAGGAACAGTTCTTCTACTGAGTGTTATTTATTTAACTATAACATTTTGATATTATAATATCACAATATTAAAGCATGTACACTTAGAGTAACAGTGATTATAGAGTAAAAATAGAGCTGTTCTCTCATACACGACATAAAAATTGAAGAACTCACCTCAGGAAGAAATGGGCAAGACAGAATTTTCAGAGGAAATGTCTGAAAGTGGCCCTTCAGAGCAGAACACAGGCCTGCCAAAATGGGTTAAAGAAGTTGAAACTCAAGGGCCCTACTTGGGACAGGGAGGACTGCACCAGCAAGGTAACTGCATTGCATTCACTTGTGGGCATTGACAAGAGGAGAGAGGCTAATGAAACTTCATCCTCAGGGGAAAAATATGGAGGAGAAAGTTTATCTCAGTAACCATCTCAGGAAGAGAACTGAGCTGTGGACCAGAGACGATGACAAAATAAAGTAACTTTCCTTAAGCTGCAAGATTTTCAATGCTTGCATAATGAATGGGACTAAAACTCTTCAAGTGGAAAGGGTCATGTATCTGCTTTCAGGACAATGAGAAACCCACTCTTCACAAGTCAGGAAGTAAACAAAGCGCCCCCCACCCCCGCCAGATGGAGAAGCTATAAGAGAAAAGGTAGCTAAGCATTGCACTTGCTACAGGAGAGGAAAGAAGCCCCAAAAAGTTGGACTCGGGCTGCTAAGTGGCCCTGGGACCTCAAAAGATAAAGGCCTTTTGTGGGCTTTCTGATAGCTTCTCTGAAAAGGGAGTATTTGAACTGACTGGTCTTTGAAGATTGTATAAGCATACATTTGTCCTTTACTAGGTGGGAAAGCCAAAGCAACCACACTGGCTGGGCCAAGATGTAGGCATGAGGAAGTATACAGATCTGCCAACCTGGAGCCAGGTTCCTGCACCAGAGCAGGAATTAAGGTGGGAAGGGCAGGTTGGAGCAGAGTGGAGGCAAAGTGTTTCCTCATGAGTTAAGGACAGGACGTGGATTGTTCTGGGGCAGCTATGTCAACCAAACCTACCATGTCCAGATAGTTCTTATGATGAAGGGATAAAGAAATTCTCCTCCAAAAATGCGTTTTCCCTTCATCCCTTAGCAAAGTTCATCGGCAAGAAAAAAAAAAAATACAGTTCGATCTTGATCAAAAGAAAGAAAACAAGGATTAATCCGCAGGGTTTACCATAATGACTAAGAGCATGTTTTCTGTAAACTGAGTTCAAATGCTGACTCCACTAATTGCTATGTGACCTCGAACGAGTTATTTATTTTCCCTGTGCCTCATGTTCAGCTTCTGTAAAAATTCTGGAGATAATAATAGTTCTTAACCTGAGGAATATTGTCAAGATTAAATGAAAAAATATAGATAAAGCTCTTAGAATAAACAATAAACATTGAACAGATATTGACTGTCAATATTGGGTAACAGGCAGAAGCCCCTGTAGAAATGGTCTAGACTTTCATTTGTAATAATCGCCAGGGAAGCTTTTCTAAGTAATATGTCAGGGTAATCTGGATTCCGTATGAGGAATCTGCATTTTCAGCGCCATTCCAGGTAACACTGATGCAGATGCTCTGAGTGTCCTGGAAGGAACTGTGTCCTGAGGGCTGTATGTAGTAGTAGCAACTCCTCAGCACAGTTGAAAACCCAGGAGCGATTTGTGAGGGCAAACCCCAGGAGGAAGACAGCCAGAGACAGAGGTGGGCACTGCTCTTTCACACCTGAGCATTCCCGTTTACACTTGTTCTGCGTCTGTCCAGTCCCTTTGAGCACCTACCAAAACATGACATTGCACAGAGCAATGGGAAGTTTAATGAGGACACATCTCACAACTATTAATACTAACTGTTTTCCATTCTGGAAGAGGCTTTTTCCTAAGGGAAACACACACACACACACACTTACTTCACATTCCATTTTAAAACTGCTGTTTCTCCTCCCTGAATGATCTGCTTTTATAAGAGGACTCAGTGCTTTCTTGTTGGCCCAAAGGGACAAAGTTTGGAATTGACACTCCATTCACAAGCTTGGGGAACTTTTCTGTAACACATTGGGAAGATGAAGTGGCAGAACTTTCTTGGGCTCTTCAAGCAGCCAGACAACCCTCCAGATGTCCCTCCAGCTCCTGCAGATGCCAGGAGCAAGTCAGGATTCCAAATAACAGCAGGCCAAGACCCAAAAATGCTCTTTGAGGTCTTGGATCCCTCTGAGAACTACCCTAGATTTAAGAGAATTTAAACTTGTATCTAACAGATTCCCTTGAAGTCTTGCCCTGCAACATCCTAAGTAAACACTTAGCTTTCCCGGTCACTTAGCAATGGGATGGAACTTGAGAATTGCCAAGTGCATGAAGAACATATAGCTTTGATGTTCTCTGAGGTTAATTATGGGCTCTATCCTGGCATTAGCTCCCTAACAACCACATGCACAAAAATGGTGTGCTGGGGAGGTGGGGCTGGGGTGGGTGCACTTCCCCTTCACAATAGGAGGCTTCATAGCTAGAAGATCTCCTTCCATCCAATCCCTCTGTGTTTCCTGTCATAGGATTTGAAATTATTGCAAAAGTATCCTACTGAGTTTTGCTTTGTTTATCGTGGTGACTGAAACTCTACATGAACCTCTTTCTTCATACCATTTACCTACCTTCTTTTAGCTTACATTCCTGCTTTGTCTTGTTTGGAGTATAATCAAAGAATCACGGGCTTTGGAGTCTGACAGATTGGTTTGAGCTTGGCCTTTCCACTTGACAGCTATGTGAATTTAGGCAAGTTACTTAACCTCTGTTCATCTAGGTTTCCTTATCTACAAAAATGGGACTGATATGGAAGACACTTTGGAGGTTCTTCAGAAGAACAGAGGCAAAAGTTGCAGAAATGGAAAGCAAAATGTATGTGAATGGGTTATTAGGTACAATAGAAAGAGACACCAAGTAACTCCACCCCCACCGGTGGATTATGGGATAATGGGGAAAAATGGAAGAAACAGCACTTTTTATAACTTATTAGCTCATAGCATATACCACATCTTATAGGACAGCACCCCACTTACAAAGTGTCGTCTTCCAGTGAGCACACAACTGAATAAAAAATAGATCTTTCTTTCCTTACTATCAGAGCCACCCATGTGTCAATGTACCATCTTTAAGCCAATTTTTTTCTCTCTCATTAGTTTGTTGAAGGGAACTCCCCCAGGAGTCTGAGCCACTTGCTCACACAATTTATTTTTGTCTTTAGGACTTAATCTACCAACAATTTTCTCTTCACCTGCACTTTATCCCTTGCTACTATCAGTGATAATCTGAGTGACTGTGATGCAATCGTATGACTCTGGAAATGGGCATATCTCAGTTCTACTCATATGAATAAATAACCCAAACTAGAATCCAATTTTCAGGCTCTGTTTTCTTACGGTTATTTCTAGTACCAGATACTGTATCAGTCAGGTCCTGAACCAGGAATAAATGATGCCATCAAAATAAGATCATGTGAGGAGGGTTTAATGAAGAAATTATTAACAAATGTATGTGCAGGGTGTGGGAAACTCACAAAAGGACAGTGTAATACCCTGGGGCTTTTACATTCCCTAAGTTTGAAGTAGCAAAAGAACAGAACCAGTTACTATAATCTGAAAAGAGAAACTTATGTGAAGAGGGCTTCCTTGAGAGAAGTTCAAGATTAAAGAACTTAGGGCTAAGGGACACAGCAAACCCAAGGTATCATTGCATGAAAGGAACTTCCCTCCTCTTTTTTCAATCTCCCACCAGGCTCCCAATTCATTCAACCCAACCAGAAGCTGGAAATCAGGGGACGTAATAGTTATTGTCTACTGATATTGTCTATGGTGATCTCCCGAGAGAAATAGCAAGGTAGAGAACGTATCTGGAAAGACAAACAAAAGTTATTGGACACAATACAACTTCCACTTGACGATGGAAGGCTGCTGTTTATGTCCAACATTATAACTACTTTATATTGGACAATTCAAGTCACATGATCACTTGTTATCCCATGATCAAAATTTGATCTCTACCAGGGCCAATTAGCTACCAATAAGCTGTTTCTCAAATGCAGAAGGGCATAACTTTAGTCCACAATTCTACATGTTCTTCAAAGTGATTTATCTTACTAAGTCTTGCCAGAGCCTCCACACAACATTCTTACCAGACACTTTGGGCATAATTGGACCAAATAGGTCATAAAACTCAAGTATCAAATCAGCTGATCTTTATTTAGTACTTGATAAATAAGTTAGAGCAGCAAACTCAGATAAGAGACGTGTTGCCACCAGAATCCAAATATCCCATTAAGTACTACACCTCTTTCTTAGTAATAACACTTAATATGCAGTAATTTGTCTTTCACTTTGAAGGAGCTAATCTCCACATGCCCCAGACTATAGAATTCCTAGAAACTTCACTAGGGTTGTAAGTTTCTCTCCCAACCTCTGTAATGCATATATCTAGCAAAAGCACCTAGGGTATCTGCTAGTTCCTGTTAACTAGGTCCGTTGACACTATGCTATCAATGAGGTGGACAGCATGATATTCTACAGGAAGGTGAGATAATCAATGTCTCTGTGTTCTCAATTTTGACAGTTGACATGGCACTGGGTAAAACAGTAAGGGTATACTATTATCCCAATCACAAAAAAAGAAAAAAATATTATATGTTTCTGGTGATCTTTTCTGTTGATTCAGAAAATAAAGCATATCCCAGACTAATAGTTCCATACCAGGTACCAGAGACTGAAGCTGACACTATTCTCTACCACGTCACCCAGGCTTCTACTTGGCCTTTCCTATAATAATAAATCCCTTTCCCAAGTCAAGGGCCCAATGTTGTGTTTCTTCCAGTAGCCAAGAGTGTCTATTCCAACCATGTATTCAGGAATTGAGAAAATAATTGCCGAGTGGGTTCATGGATCCATGTGGCCCACTATGGTAGGCAGAATTTCTAAAATGGTCCCCCAAAGATGTCCCATCCTGATTCCTGGAACCTGTGAATATGATTAGTTCTCATTCCCATGACTGTTATATTATATAGCAGAATTGACTTTAAGACAAGAAGATTGGCTGAGCCTGATTTAATAATATTAGCCCTTGAAAGCAGAGAGCCTTCTATATCTGGTGGCATAAGGGAACGTCAGAGTCAATCATAAGAAGAACTCTGTGTGCCATTCCATTCCTGTCTTTGAATATGAAGGGAGTCATATAGGAAGGAATGTGGGAAGCCTTTAGGAGCAGAGGAGGACCCTCTGGCCAATAGCCAGCAAGAAAATTAGGGCCCCAGTCCTACAACCACAAGGAACTGAATTCTGCCTGAAACCTAAATGAGTTTAGAAGAGGATTCATCCCTAGGGCCTCCAGATAAGAGTCCAGCCCAGTAGACACCCTGACTTTGGCCCTGGAAGACCACGGCCATGAAACCATGGCCTTGGGTTCCATAAGCAAGGAACCCAGCCAATCTTGCACAGTCTTCTGCTTTACAGAATGGTGAGCTTAAAGAAAAGGGTATTGTTTTAATCCACTGAGTTTGTGATAATCTGTAACACAGCAATAGAAAACTAGTACACCCAGCGTGAGATGAACTCAGGCGAAAATTGTCTGTGTCATCTGACATCTATAAGCACCCACTTTGACAGTTAGACTACAGTACAATTTGGGTTATCAGTAATCAGTGTCAGCTCACTGTATAAAACCCTTGTAAAGTCTAGGTATTTTGAAGCTTCCAGTTCACAGAGGCTTTAGGAAACACCGGGGGAAAGATTTACAGTACATATTCATGGACATACTGCAGGATGCTTCCTCAAAATGATGTGTCCTTCCCTTCATCCAAGGGGTTCCTCTTTGATTGCTGGTTTAGATCTTGGAATTAGGGGATATGTTGTGGCTACTCAAGCCATAATCTCTGTTCACCAGACCTAGAACTTTTCTTTAACTACCCATATTAAGTAAAACTTTAGTAGATCATTGTATCTTTCCTATTGCTATTATAACAAATTACCACAAAATCAGTGGCTTAAAGCAACACAAGTTTATTATATTACATTTCTGGAGGTCAGAAGTCTGCAAATCAGTCCTACAGGGCTAAAAATCAAGGCTTTGGCAGGCTATGTTCCTTTTGCTGACTGATATAAATTGGCAAAACCTTGTAATTCTCCTCCAAAGTCAGACTTTTTACTTGTCTCCTGAGGCCTTTGGGAATCTAACTCTCATTATGGGTCTAGAGACAATAAAAGGTGGAGAGATGAGTTTTGAGATGCACTTGCATCCCTTTGCAATCCCTTTGAAATGACCTTGGTTGAGATCATTACAGATACTTCCAACAAGGGAGCTTATTAAAAAAAATTCAGATCACTGGAATCTATCTGGATATCTCTATTCCAGTTCAGAATTTTATTCTTTCCAACAAATGCCCCAACTTTTACAAAAGAATCTAGTGAGCCATGAATCCAAATTGCTCTAATTCTGCAACCCACAACATGAAAGTTTGGGTCTGATCTTTGTCAAAAAAAATTACACCCAAAATTTGATGCTGTGGATTGTAGAATTAAACATAAGCTTCTTTTATGACGATCATAAAAGCCCTCCAGTTTTCTGTGGTTTTTCTTTGTTTGTTTGTTTGTTTGTTTGTTTGAGATGGAGTCTTGCTCTGTCGCCCAGGCTGGAGTGCAGTGGTGTGATCTGGGCCCACTGCAAGCTCCACCTCCCGGGTTCACGCCATTCTCCTGCCTCAGCCTCCCGAGTAGCTGGGACTACAGGCACCCGCCACCATGCCCAGCTAATTCTTTGTATTTTTAGTAGAGACAGGGTTTCACCATGTTAGCCAGGATGGTCTCAATCTCCTGACCTCATGATCCGCCCACCTCAGCCTCTCAATCTGACCGTTTTGAGCTAAAAAATCTAGGTCTGAGTTTTTCATTTTTTTTTAATCCTCTCCAATGAAGTCAGAAGCAGCTATCCCACCTTAGTGTTCATGTGGTCTGCATATGAATTCTCCATATAGAGTAGTCTATATGGATAGAGTACATTTTTGAAAGTTTCTACCTCTGGTATTTTTTCCTTCTTGCTTGAAATACCTTGAGGGGCTTTTCTAACTGATAAAGTATTTCAGTAGTCTCTATGGATATAATGAATATGCAGACATTCTATATGGATATAATGGATTAAGCAGCCACCTAATCCCCAAAGCCTTGCCTTCAACAAGAACTTTATTATAAGCAACTACATGCAGTAATTTAAGTAGCTATTTTCCCATATATGCCATGACCTACGAATATCTGTTTTTCTCTAATAGGTGAGATTATTGTTGCTTCAAATCTAACCAGATCTGACTCCATATTTGATAACCTGTTTCTTAGTGCCATATACTTTATCAGTCAGAAAAGCTCCTCTAGATATTTCACACAAGAAAGAATAAATCTCAGAGTTAGAGGCTTTCAAAAATGTAGAAATGACCAGGGGACTGAAAGTACAGAAATTCTGAGAGGCTATCAACAGCAATCTCAGCTGCCAAGAACATTAAATGGGTGATTTGTAGGAGGCCAGTGAGAACATATCTCCGTTTACCAAAGCCCATCCTCTGCTTACCACCATCCTAGGAGCAATAATGGCTTTTGCTTTTCCTCTGCCTTCCAAATCACACATGAATGCCGTTCATTGAAAGAATATAATGAGGTATCCTACTGTAAGGGATTCTGAAAAATGTAGTTTGATTTCCTAAGATACAGGGAAGAGCACAGCAAATAAAAAATTGCACTGGAATTTTAATAGGTAATTTTGTGCATAACGTTAAAAAGTAAGTTCTTTAAGGAAATGATGGTGGTTTTAAAGGATAGGATGGGGTGGTGTGTGTGTGTGTGTGTGTGTGTGTGTGTGTGTGTGTGTGTTTGATGTCCTTACCCAGCAGAATAAAAAGTTGACATCTGTGGTGGATATCAGTGCTGCATAATTCTTTTTCTTTCAGGCCCACTGGGGAATTGCCTTTTCTTGAGTTCCCTGAGGTTAGGTGTGGCTTACTTTCACCAAAAAAATTGGAGTAGAAGTCATATGTTTTACTTCCACATGTAAGCTTTTAATTGCTCATACTTAATGCTCCACCCCATTGTTTCATTGTTGGAATAATAAATCAAATGTTGGCATGAAGGTGAAATGCTGAATCATCATTGGGAAATATAAGCTCCAGAGAGTTCCCCTGACACACAATGGCCTTTGCTTGAGCAAGAAATAAATATTTATTGATTTAAGTCACAGATTTTTGTGGTTTTTTATTACAATGAGACATCATCTCACCCCAGTTAAAATGGCTTTTGTCCAAAAATCAGGCAATAACAAATGCTGGTGAGGATAAGGAGAAAAGGGAACCCTCATAAACTGTTGGTGGGAATGTAAATTAGTACAGCTACTACAGAGAACAGTTTGGAGGTTCCTCAAAAAACTAAAAATAAAGCTACCATACAATTGAGAAATTTCACTGCTGTGTATATACCCAAAAGAAAGGAAATCCACATATTGAAATACCTGCACTCCCATGCTTGTTGCAGTACTGTTTACAATATCCAAGATTTGGAAGCAAGCTAAGTGTCCATCAAGAGATGAGTGGATAGAGAAAATGTGGTACTTGTACACAGTGAAGTACTATTCAGACATTAAAAAAAGAATGAGACCTTGTCATTTGCAACAACCTAAATGGAACTGGAGGCCATTATGTTAAGTGAAATAAGCCATGCACAGAAAGACAAACATTGCATGTTCTCACTTATTTGTGGGATCTAAAAATTAAAACAATTGAATTCATGCAACTAGAGAACAGAAGGATAGTTACCAGAGTTAGAAGGTTAGCGAATGAGTGAGGGGGAGGTGGAAATGGTTAATGGGTATAAAAAATATATACATAGGGTTGATCGGGCAAGATGTCCAAATAGGAACAGCTCCAGTCTGCAGCTCTGAGAGAGACAAATGCAGAAGGCAGGCAATGTCTGCATTTCCAACAGAGCTACCCCGTTCATCTCATTAGGTCTGGTTTGGCAGTGGGTACAGCCCATGGAGGGTGAGCAGAAACAGGGTAGGGTGTTGCCTCACCCAGCAAGTACAAGAAGCCAAGGGACCTCCTTCCCCCAGCCAAGGAAGCCATGAGGGACTGTGCTACTCAGCCCAGATACTACGCTTTTCCCACGGTTTTTGCAATCGGCAAATCAGGAAATTCCCTCATGTGCCTACACCACCAGGGCGCTGAGTTTCAAGCACAAAACTGGGCGGCTGTTTGGGATGACACTGACATAGCTGCAGGAGTCTTTTTTCATACCCTAGTGGTGCCTGGAACCCCAGCAAGACAGAACTCCCCTGGAAAGGGGCTCAAGCCAGGAAGCCAAGTGGTCTTGCTCAGTAGGTACCACAACCATGGAGTATAGCAAGCTAAGAACCACTGACTTGAAATTCTCACTGCCAGCACAGCAGTCTGAAGTCCACCTGGGACTATCGAGCTTGGTGGGGGGAAGGGCATCCCCCATTACTGAGGCTTTAGTAGGCAGTTCTCCCCTGACAGTGCTAAGGAGGCCAGGAGGGTTGGACTGGGCGGAATTTACCACAATGCAGTAAAGCAGCTGAGGCGCAACTGCCTCTCTAGATTCCTCCTCACTGGGTGGGGCATCTCTGAAAAAACGGCAGCAGCCCAGTCAGGGGCTTACAGATAAAACTCCTACCTCCCTGGGACAGAGAACCTGGGGGAAGGGACAGCTGAGGGCACAGCTCCAGCAGACTTAAACTTTCCTGCCTGCCGGCTCTGAAGAGAGCAGCTGATCCTGAAAAGATTCTCCCAGCACAGCGCTCAAGCTCTGCTAAGGGACAGACTGCCTCCGCAAGTAGGTTGCTGACCCCCGTGCCTCCTGACTGGGAGAGACCTCCCAACAGGGGTCGACAGACACCTCATACAGGAAAGTTCCAGCTGGCATCAGGCCAGTGTCCCTCTGGGATGAAGCTTCCAGAGGAAGGACCAGATGGCAATCTTTGCTCTTCTGCAACCTCCACTGGTGATACCCAGGCAAACTGGGTTTGGAGTGGACCTCGAGCAAACTGCAGCAGGCCTACAGGAGAGGGGACTGACTGCTAGAAAAAAAAAAAAAACTAACAAACAGAAAGCAACAACATCAACATCAACAAAAAAAAGACCCCCACACAAAAACCCCATCCCAAGGTAATCGGCCTCAAAGATCAAAAGTAGATAAATCCATGAAGATGAGGAAAAACCAGCACAAAAATGCTGAAAATTCCAAAAACTAGAGTGCTGCTCCTCCTCCAAATGATCACAATGCCTCTCCAGCAAGGGCACAAAACTGGACAGAGAAAGAGATTTACGAATTGACAGAAGTAGACTTCAGAAGGTTGGTAATAACAAACTCCTCTGAGCTAAAGGAGCATGTTCTAACCCAGTGCAAACTAAGAACCTTGATAAAAGGTTACAGGACCTGCTAACTAGAATAACCAGTTTAGAGAGGAAAATAAATGACCTGATTAAGCTGAAAAACATAGCATGAGAACTCCATGAAGCATACACAAGTATCAATAGCTGAACTGATCAAGCAGAAGAAAGGATATCAGAGATTGAAGATCAACTTACTGAAATAAGACATGAAGACAAGGTTAGAAAAAAAGAATGAAAACGAATGAACAAAGCCTCTGAGAAATATGGGACTACGTGAAAAGATCAAATCTATGTTTGATTGGTGTACCTGAAAGTGACAGGGAGAATGGAATCCATTTGGAAAACACACTTCAGGATATTATCCAGGAGAACTCCCCCAACCTAACAAGACAGGCCAACATTCCAATTCAGGAAATACAGAGAATTCCACTAAGATACTCCTCAAGAAGAGCAACCCCAAGACACATAATTGACAGATTCTCCAAGGTTGAAATGAAGGAAAAAATGTTAAGGGCAGCCAGAGAGAAAGGTCAGGTTACCCACAAAGGAAAGCCCATCAGACTAACAACAGATCTCTCTGCAGAAACCCTACAAGCCAGAAGAGCGTGGGGGCCAATATTCAACATTTTTAAAGAAAATAATTTTCAACCCAGAATTTCATATCCAGCCAAAATAAGCTTCACAAGCAAAGGAGAAATAAAATCCTTTACAGACAAGCAAATGTTGAGGGATTCTGTCACCACTAGGCCTGCCTTACAAGAGCTCCTGAAGGAAGTACTAAATATGGAAAGGAAAATCCAGTACCAGCTGCTGCAAAAACAAACCAAAATATAAAGAACAATGGCACTATGAAGAAGCTGCATCAACTATTGTGCAAAATAACCAGGTAGCATCATGATGACAGGATCAAATTCACACACCTAACAATATTAACCTCAAATGTAAATGGGCTAAATGCCCCAATTAAAAGACACAGACTGGCAAATTGGATAGAGTCAAGACCCATCAGTGTGCTGTATTCAGGAGACCCATCTCACGTGCAAAGACACAGGCTCAAAATAAAGAGATAGAAGAATATTTACCAAGTAAATGGAAAGAAAAAAAAAAAAAAAAGCAGGAATTGCAATCCTAGTCTCTGATAGAACAGACTTTAAACCAACAAAGATCAAAAAAGACAAAGAAGGGTATTACATAATGGTAAAGGGATCGATGCAACAAGAAGAGCTAACTATCCTAAATATATATGCACCCAATACAGGAGCACCCAGATTCCTAAAACGAGTTCTTAGAGACCTACAAAGAGACTTAGACTCCCACATAATAATAGTGGGAGATTTTAACACCCCACTGTCAATATTAGACAGATCAATGAGACAGAAAATTAACAAGGATATTCAGGACTTAACTTAGCTCTGGACCAAGCAGACCTAATAGACATCTACAGAACTCTCCACCCCAAATCAACAGAATTTACATTCTTCTCAGCACCACATAGCACTTATCCTAAAATCAACCACATACATGGAAGTAAAACACTCCTCAGCAAATACAAAAGAATGGAAATCGTAACAGTCTCTGAGACGACAGTGCAATCAAATTAGAACTCAAAATTAAGAAACTCACTCAAAACTGCACAACTATACGGAAATTGAGCAACCTGCTCCTGCGTGAATACTGGGGAAAAAACAAAATTAAGGCAGAAATAAGTATTTTGAAACCAATGAGAACAAAGAGACAACATACCAGAATCTCTGGGACACAGCTAAAGCAGTGTTAAAAGGGAAATTTGTAGCACTAAATGCCCACATCAGAAAACCGGAAAGATCTGAAATCAACACCCGAACATTGCGATTAAAAGAACTAGAGAAGCAATAACAAACAAATTCAAAAGCTAGCAGGAGACAAGAAATAACTAAGATTTGAGCAGAACTGAAGGAGACAGAGACAGGAAAAAAAAACCCTTCAAAAAATCAGTGAATCTAGGAGCTGGTTTTTTGAAAAGACTAACAAAATAGATCAACTGCTAGCTAGACTAATAAAGAAGAAAAAAGAATCAAATAGACACAATAAAAAATGATAAAGGGCGTATCACCAATGATCCCACAGAAATACAAACTACAATCAGAGAATACTATAAACATCTCTACACAAATAAATTAGAAAATCTAGAAGAAATTGATAAATTCCTGGACACATACACCCTCCCAAGACTAAACCAGGATGATGTCAAATAAACTAGAAAATCTAGAAGAAATTGATAAATTCCTGGACACATACACCCTCCCAAGACTAAACCAGGAAGAAGTCAAATCCCTGAATAGACCAATAACAAGTTCTGAAATTGAGGCAGCAATTAATAGCCTACCAACCAAAAAGCCCAAGATCAGATGGATTCACAGCTGAATTCTACCAGAGGTACAAAGAGGAGCTGGTACCATTCCTTCTGAAACTACTCCAAACAATAGAAAACGAGGGACTCCTCCCTAACTCATTTTATGAGGCCAGCATCATCCTGATGGCAAAACCGGGCAGAGACACAGCAAAAAAAGAAAATTTCAGGCCAATATCCCTGATGAACATCAATGCGAAAAACCTCAATAAAATACCAGCCAACTGAATCCAGCAGCACATCAAACAGCTTATCCACCACAATCAAGTTGGCTTCATCCCTGGGATGCAAGACTGGTTCAACATACACAAGTCAATAAATGTAATCCATCACATAAACAGAACCAATGACAAAAAACACATGATTATCTCAATAGATGCAGAAAAGGCCTTCAATAAAATTCAACATGCCTTCATGCTAAAAACTCTTAGTAAACTAGGTATTGATGGAACATATCTCAAAATAATAACCTATTTATGACAAACCCATAGCCAATATCATACTGAATGGTCAAAGCTGGAAGCATTCCCTTTGCAAACCGACACAAGACAAGGATGCCCTTTCTCACTACTCCTATTCAATATACTATTGGAAGTTCTGGCTAGGGCAGTCAGGCAAGAGAAAGAAATAAAGGGTATTCAAATAGGAAGAGAGGAAGTCAAATTGTCTCTGCAGATGGCATGATGGTATATTTAGAAAACCCCATTTTCTCAGCCCAAAAACTCCTTAAGTTGATAAACAACTTCAGCAAAGTCTCAGGATACAAAATCAATATGCAAAAAATCACAAAAATTTCTATACGCCAATTAAAGACAAGCAGAGAGCTAAATCATAAGTGAACTCCCATTCACAATTGCTACGAAGAGAATAAAATACCTATGAATCCAACTTAAAAGGGATGTGAAGACCTCTTCAAGGAGAACTACAAATCACTGCTCAAGAAAATAAGAGAGGACACAAACAAATGAAAAAAAAAAGTGCCATGCTCATGGATTGGAAGAATCAATGTCATGAAAATGGCCATACTGCCCAAAGCAATTTATAGATTCAGTGCTATTCCCATCAAGCTACCATTGACTTCCCTCACTAAATTAGAAAAAAAAAAACTACTTTAAATTTCATATGGAACCAGAAAAGAGCCCGCACAGCCAAGGCAATCATAAGCAAAAAGAATAAAGCTGGCGGCATCATGCTACCTGACTTCAAACTATACTACAAGGCTACAGTACCCAAAACAGCATGGTACTGGTACCAAAACAGAGATATTGGCCAATGGAACAGAACAGAGGCCTCAGAAATAACATTGCACACCTAAAACCATCTGATCTTTGACAAACCTGACAAAAACAAGCAATGGGGAAAGGATTCCCTATTTAATAAATAGTCCTGGGAAAACTGGCTAGCCATATCTAGAAAACAGAAACTGGACCCCTTCCTTATACCTTATGCAAAAATTAACTGAAGACAGATTAAAGACTTAAATGTAAAACCTAAAATCATAAAAATCCTAGAAGAAAACCTAGGCAATACCATTCACAACATAGGCATGGGCAAAGACTTCATGACTAAAACACAAAAAGCAATTGCAACAAAAGCCAAAATTGACAAATGGGATCTAATTAAACTAAAGAGCTTCTGCACAGCAAAAGAAACTATCATTAGAGTGAACAAGCAACTTACAGAATGGGAGAAAATTTTTGCAATTTGTCCATCTGACAAAGGTCTGATATCCAGAATCTACAAGAAACTTAAACAAATTTACAATAAAAAAAAACAAACAACGCCATCAAAAAGTGGGCAAAGGATATGAACAGACACTTCTCAAAAGAATACATTTATGTAGCCAACAAACATGAAAAAAAGCTCATCATCACTGGTCATTAGAGAAATGCAAATCAAAACCACAATAAGATACTATCACACACTAGTTAGAATGGCGATCATTAAAAAATCAGGAAACAATAGATGCTGGCAAGGCTGTGGAGAAATAGGAATGCTTTTACACTGTTGGAGGGAGTGTAAATTAGTTCAACCATTGTAGAAGACAGTGTGGCCATTCCTCAGGGATCTCGAACCAGAAATACCATTTGACACAGCAATCCCATTACTGGGTATACACCCAAATGAGTTCGTGTCTTTTGCAGGGACATGGCTAAAGCTGGAAACCATCATTCTCAGCAAACTAACACAGGAACAGAAAACCAAACACCGCATGTTCTCACTCATAAATGGGAGCTGAACAATGAGAACACATGGACACAGGGAGGGGAACATCACACTCCAGGGCCTGTCAGGTGGTGGAGGGCAAGGGGACGGAGAGCATTAGGTCAAATACCTAATGCATATGGGGCTTAAAACCTAGATGATGTGTTGCTAGGTTCAGCAAACCACCATGGCACATGTACACCAATGTAACAAACCTGCACATTCTGCATATGTATCCCAGAACTTAGAGTAAAATTTTTTTAAAAATACAAAGAATTGGCCGGGCGCGGTGGCTCAAGCCTGTAATCCCAGCACTTTGGGAGGCCGAGACGGGCGGATCACGAGTTCAGGAGATGGAGACCATCCTGGCTAACACGGTGAAACCCCGTCTCTACTAAAATACAAAAAAAATTAGCTGGGCGAGGTGGCGGGCGCCTGTAGTCCCAGCTACTCGGGAGGCTGAGGCAGGAGAATGGCGTGAACCCAGGAGGCGGGGCTTGCAGTGAGCTGAGATCCGTCCACTGCACTCCAGCCTGGGCAACAGAGCCAGACTCCGTCTCAAAAACAAAAAATACAAAGAATTAATAAGAGATACTATTTAATAGCCCTAGAGGGGGACTATAATCAATAATAATTTAATTATACTTTTAAAAATAATTAAGAGTATAATTGAATTCAATTACTTGTAATATGAAGCATAAATGCTTTAGAAAATGGATACCTACTATTCCATGATATGATTATTATGCATTGCATACTGTACCAAAATATTTCATGTACCCCATAAATATATATAACTGTGTACCCACAAAAACTAAAAATAAAAAAAAAACTTATTTAAAAAAATAAAACAGGTATAGCTTAGGTTCTCTGCCTCTTAGGATATCTTTTTGTTCTTTTCTTACCACAGAGCATCTGACAGTGATTTTGAGATCTCTTTCTCTGTGTTGGCTTAAATTTATCTGCGGAGGATATTTCAATAAACAGAAAACTTGGTTACCTAATAAAAAGATTAGTCCTACAGACACAGAGACCAGTGGAACCAAATAGAGAACTCAGAAATAAGATCACACACCTACAACCATCTGATCTTTGACAAATCTGACAAAAACAAACAAAGGGGAAATAATACCCTATTTAATAAATGGTGCCGGGATAGCTGGCTAGCCATATACAGAAAATTGAAACTGGACCCCTTCCTTACACCATATACAATAACTAATTCAAGATGGATTAAAGACTTAAATGTAAAACCCAAAATCATAAAAACGCTGGAAGGCAACCTAGGATATACGATTCAAGACATAGGAACGAGCAAAGATTTCATGATAAAAACGCAAAAATCAACTGCAACAAAAGCAAAAATTGACAAATGGGATCTAATTAAACTAAAGAGTTTCTGCACAGCAAAAGAAACTATCAAGAGAGTAAACAGCCTAAAGAATGGGAAAAAAATTTTGCAAACTATGCATCCGACAAAAGTCTAATAGCTGGCATCTATAAGGAACTTAAACAAATTTACAAGAAAAAAACAAACAATCATGTCCTTTGCCCATTAAAAAGTGGGCATTAAAAAGTGGGCAAAGGACATGAACAGACACTTTTCAAAAGACAGATATGCAGCCAACAAGCTTATGGAAAAAAAGCTCAACATCACTAATCATTAGAGAGATGCAAAACAAAACCACAAAACCATCTCACATGAGTCAGAATGACTATTACTAACAAGTCAAAAATAACAGATGCTGCTGGTGAGACTGTAGAGAAAAAGAACACTTTTACACTGTTGGCATCAGTGTTAATTAGTTCAACCATTGTGGAAGACAGTGTGATGATCCCTCAACCACCTAGGGGCAGAAATACCATGTGACTCAACAATCCCATTACTGGGTATATACCCAAAGGAATATAAATCATTCTATTATAAAGACACATGCATACATATGTTCATTGCAGCACAATTCACAATAGTAAAGAGATGGGATCTACCTAAATGCCAATCAATGGTAGACTAAGGAAAATATGGTACACATACATCAGGGAATACTATGCAGTCATAAAAAAGAATAAGATAATGTCCTTTGAAGGGACATGGATGGAGCTGGAGGCCATTATTATCCTTAATAAACTAATGCAGGAACAGAAAACCAAATACTGCATGTTCTCAGTTATAAGTGGGGGCTAAATGATGAGAACATATCGAAACATGGAGGGGAAAAAGACAAACTGGGGCCTATTGGAGGGTGGAGGCTGGGAGGAGGGAGAGGATCAGGAAAAATAACTAATAGGTACTAGGCTTAATACCTGGGTGATTAAATAATTTGTACAACAATCCCCCTACCCCATGACACAACTTTACCTATGTAACAAACCTGCATATGTATCCCTGAACTTAAAAAGACAAGTTCCGAACAGCTGCATCAAATATGTGAAAGTGGAAATGCTCCCTTTAAATGCTTATATGCATGAGTGATTTCAGCAGCAAACTATCAGCTGCTAAGATGACTTAGCTACCTAAGACTTAGGACTCATTTCTTGCAGTATATCTAAAAAACAGATGAATAGGTCGGGCGCGGTGGCTCAGGCCTGTAATCCCAGCACTTTGGGAGGCCTAGACGGGCGGATCACGAGGTCAGGAGATCGAGATCATCCTGGCCTAACACGCTGAAACCCCGTCTCTACTAAAAAGTACAAAAAACGAGCCGGGCGAGGTGGCGGGCGCCTGTAGTCCCAGCTACTCGGGAGGCTGAGGCAGGAGAATGGCGTGAACCCGGGAGGCGGAGCTTGCAGTGAGCTGAGATTGGGCCACTGCACTCCAGCCTGGGCAACAGAGCGAGACTCCGTCTCAAAAAAAAAACAAAAAACAAAAAACAAGCAAAAAAAAACAGATGAATAAATAAAGTGCTTAGTGTCCAAATAATTCTTAAAGTCCAGTGCATAAAACTATGCAACGAATGCGAACACATCTGGATGCACACTAACAAGGATCATACGTGAATCTGAAGAGCTTGTAAATGAAGTTTAATCTTCATTGAGTTATTTTTCATGAGTGAAAAAGGTTGCTATGATTATTACTGATAAAATATCATTTATATTGACTTTTTTAAGGAAAGACTTATTAAGTTACTTAACTGAGGTAATGGAGAAGTTTCTACTTTACTACAAGGTAAGAGAATGGAGTCTCCAATCTTTTCTCCAGTAGCCTAAGCTTCACCCACAGCAATTATTTTCCAGAATATAAAAGAGCCTAACGGAAACTGACCTGACCCTTAGCACCTTCAGCCACACCACTACTCCCTTTAGGGGTCCCAAGGTCACATTGAAAGAAAAAGTCAACTTTTCTCTTCTCCTTTAAAATGGTTAATACTGACTGCTTGGTATAACTTCAAGTCTCTGTCAGCAGAAGCACCAGGTATAAGCAAATTCCTCTTTCCTGACTTTTCAGTTTCTTCTTTCACTCTTACAAGCAGAAGAGCATTGTGAATTTATTAACATTACATTTTTGGAAAAATCCTTTGTCTTCAGGAAATGATTCACAGGTAGGCTTTTGAGGAGTACAAAACAATCTGTTTTCCTTACTTTTCATTGTAATCACTCACTAGTGGAAAGGAGGTGATGAACTATGGCTGAAAATTGAAACTGATCCACTTTCTCGAGGAAGACATTAAGGTCTCGTGAATAATCAAAAACTATTTATAAGAAAATAAGCCTCACTTTCCTTTCAGTTCCTATTTCAATTGTCTTATAATGATTTTTTATATTAAGTTATACCCTTTGTGATTCATTCCAAAATTATTTTTCTACATAATCTCCTGATTATATCTCTCATTTCTCACTGGGCAAAATAAACTCCAACCATGATGGAGAACCAAGGGGAAACAGTGGGTCAGGGAGCCTGACTGCCCTCACTCTCATGGGCTACCCTTATTTGTCTCCAAGTGGTCTCACACTCACACGGCCTGCTCCCTTTGGTCCTCTTCACTATTCCCCTAGCTGAGGCAGGAATAGCCCACCAACTAGCCATCCTCCAAGGATCCTTTCTCACCTGAGTCCCAGTTTATCTTACTTCCCCCACATTCTGCTGCTGTCCAGGACCTCATCTTCTCTTCTCCGTCATCTCATTATTTTTTCATCTGTATTCAGGTTCTGATACTTTTCTTGACTCGGGTTTGAGCCCCTACAATCCATTCTTCACACTGCAGTCAGATTAAATCTTCGAAAGCTCAAAACTTATCATGTACCCCCACCTCTCCTTAAAGCCCTCCAACAGATTACTGTTGCCTTCAGAATCAAGCCAAATTCTCCAGCATGACTATATTAGTTCATTTTCAAACTGCTATAAAGAACAACCTGAGACTGGGTAATTTATAAAGGAAAGAGGTTTAATTGACTCACAGTTCGGCATAGCTGGGGAGGCCTCAGGAAACTCATAATCATGGTGAAAGGTGAAGGGGAAGCCAGGCACATCTTACGTGGCAGCAGGAGACAGAGCGAGGGGGAACCTGCCAAACACATTTAAACCATCAGATCTCATGAGAACAGCGTGGGGGAAACTGCCCACATAATCCAATCGCCTCCCACCAGGTCCCTCCTCCCCAGACCATGGGGATTAAAATTCGAGATGAAATTGGGTGGGGACACAGAGCCAAACCATATCAAGGACTTACATTGTCCTTTGAGATCTGGTCCCTGTGCACCTTCTCACCATTCAGCACCTCCCCACTTTCCTTTGCATTATTTGTCCCATGGAAGGATTTGCCTCCAAACTCCCCTCTCTGTTTCTCCTCCTTCCTTTCCATCTCCACATCAACGCAATGTTGAGGAAGACAAAGAACTAAAGATATATCAGAAATTCTAGTTTGACGCATAGAGCAGATAATGCCATTCAGGGAAACATGGAGGAGAAGGTGCTGATTTAGGAAATAAGAGTTATATTTGAGACCTCTTAGTTTCCAGGTACAAAAGGCACAAATCACAGGTGAAGGATACTGAACATACAGTTGAAATCAAGGGTGTGATGCTTAGGAGAGAGGTTGGGGCTGAAGAAAAATATCTAGGATTCATCAGTCTGAGACTATAGTGATCATCATAAGCCTGACAAATGTGGAAAGGTCCTATATGGTGGGAAATAAGAAAAGGGTATTAAATATAAGACTTAGAAAGCAACCAGTGGTTTTCTATCTGTTTAGTACTTTGTCCTTCAGTAGATATTACCCTATTATCTCTCATGGTTGTCACAACAACTCTAGAATGCTGCCAAAAGACATATAACTGGTACTCAGGATTAAGACTCCACACTTCTGACCCCTAGATTGGTGCTCTCACCATTATACTACACTGCTGCTCCACACGTTAGTGCATGGGGATATTTTTTAAAATGTAAAGCACTCACAGCAGAGAGGTGGAGGAAACAGACCTGAAGAGATCATTTTTAAAGTGGCAAGTGCTACGAGACAGGGTGCTCAGGGACTTTAGAGGTAAGGTGCCAGACCCAGCTTGGACTCCTGGAGGAGCTCAAGCCTGAGCTGAGTTGGAAATATTGTGATGAGTAAGTCAGGGTGAAAGAAAGAGCTAGCAGGGGACCTGGAGGGACATTCAGGCAAAACAGTCAACAGAGCAAATCACAGAGCAAACACCAACATGGTCGGTGAATGTGGAGAGCTGCAGGAAACATGATGAAGCCAAGGAAGACAGCATAAGGAGGGCTGCAGGAGGAGATGAGGCTGGAAAGAGGGCAGAGCCAGCCCTTGCAGGCCTTTGTGGCCTTATTAAGGAGCACAGACTTCACTCTAAGGCTGATGGGGAGTTGCTGGAGGACTTTGCTGGGAATTGCTGGAGAACTATGTCATGCAGGGGCATGACATAGATCAGTATGCACCACAGACCCATCACTCAGATAGCACTCAAATGTAGACAGAGAACAGAGAGAGAGAGAGAGCTGTTGTATTAATCTATGTGACAGATGATGAGAACTCAAAATAGGGCAGTGGAATCAGAATGGAAAGTTTCAAGAGTCAGTTTCAAGAAGTGCAGGGAATGAAAAGATGTTTTAACATAGCATGAGTCACCAAAAAGCCCATCTGACGATATTTACAGAGTACCACCACGCTCTTTGTTAAGAGACTAGTAGATGTGTGCTTGCATTAACCACATCACCACTTTTTTCATATGAAAACAGGGGAAAAAAATAATCTTGCTGGACTGTATCTTTCTTTGGGACAGTTCACATTAGTAATGGCTACCAAATGGAGATACATATTTCTTGACCCAACTAAGCAGGTAACTTCATTTTCTTTTTTAAAAAAAAAAACTACTGGGGTATAATTGACGTACATAAAGCTGTACATATTTAAGATATACAACTTTATAAATTTGGAGATAAGAATAGACTTATGAAACTAAGACCACAATCTAAGTCACAACATATCCATTCTTCCAAAAGTTTCCTCTCACCCTCTTTATTTATTTTCTTTCTATAATATAAACACTTTCATAAAAGCTATCCTCGTAGCAAATGTTTAAGTATATAATTCAGTGTTATTTACTGTAGACATGTGCTATACAGTGGATCTCCAGGACTTATTCATCTTGTATAACTGAAACTTTGTACCCTTTCACCTCTCTGTTTTCCCCCACCCTCCCTCACACATCCAGTCTTTGGCAACCACCACTGAACTCTCTGTTTCTTAATTTTCTTTTAATTTTTATTTTCTTTTTTTTTTTTTTTTTGTAGGGATGAGGTCTCACTATGTTGCCCGGGCTTGTCTCAAGTGATCCTCCTGCCTTGGCCTCCCAATGTGCTAGGATTACAGGCATGAGCCACTAAGCCTGGCCTGTACTTTCTGTTTCTATGAGTCTACCTTATCCTTATATACATAGTATTATGCAGCATTTGTTCTTATGTGTTTTGCTTATCTCATTTAGCATAATGTCCTCGAGGTTCATTCATGTTGTTCCAAATGGCAGGATCTCCTTTTCTATGGCTGAATAATATTCCATTATATTTATATATCACATTTTCTATCAGTTTATCTGTTGATTGATAAGACATTGAAGTTGCATCAGTGTTTTGGCTATTGTTAATACACTGCAGTGAACACTGGAGTGCCCATATCACTTTAAGATCCTGATTTCAATTCCTTTAGGTTCATACTACCCCAGAAGTGAGATTGCTAGATCATATAGTAATTCCATGTTTTAATTTTTTTAGGATCTGTATACTGTTTTCCATAGTGACTATACTAACTTACATTCCCACCAACAGCATACTAGGGTTCCCTTTTCTCCACTTCCTCACCAACACTTGTTTTATTTTTTCTTTTTGTAATAGTCATTTTAGCAGGTGTGAAATAATAGCTCATTGTGGTTTGATTTGCATTTCCCTGATGCTTTACTGATTTTTCATATACCTATTGGCCATTTGCACATCTTCCTTAGAGAAATGTATACTTAATTCTTTGGCCAATTTTTTAATCAGATTATTTGTTTTTTGCTTCTGAGTTGCAGGAGTTCCCTATAAATTTTGGATATTAGCCCTTTATCAGATAAATGGTTTGCAAATATTTTCTCCCATTTCATAGACTGCCTTTTCATTTTGTTCATTGTTTCCTCTGCTGTGCAGAAGCTTTAGTTTGAAGTAATCTCACTTGTTTATTTTTGCTTCTGTTGCCTGCTTTTAGTGTCATATCAAAGAAATTATTGTCAAGACCAATAGGTTTTTCCTGTGTTTTCTTCTAGAAGTTTTACAATTACAAGTGTTATAGTTAAGTCTTTAATCCATTTTGAGCTGATTTTTGTTTATGGCATAAAACAAGGGCTTCAATTTCATTATTTTGAATGTAGATATACAGTTTTACCAACATAAATTATTGTAGAGACCATTGTTTTCCCATTGTGTACTCTTGGCAACTTTGTGAAAGATCAGTTGACCACAAATGGGTGGTTTTATTTCTGGGCTCTGTATTCTGTTCCATTGTCCCATGTGTCTGTTTTTATACCAGTATCATAATGTTTTGACTATTGTAGCTTTGTAATATATATATAAAATCAGAAAGTGTGGTTTCTCCAGCTTTGTTCTTCTTGTTCAAAATTGCTTTACTCAGAATCATTTATGGTTCTATCTGATTTTTAGAACTATTTTTTTCTACTTCTGTAAAAAACAAGAGCCATTTGGATTTTGATAGATAGTACATTGAATCTGCAGTTTGCTTTTGGTAGTATGGACATTTTAGAACATTAATTCTTCTAATTCATGAACACAGATGTCTTCCATTTATTTGTATCTTTTAATATTTCTTTCATTAGTGTTTTATAATTTTCAGTGTACAACTATTTCACCTCCTTGGTTAAGTTTATTCCTAAATATTTCCTTCATTCTGATGCTGATGTAATTAGGATTGTTTTCTTAATTTCCCTTTAGATACTAGTTTGTTGTTAATGAATAGTAACACATCTGATTTTTGTATATGGATGTCGTATTCTGTGACTTCACTGAGTTCTAACAGGTTTTTTGTAGAATATTTATGATTTTCTATATATAAAATTATGGGCCAGGCGCAGTGACTCACACTTGTAATCCCAGCATTTTGGGATGCTGGGGTGGGCGGATCACCTGAGGTCAGGAGTTTAAGACCAGCCTGGCCAACATGGTGAAACCCTGCCTCTACTAAAAATATGAAAATTAGCTGGGCATGGCGGTAGGTGCCTGTAATCCCAGCTACTTAGAAGGCTGAGGCAGGAGAATTGCTCGAAACTGGGAGGTGGAAGTTGCAGTGAGCCAAGATAACGTTACTACACTCCAGCCTGGTCAACAGAGTGAGACTCCATCTCTAATAATAATAATAATAATAATAATAATAACAACAACAACAGATTATGCCATCTGCAGTGATAATTTTACCTCTTTTCTGATATGTATGGATTTTATTTATTTTTTGTCTGGTTTCTCTTGCTAGGATTTCTAGCATTATGTTAAATAGAAGTTGCAAGAGTGGGTATCCTTGCCTTGTTCCAGATAGTAGAGTAAAACCTTTTCATTTTTTATCATTGAATATGATGTTAGCTGTGGCTTTGTGGTATATGGATTTTATTGTGTTAAAATACATTCCCTCTAGTTGTTTTATCATAAAAGAGTGTTGAATCTTGCTAGGGGTTTGTTGATTTTGTTTATCATTTCAAAGAATCAACTTTCAGGATTTTTCTATTCTTCTTTTTTATTTATTTTGCTCTGATCTTTATTATTTTATTTCTTTCTGCTAACTTTGACCTTAGTTTTGTTCTTTTTTTTTTTTTTTTTTTTTTTAGACCTGTCTTATTTTTTAATGTAGGCATTTATTACCTGAAATTTCCTCTTGGAAGTTCAAGTAATCTCATACTTGGTTACTTGAGTATCTCAAGTAACCAAATTTTTGCTGCATCTCATAACTTTTGGTTGCTTACTTTTTGTTTTCAGTTGTCTCCATATACTTTCTAATTTCTCTTTTGATTTCCTTTTTGACCCAGTAGTTGTTCAAGAGTGTGTTGTTTAATTTCCATGTATATGTGAATTTTCCTATATTCCTTCTGGTATTGATTCTAGTTTCATTGCATTGTAGTCAAAAATATATTTGGGATGATTTAAATATTATTTAATTTGTTAAGACTTGTTTTGTGGTCTAGCATATTTTCTATGTGTGTCTTGGAAAATATCCCATGTGCACTTGAGAAGAATGTGTATTCTGCTGCCATTGGGTGAAATGTTCTGTATATGTCTGGATATGCTTTGATTCTTTTCTCTTTTCTGTCTGGATGTTCCATCTATTCATGAAAGTATAGAATTGAAGTATTCTATGATTGTTGTATTACTATCTATTTCTCCCTTTAGCTCTGTTAGTATTTTCTGGAGGAGTCTTTAGGGTTTTCTAGATAAATGATCATATCATCAGCAAACAGCGAGTTTGACTTCCTCTTTACCAATTTAGATGCCCTTTATTCCTTCTCTTGTCTGATTGTTCTGGCTAGGACTTCCAGTACTATGTTGAAGAGAAGTGGTGAGAGTGGGTATCTTGTCTTGTTCCAGTTCCCAGAGGCAATACTTTCAGCTTTCCCCACTCAGTGTTATGTTGGCTGTGGATTTGTCGTAGATGGTTTTTATTATATTGAGGTATGCCCCTTGTATGCCAATTTTGCTGAGAGTTTTAATCATAAAGGGATGCTGGATTTTGTCAAATGCTTTTTCTGCATCTATTGAGATGACCATGTGTTTTTTGTTTTTAATTCTGTTTATGTGATGTATCACATTTATTGACTTGAATATGTTAAATCATCCCCACATTCCTGGTATGAAACCCACTTGATCATGGCAGATTATCTTTTTGATATGTTATTGGATTCAGTTAGCTAGAATTTTGTTAAGGATTTTAGCATCTATGTTCACTAAGGATTTGGTCTGTAGTTTTCTTTTTGGTTATGTCCTTTCCTGGTTTTGGTATTAGGGTGATACTGGCTTCATAGAATGATTTAGGAAGGGTTCCCTCTTTCTCTATCTTGTGGAATATTGTCAATAGAATATTGGTACCAATTCTTCTTTGAATGCTTGGTAGAATTCTGCTGTGAATCCGTCTGAACATCTATTTGTCGGTAAATTTTTTATTATTATTTTATTTTATTATTTTATGTATTTATTTATTTATTTATTTATTTTGAGACAGAGTTTCACTCTTTGTTGCCCAGGCTGGAGTGCAGTGGTGCAATCTCGGCTCGCTGTAACCTCTGCCTCCTGGGTTCAAGCGATTCTCCTGTCTCAGCTTCCTGAAGAGCTGGGATTACAGGCATCCACCACCACACTCAGCTAATTTTTGTATGTTTAGTAGAGACAGGGTTTCACCATGTTGGCCAGACTGGTCTCAAACTCCCGACTTCAGGTGATCCTCCCACTTTGGCCTCCCAAAGTGCTGGGATTACAGGCGTAAGCCACCCCACCCAGCCTGTTGTTAATTTTTTAAATTACCATTTCAATCATGCTACTTGTTATTGGTCTGTTCAGGGTATCTAATTCTTCATGATTTAAGCTAGGAGGGTGGTATCTTTCCAGGAATGTATCCGTTTCTTCTAGGTTTTCTAGTTTATGCACATAAAGGTGTTAATATGAGCCTTGAATGATCTTTTGTATTTCTGTGGTGTCAGTTGTAATATCTCCTGTTTTGTTTCTTATTAGGCTTTTCTGGATTTTCTCTCTTATTTTCTTGGTTAATCTTGCTAATGGCCTATCAATTTTATTTATATTTTCAAAGAACCAGCATTTTGTTTCATTTATCTTTTGTAATTTTTTTTGTTTCAATTTCATTTCATTTCATTCTGCTCTGATGTTGGTTCCTTTCTTCTGCTGGGTTTGGGTTTGGTTTGTTCTTTTTTCTCTAGTTCCTTGAGGTGTGACCTTAGATTGTCTGTTAGTGCTCTTTCCGATTTTTTGATGTAGGTGTTTAGGGCTATGAACTTTCCTCTTAGCACCACCTTTGCTATGTCCCAGAGGTTTTGATAGGTTGTATCACTATTGTCATCCAGTTCCAAGAATTTTTTAATTGCCATCTCGATTTCATTTTTGACCCAATGATCATTCATATGTTCAAGTGCTCCAATATTTGGTGAATACATATTTATGATTATCATATCCCCTTGATGAACTGGCCCTTTTATTATTATATAGTAACCATCTTTGTCTCTTGTGACAGATTTTGACAGAAAGTTTAATATAAATACAGGCACCCCTACTCTCATTTGGTTACTATTTGCATGAAATATATTTTTCCATCCCTTTATATTGTCTATATGTGTCCTTACAGCTAAAGTGAGTCTCTTCTAGATAGAATATTGTTGAATCATTTTTTCATTCATTCAGCCATTGTGTCTTTTGACTGAAGAACTTAATCCATTTACTTTAAAGTAATTACTGATAGGTAAGAACTCACTACTGCCATTTTGTTCACTGTTTTCTGATGGTTTTGTAGGGTTTTCTTTTTCTTTCTTCCTTTCTTGCTGTCTTCCTTTGTGATTTCTTATTTTTTTCTGGTAATAGTATGCTTTGGTTCTTTTCTCTTTACCTTTTGTGTATCTATTAGAGGCTTTTTTTCTTTATAGTTACCATGAAGTTTGCATAAAACATCATATAACAGTCATTTTAAGCTGATGACATCTTTATTTCATTCATGTACAAAAACTACTTTTCTCCCTCACCCACATTTTATGCTATTGATGTCACAGTTTATGTCTTCTTACAATGTGTATCCATTAACAAATTATTGTAGATATAGGTACCTCTCCCTTTTAACTTTTATGCTAGATTTAAAAGTGGTTTGTAATATTACAATTACATTGTTCTGTATTTGCCCATATATTTACATTTACCAGTGAGATTTATACTTTCATATGCTTTTGTGTTGCCATTTGGTATCTTTTCATTTCAACTTGAAAAATTCCCCCTAGTACTTCTTGTAAGCCAAGTCTAGTAGTGACAAACTCCCTCAGTTTTGGTTTGTCTGGGAAAGTATCTCTCCTTCATTTTTTAAGGATAGTTTGGCTGGGTATACTGTTCGTGATTGGCAGTTTTCCTTTCTTTTAGCATTTTGAATATGTCATCCCACTGTCTTCTGGTCTAAAAGATTTCTGTTGAGAAACCCATCAATAGTCTTATGATGATTCCCTTGTGTGTGATGAGTCACCTTTCTCTTGATGCTTTCAAAATTCTTTTTTTGTCTTTGACTTTTGATAATTTAATTATAGTGTCTCTTGGTATAGACTGACTTCTTAAGGTTCAAACTATTTGGGTCCTTTGAGCTTCATCAATTTGGAGGTCCATTTCCCTCCCTAGATTTGGAAAATTTTCAGGCATTATTTGTTTAAATAAGCTTTCTTCCCCTTTCACATTTTTTCTCCTTATGATATTCCCATAATGTGCAATTGGTTTGCTTTGAGGTATCCCATAAGTCCTGTGGGCTTCTATCACTATTTTCTATTCTCTCTCTCTCTTTTTTTTTTTTTTTTGGCCCCTCTGATTGGATAATTTCAAATCACCTGCCTTTAAGTTTGCTGATTCTTTCTTCTGCTTGATCAGTCTGCTATTGAAGCTCTCTACTGAACTTTTCTATTTGGTCATTGTATTCTTTAGTTCCCAAATTTGTTTGGCTCTTTTTTATGGTTTCTATCTCTTTATTGAATTTATTTTGTTCATGTATTGTTTTCCTAATTTGATTTAGTCATCTATACAGTCATTCTCTTATAACCTACTAAGTTTCTTTAGGATGATAATTTGGAATTCTTTCTCATGCCATTTATAGATCTTCATTTGGTGAGGTGGGAAGTGTCAGTTCCAGGAGCTTTATGGTCACTATATAATAATAAAAGGGCCAATAAAATGGCACACTTTAGGTGCCCCTGAAGCCAGGCTTGACTCTGCAGGATTTTGGGAAGGCATTCAATTTTGAAACATCCCCTTTACAGGAGAAGGAGAGAAGGAGAGCTTGCATCCAGTGTCTTGGCATATAAGGGTACTACCCTAGGGAGAAGAAATGGGTGGCTCTCATCACCTAACGTGACTCTGTGGGATTAAGAAAAACCACACAAACGTAAGACTTACCTCTCCTCAATAGGGAGCAAGAGGAGTATAGGGGGTACATCCATTGAGGTTTGAGAGACCTCTAGAATCTCTAGCCAGGTTGTCTGATGAAGGTCATTCCTTTTTGAATTCAGTTTGTCTGTAAAGGCTGGAAGAGGTAACTGCTTCCTCAAGTGGGAAGGCATCAATGGAAGACTACAAGGTCTAGGAGGGAAGAATGGTTTTGTTAGCCATGCCCAGAGCCCCACTGCTCTGTACAGCCTCAGGACATGATGCTCTGCATCCCAGCCACTCCAGCTCCAGCTCTGGCTAAAAAGGGCCAAGGTAGAGCTTGGACCACTGCTTCAGAGGGTGCAAACTGCAAGCCTTGACAGCTTTCACGTGATGTTAAGCCTACAGGTGCACAGAGTGCAAGAGCTGAGGCTTGGAAGCCTCCACCTGGATTTCAGAGAATGTATGGAAAAGCCTCGATGTCAAGGCAGAAGCCTGCTGCAGGGGCAGAGTCCTCAGGAAGAACCTCTACTAGGGCAGTGCAGAGGGGAAATGTGGGGTTGGAGCCCCCACACATAGACCCCACTGGGGCACTGCCTCGTGAAGCTGTGAGAAGAGGACCACCATCCTCTAGACCGCAGAATGGTAGATTCACTGACAGCTTGCACCATGTACCTGGAAAAGCCGCAGGCATTCAACACCAGCCTGTGCAAGCAGCTACGATGGCTGTACCCTGCAAAGTCTCAGGAAAGGAGCTGCCCAAGGTTTTGGGAGTCCACCCTTTGCATCAGCGTGCCCTGGATGTGAGACACGAAGTCAAAGTAGATTATTTTGGAGCTTTAAGATTTAATGGGCCAGGCATGGTGGCTCATGCCTGTAATCCCAGCACTTTGGGAGGCTGAGGTGGGTGGATCACCTGAGGTCAGGAGTTCAAGACCAGCCTGACCAACATAGAGAAACCCAGCTCTACTAAAAATACAAAATTAGCCAGGTGTGGTGGCACATGCCTGTAATCCCAGCTACTCAGGAAGGCTGAGGCAGGAGAATCGCTTCAACCTGGGAGGCAGGGGTTGCGATGAGGCTGAGATCATACCATTGCACTCCAGCCTGGGCAACAAGAGCAATCTCAAAAAAAATTTTTAAAAATTTCATGACTGCCCTGCTGGATTTTGGACTGTATGGGCCTGTAACCCCTTTGTTTTGGCCAATCTATCCCTTTTGGATTAGGAGTATTTACCCAATGCCTATACCTCTTTTGTATCTTGGAAATAACTAACTTGTTTTTTATTTTACAGGCTCATAGGCAGAAGAGACTAGCCTTGTCTCAGATGAAACTTTGGACTTTTGAGTTAATGCTGGAATGAGTCAAGACTTTGGAGGACTGTCGGAAAAGCATGATTGTATTTTGCAATGTGAGAGGACATGAGATTTGGGTGAGGCCAGGGGCGGAATGATATAGTTTGCATCTGCGCCCTGACCCAAATTTCATGTTGAATTGTAATTCCCAATATTGGAGGTGGGACCTTGTGGGAGGTGATGAATCACAGATGCTGTTCTCATGATAGTGAGGGACTTCTCACAAGATCTAGTTGTTTAAAAGTGTGTGAGACCTCCTGCATCTCTCTCTTTCCCCTGTTCCAGTCATGTAAGACCTGCCTGCTTTCCCTTTGCCTTCCACCATGATTGGAGCTTTCCTGAGGCACCCCCCAGAAGCTATCATGCATTCTGTACAGCCTGTAGAAC
Organism: Mandrillus leucophaeus; assembly: GCF_000951045.1. Classification (NCBI taxonomy): domain Eukaryota; kingdom Metazoa; phylum Chordata; class Mammalia; order Primates; family Cercopithecidae; genus Mandrillus; species Mandrillus leucophaeus. Next base: position 2,824,005 of record NW_012102743.1, on the reverse strand, counting down.
CATGAGCCAATTTAACCTTTTTTCTTTTTAAATTACCCAGTATCAGGTATTTCTTTATAGAAGTGCAAGAATGGACTAATATAAGATCCCTGATGGAAGATGATGAATAGGGCATTACAAGGAGGAAAGAAGAAATCATCAAAAGTATGGCAATCAAAAGGAACATGATATATTGAGGAAAATAATAACCAAACCAGTTTGGAGGGAGCAGAAGTTTTTTTCAGGGAAGTAGTAAGAGATAAGGTGGATGGTTGATTAAGACAGAAATCTGGGAGCCCTTAAAGATCAAGAAGAGACTTATTTGTGGGATATAAAAATCAAAACAATTGAACTCTTAGAGACGGAGTAGAAGGGTGGTTACCAGAAGCTGAGAAGGGTAGTGGGGGCCTGGGGGAGAGGTGGGCGTGGTTAATGGGTACAAAGAAAATAGAAAGAATGAATAATACCTACTATTAAATAGCACTACAGGGTGACTATAGTCAATAATAACTTAATTGTACATTTTAAAATAACAAAAAGAATATAATTGGATTGTTTGTAACACAAAAGATAAATGCTTGAGGGGATACATACCCCATTCTCCATGGTGTGATTATTATGCATTGCATGCCTGGATCAAAATATCTCATGTACCACATAAATATATACAAATACCCACAAAAATTATGATTTTTTTAAAAAAAGATCAATCAGAGAATTCAGACTCTATCCTAAGATATTGGGATAGTCTTTAATGTGTTTTAATACTCAGATGATGAACAAGATGGTGACTTGAAAGATAAACCGAACACCAGGAAAGTGAGGAGACTGCACTAGAACCAGATAGACCACTTAGAAAGTAGGAGGTGATTAATTCTGAACCAGGGAGATTAAAACAGGAATCAGTAAGGGGAAACAGAAAGATTTATCATTAAAACTTTGGAAGAGTGATGGGACAGAGGGAACATCAAGAATGACAGATTTCCAGCTTACATGATTCAGAGAATAAAGGCCTGAGGAAAAAAAAAAAAAAAGCAAGCCAGGAAAAAAAATAAAATGTTACACCTGGAAAATTCCTTTAAACTTATCATGTCCACATGCTGTCTTTTATAGATAATGACTTCAGGCAAAAGCTAGTGCTGGAAAAAACAGAGGGGCTTTGCTTTTAGTGAGTTTTCAGAACATGATTCTCATCACTTCAGAGACCAGGAATGGAAACACCCACTTATGGGAAACAGCACCAGCCTTAGGCAGAGTCACATCTGGCCCCTGCATGAGGATCATCCCACCTCTCTTGCTCCCTCTGTGCTGCCCAGAATCTGCCCTAAGCATGGGGTCATCTCCCCTCTGAATCTTGATGGTTTTCTCATTTCCCTGCCTGGAGTCACCCTTTACCTAAGTCTGTGCTTTTTACTTTGGCCCCAGATTCATTCCCTTGCTTATACCCGCCCTGGGAACATTTGTGCTAGTTCCATAGTCCCCCTTTCTCCATTCTTCTTTATTCACTCCTCCACATTCATTCATCCAACATTTTCATAAGTTCTGGAACTAGAATGGTAAGCAATACATTTTCAGTGCTTTCAGAAGGCTTACATTCTAAAATGAAAGCAAGTTCTCTCCCACTCCCCTAAAAGAGGAAACAAATAATTACAACAAAATAATTTAAAATCATGGTAAGTACTAGGAAGAATAATAAATCTGTGATGAAAATAAGCAAAAGAATATAGAATTGTGAATACAAAATTAGGTAGAAAAACTACGTTTAGTAAGAACAAGAAAAGGGGCCAGGTGTGATTTACACCTGTAGTCCCAGCATTTTGGGAGGCCAAGGCAGGAGGATTGCTCAAGGCCAGGAATTCAAGATCAGCCTGGGCAAAAAAGCGATACTTTGTCTCTTAAAATAAATAAATAAATTATTAATAATAAGAAAAGAAATCACACAAATTACAAATCTGTAAAAGTGTACAGAAACTACAGTTTTAAAAAATCTTTCTAGTGATTTGAACCTTTTATGAAGTGATGCACTTTATTGCTAATAATACTTTCTATCTTAAAGTCTATTTGTGTGATAATAATATAACTACATGAACTTTTTTTAAATTATGATAAAACTAACTATGGTGTATCTTTTCCCATTATTTTACTTTCAACCTTTTTGAAACTTTATGTTTTTAATCTTTTTCTTATAAAGAGCCTATACTGGTTTTTTCTTAAATTCAACTTTAAAAAACCTTGTTTCTTAACTGCAGTATTTGATCCATTTACATTTAGTGAAATTACTGATATTTCTGAGTTTAGATCTGTCATCTCATTATGTGTTTTATTAAGCCACCTCTTCTATGTTCCTTTTCCTCTCCCTTCATGTGTTCTTTTGGGTTGGTTACTTTTTATTATTCTATGTTTTGTAATCTACTAGTTTGGGAGTTCCACACACTTTTCCACTGATTATCCTAATGCATCATGAGGGGTTTTTTTGTTTTGTTTTATCTGGCTTATTTCTTTATTTATCCTAATTGCCTGGGTAGAACCTCCAGTACAATGTTAAATAGAAGTGACAAGAGCACATATCCTTTTTTAGGTCCTGATACTAGGAGGAAAACATTCAGTGTCACGCTATAGTACCTAGCTCCCAGCTGAGATTTTTAAGCTCAGATTTTATCTCTATGAATATTGTAAGCATAGTGGTTCTACAATCCATATTGAATCATTTCAGTACTTTTTTTTTCAGACAGAGTCTCACTCTATTGCCCAGGCTGGAGTGCAGTGGCATGATCTCAGCTCACTGCAACCTCCGCCTCCTGGGTTCAACCGATTCTCCTGCCTCAGCCTCCCAAGTAGCTGGGATTACCTGTAATTTTGTATTTTTAGTAGAGACAGGGTTTCACTATGTTGCCCAGGCTAGTCTTGAACTCCTGACCTCAGATGATCCACCCGCCTCAGCCTCCCAACGTGCTGGGATTACAGGCATGAGCCACCATGCCCAGCTTCATTTTAGTATCTGATGCCTCTTTTGAACTACTTTTTCTGTTGGTTCTGGCTTATGTTGTTTTATCTCTCGGTGTGTCTCATTGTTTTTCATAGTTCTCAGGCCATTTTTAACTTATTAATAGAAATAATTTGAAGTCTTAGATGGTGTTATTTTCCTTCAGAGAGACTTTTTTTCCTTCTGTCAGGTACCTGATGGGAACCAAGGTTTTCTGAGTCACCAAGGTGAAGTACTAAAACATAGTCCATATCTGTCTTAGTCAATTTGGGCTGCTATAACAAATTACCCATAGACTAGGTGGCTTAAACAACAAATACTTATTTCTCACAGTTCTTGAGGCTAAAACAATCAAGGTCAAGGTGCTGGTAGATCCAGTGTCTGGTGAGGCACTCTTCTTGGTTTGCTGATAGCCATCTTCCTACTATGTCCTCACATGGTAGAGAGCAAGGAGACAGCAAACTTCTTATAAGGGCATTAATCCCTTTCCTTCCACCCATTAATCCCTTTTCACCCATATGACCGAATTATCTCCCAACAGCTCCACTGATAGATATGGTTTAGATCTTTGTCCCCACCCAAATCTTATGTCAAATTGTAATCCCCAGTGTTGGTGATGGGACCTGGTGGGAGGTGATTGGATCATGGGGTTGGTTTCTCATGAATGGTTTAGCACCATCCTTTTGGTACTGTTCTCATGATAGTGAGTGAGTTATCATGGGATCTGCTTGTTTAAAAGTGTGTAGCACTTCCCCCTCATGTTCTCTTGCTCCTGCTCCCACCATGTAAGATGACTGCTCCCCCTTTGCCTTCTGTCATGATTGTAAGTTTCCTGAGGTCCCCCCAGAAGCCAAGCAGATGCCAGCATCATGCTTCCTGTACAGCCTGCAGAACCATGAACCAATCAAGCCTCTTTTCTTTATAAATGACCCAGTCTTGGGTATTTCTTTATAGCAGTGCAAGAATGAACTAATACATCCACCTTCTAATACCATCAAATGTGGTGGATTTGGAGTCAAGATTTCAACATATAAATTGGGATGAGGACACAAACATTTAGCAATATCCCTTTGAGATCTGAGTCTTGAGCAAGGAGTGTTTCCACAATTTTCCCACCGTTACAGGGCACAGGATTCTTATCCCTGGCCCTGTCACGGTAGTGTGTGACTCTACTTTTCATCCTTTTCGCTGGAATAGGAACATGTACGCAGCATAAAAATATTTTCAAATGGTGAAGTCCTCCAGGGTCTTAACCTCCTGCCTCTAACTTTTATCTCCTTCCTACACTAACCTGCCAAAAGTGTAACCTAGTCCCAATCTTTGAACACCACCTGGGCAGAAGCAACTGAGGCTGCCTATCTTTCTCAAGCTGATCACAATTTCATTTCTTCACTATTGTTTTTCCTTATTGTTCCTTTTAAGACTTTTTTTTCTGCCCAGCTTTTTAGTTGTCTTTAGAGGGAGGGTTATTACCAAACCCAGAGTATTCTATTTTCATTTTAGTAACATTGCTTTCCAAATAGTAGATGAGAGGATATTTTTCTTTTTAGATGTATAATAATCCATCTGATTAACAAAGAAAGAATGAAAAAATCTGAATATCATTGTTTTATAACAACCTATGAAGTAATGCATCTAGGCATCTAATTAATATCTGCTAATATCACTAAGTGAGGGATATCCAGGCATCAGCATGGGAGAATACAATGCCACCTATGAAGTAGTCACTCCCTCAAAAAAAATCAAACCTGAATTGAGCCTCTCTAAATCTAGCCTCTGAAGCCATCAACAAATCTATAAGAAATGCTGAGGACAAAGGGACATGTTAAAATATACTATAGAGATGTGATAAGCAAACTCCAGGGTATGAGACATTCAGGAGAAAAAATTCAGTTCCTTAACAAATAAATTGTAATGGAAAAAAACAAGGTTGGGAGGACTTATATATTAAAATAGATTTATGAAACAATGAATCACAATGCATTGATCTTATTCAAATCTTGATATTTTAAAAACTGTCAAAACTACGCTATTTGTAATGTAATTGAGAACCTGAACACTGACTCAAAAATATTTGATATTTTAAAGCATTACATTTTTAAGTATGATAACACCATTGTGGTTATGTTTAGCAAAAAAGAAGTGTGTATATTTGTGTCTGTACATATATGTGTATATATGTACATATAGTATATAACTGCATATTATATAATCTACTACACATACACACATGTATTAAGTATAATAGTTCTGGATAAAAAATTTGCTTAAAACTAATACAGGGAGGTAAGAAGTGAAGGAGAGTGTGGATGCAGAAAAAAAAAAGACTATTATGTAGAGAATGGGAGAATGGGTTGGTGGGGGAAAAGATTGCAAACAAGATCATTTCGGAGCCTATTATAATGTCCAGATGATAGATGATGCTGGCATGGACTAGGGTAATGAAGCAAAATAGAAGAATTTGAGATATATTTTGACTTTCAGATTTCTGTGAGAGATTCATGAATATGTAAAGTAGATGACTGCCAAGGAGAGGTAACATAACTTGGGATGAAAGTATATCAATGAAAGGATGATTTTTAAATCTAGGGGAATTAATGAGCCCATTCAGGTCAAGGATATTAAGGCAAACATTTATTGAACCCTAATATATCAGTCACTTAGTAGATTTACAGCCTGGATGGGGCAGACAAGTCAATGGCAAATCCTGTGATAAAATACGGGCAAAGTGGAGTGTCAGGTGCAATGGAAGCAAGATCCCTCTCCACCCTGCTCCCCAGCCAGTCACAGGGGATGAAATGCGAATAAGAGTTAACAAACTTAAATGACATCTGAAATATTGTCACCAACCGAATTATTCAACTTCCATCAAAGGAAATCATTGTTTTTATTGATAACATCATTCTTTCATTTTTATCTTTTCAAAGACTGAATTTTAATGGTTTCAGGCTCTGGGTAAAATGTCATGCCTGTATCTTCCATGCCTTCAGGAACAGATGGGGCCTGACATGTTCAGAGCAGTCATAAGCAAACTAAAATCCAATTTTCCTTGGTAGGAGGGCACTGGAACAGCCAAGCAGTCTGGAGGGAAAGGCTGGGGTGGGAGTATGTTCTCGCTGGTTCACAAGGCCTATTTGTGTAATCCCACGTGCCCTTCAAGTTTTCTCCTGCTCTGAAAGCACAGGCTGCAAATGAGCGCTAGTTTATGGGCACAGCTGATTCCAATCTCTCACTTGTCATGAACTAATGTTTTATGATGTGTTGAGGTGACCCCTGGCTAAAAAGACTGTATGAATGCTTTTTATTGTTTTCTTGTTTGTGATATATTGGGCCAGAGGATGTGCGTAACCTGATCAACCTAGTAAAAATTTTAATCTCTTCTATTTTTATGGCCTTCCAGGAAAAATTCCATTTAGGGGAAAAGTAATGACTTTCAAAACTAATTCTCAAACATCCTAACAACACGTTACCAAAAATGGGCCCAGTCCTGTCAGGGGTCTTCACTCCTCTAAAAGTTTTCCTAATAGTTTGTTTGGAGATTGTTGTGTTCAAGCACTTGAGAGGCAGGGTCTTTGTCAGTGGAGGGGGTGGTGGGGTCACTGAGAGTTTATGTGGGAGGGATGGGGGAAAGTCTTAGGAGTTACAGGCTTCAATTTGCTCTTAGGATGCCATCTTCCAGGGTCTTCGGCCCACCAAGACTAGAGGTTTTGCTTGCTATCAAATCTCTCAAAATAGTAATCACAGCTAAACGAACAATCTCATTCAATTCTTACAATAAGCCTGTCAAAAAGGTATACCACGTATACACCTTGCATTTTACAGATAGGGAAACTAAGGCTGAAAAATGCTGTGACTTACCCGGGACCACACAGCTTGGTGGGAAGCAGCTTTGACCTGGTTTCTTCTGATCTCTGTGTCTACTTTAGTAGAGATTTGCTCCCCTCACCTCTATTCAAAGACCCTAGGAGCCAAAGGAGAAGAGATTTGGGAGCAACATTCATGAGAACTGCAACATCCTCCATGCATAACGTCCTCAGTCTGGTGATTCTTACCTTGTTTCCACCTCATTCCCATAACACTTGATGTACACCTGGTATCACTTCACCAGCACAGGACATACAGGTGGGAGTTAACCATCTGTAATTCAACTTCCTTCCCTCTCACTTAAAGAGAAACACATTAGAATCCAGTTAAGAGTGATACTGAATTCTCTCCAATTTATTTTTATGTAAGTCACTCACAGATATTCCGTTATTAGTAACAACAAATTATTAGTAACACAAAGTATTTGCAATGTAGTTTCAAACTGTCACCAGAAGATATACTTGTTGCTTTACCCCTCTGATGACCACTTATTCTTTCTCAAACCTACTGCTGTTCTCTACCCATAACCTCCCACTCTCACCTTTGTCTACTGAGCTCTCAGCATCTCATGGGAATAAAAAGCATGGGATTCAGAGTTCAGACATACTTAGCTTTGCATCCTGGCTCTGACACTTACTAACTGTGTGACACTGACAAGTAAGTTTCTCTAAGACTCAGTTTTCTCTTGTATAAAATGGAGATAAAATAGTATCTATTTTATAAAATAGTATCTATTTTATGTGAAAATAGACAGTGGCAATAGACAGATATTAATTGGATATGCGAGTTATTACAATGTCTGGCACACATTAACCGCTGACTAAATGTTAACTACCTTTTATTACTTTATCCCATATCTATCCAGTTCACATCCTCCACTCCTTTTCTGTCAAGTTTTCATGGGCCTGTGTTTACTGTGAAGAGTAGCTTATGTTCTGAACTCGCTAGTAAAGGAAACAAGATATTACAAAGAGAATTGGAAGGAAGCCTCAAATTAAACAACATTTATATAATTTCTCCTGTGCCCCAGCCATCCTAAATAGTCAGTTTACCTTATCGAGTGATGTGTTAGTAATAGGGTGAATTGTGAGTTCGGCCATCAGCATTCATTGGCTGCATTGTTGAAGCAGCAGCTCCCCACTGATTTCAGAGACTACTTATCCACTTGGCCATCCACAGTGTTAAGTTTCCTAGATGTTAGGGAAAGGCCTGCCCCAAAGCAAAAGCCAGGTCACCCTCTGTTTCCTCTCCACTCACCAGCATCCACACTTCAGTTCTGCGGCCAGACATTTAATGAAATACAGCCCAAGTAAAGAGAAGCTGCCCCAACTACTGAGATAGAATTAAGAACACTAACTGAGGCAAGACCATAAGTCTGCCTTCACACCACCCCAAGAGGGAAAAGAGATCTGACCCTATGGAGGAGGCTATGCATACATATGTGTGAATCTCAACACCATAAGGGTAGGTGTGTCAACAAGAGATAAATCAGTGGTGGACAAGGTAAAGACCCAATGAAAAGTGACATCACATGTTAGTAAGTCATCAAAGGATTAATGAGATTCTGCCAGAGACATTAACTATTCCCTTACCTGTCAGAGACATTTTTAAAATCTTGAATCTGACACTGATCTTCCCAAATCTTCACTGCTCACCCAAAATCTAAATGGTACCATGCTATTTAAGAGAGAGTCCCCACCCCATGTTCTTCACATCAGAAATGAAGATGCAGGCCAGGTGGCTCACTCCTGTAATCCCAGCACTTTAGAAGGCCGAGGCGGGCA